>NW_028277035.1:42843750-43149375 GCF_059951505.1 Python bivittatus | reverse complement strand
CTCCCCATCCAAACCTGCACAGCCTCCAGATACTGAGTGCTGAGTTCTGTGGCACTGCACCGGTGAGGGGCCATGGACTCAATCTCCCCCCTCCCTTAATGGAATATGGGAATGACCTTGGGAGACAGGAGGAAGAGCCGCATCCTAGATAACTGTCTGATAAAATTTGAGTCCGAAGGAGGAGGGGTAGTGAAAATGTCTCAGAAGGAACCCTCCCTAGTTTTCCGGAGATTAAAAGTGAGGGGGTACTTTCAGACTTGCAAGATTCTGTTAATGTAACCTTACAATAAAGATATATCTAGTACTCCTGGTTGTACTTATTGTCTGGACTACCTTGCAAAGTTAACCCCACCCCCACCAGCCCCCACAGTTAACACCAACTGAAACTGGCCCCAAAGAAAGGAGGGGAATCCTTTCTCCAGAAGTACATTTTCAATCCCCATATTATCTAAGTCAATAACAGTTAATAAGTGAAAAAGGTTACTTTGCTGCAAAGGACCCTGGGTCTGTGACTATAGGTAAGTATCTGTTTATATTTCACACTTCAGTGGGCTTCAACAAGCCTTACTTGCCTGCTTTCTACTCCCCTCACATTTTTAATTTCAACACAAAGTCATTTGAAATACCTGTCCATGGGAAGCCCCAAATATAACCTAATTAAACTTTAGAGATAGCCGACCTTTTAATAGGACATTGGTTTATATCTGACAAATGATCATTACTGACTGGAAAAGAAGGATCAGGTTCATGTCTGGCTTTTAGCGGCTATTCCCAAGCAATAAGCAATACAATTTGCTATGATCCTGAATCTGTTATCTTGCCTTAAAGCCAAAGTAACTCTGAACAGATGCCGGCAGGGCAGTGGAGTGCTGACTTGCTAAATACTGCCTGTTGAGCTAAAGCAGAGAGAGTCTGAAGAATGATGGCTCAGGGAAATCTTGCCACAGGTGAGTTAAATAGTTTCTTTATCACCGTGAATTTATAGGATGTTGCTAGACAATGCCTGAGCTAGGAAGCCAAGGCAGAGCTTCAGCTGGCCCGTGGGGGAGGGCTTTCCTTCCCTGGTGCACTCAGCTCCCATCAAAACGAAGCCTGCGTGTTCCCCTCATTGACAGATCTTCTAGAAGAGGCTCCTTTTTGTTTAGCAGAAAAAGAAGGTCATGAAATAAATGGGAGGTGTACGCGTACAGAACAAAACACAATGGCTGCTACATCTGCCTCCTCTCCTTTCAAAGAAGCCAGTCTCTCTCTGTCTTTATGGCTACAGAACATGTTGGTTCTCTAATGGAATTGGCAGAGTGGGTGGCATCAATTGTAGATTCAGAGCGTGGGTGGATTTGCACTTTGTGGATTTTATTTTTCCCAGATAATATTACTAATCTAAGCAGGGCAGAGGATGGCAGTACTAATGAATATTGGGAGGAGAATTTGAAGGAGGAAAATCAAGGAGCAGAATGTGTGGCTCATCCCAGTCTTGCTACCGAACAGTGTTCTTGGCTTTCCAGTGGAATTTTTTCCTGCTGTGAAAAATGGAATTTGAGGGCTAAAGACCCTGCCAAGAATATGTAGTCTAAAATCAATCTTATTGATGTTGTTATAAAAATAAACAGTTGGTTAATCTCCATGGCCCAACAAATCTTTCCCAAAGAGTTTTATATAATAAAGGCAACATTGTTAGATCTGGATCAGGAGAAAACAATGTTCCTGCAACAAGATGTACAGATGCTTCAGACCCAGCTGGTCCTTCAGATAATCTGGCCCCTAACCAAGTAGGCAGAGTTTAGAGGTCAAAGTCAGTATTTTGAACTGGGCCTGAAACCAGCTGGTAATAAGCACAATAGGTACAGAGCTTGTGTAATATATTCTGACTGCCTGGCGGCAAAGGGGATTCTGCACCGATTTTTTAAAATTTTCAGTGGCAACGCATTACATTATTCTACTTTAGTTTTAATTAGCACATACATAATTAAATGTAGCCACAACTGACTGGTAAACTGGTTAAAAAAAAAACGGGATGCCTCCTTTTCGATTTTCTGAATTATTGGATATTTCTGCCACTGAATGTGGGAGAAGGAGAGAAGCCGCTGGTTTGGGGAGGTCGGTGAGGCTAAGGCCCTGAGGCATTTCTCCATCATCAGGCTGGCTCTCTGAAATGGCCTTCCATAAGAAGTGTACTTGGCCCCAACTCAGGTCGCCTTCCGGGAGCTTCCAAAAATGGAGATTTTCTGGAGGACATTTGGAGGCTGACACCAGATGCTATCTGGAGCATACAGTATGTGCCAGCCCCACAAGGTAGACCAGACTAGGACACCAATGCCATGTAGGCTAGGACTACTTTTATTGTGAAGCAACAGTTACACAATCTTGCAAATTTGAATGTGCTTCCCGCCTCCCTCCCTTTATCTTTATGTGAACTAGGGAGGGGCTTGTCTGAGGCGTTTATTCTTGGTAACAGCTCTTCATCCTGTCTTTCAAGGCCATTCCTTCTTCCCTCTACGATATTGTTGTGTGTTTTTAGCTGTTCGGTAGGTTTTTATATTTTTCACATCTATTTATTGTTTTTTATGTTGTGAGCCGCAAAGTGTCAGTGTATGATTGCAGCAGGATACAAATATGATTTATATTATATATTGCATATTATTCATATAATATATAAATATATATTGTAAATAAATCATTATCAATAGTATTTATTTAAATAAATAAACAAAAGCTTCGTTTGGGTCTGACTGATTTATAAATGAAACCTGAATGAACAAATAACACCAATGTTTGATACTTGCTTATTTCATAAGCAAAAATAATCCAATATGTGAAGTGCCAGTGTGTAAAACTAATTGTTCTCTTAGTTTCAGTAATCATCTTTGGCTGTTGGTGATGAATCTCTCAGGTCACTATATAGAATGTTGGCCTGTACCTCCATAGCAAACGCCTTTAACTCAATAACATTTGAGGATTTTCTAGCATGAATATTTATATGAGTTTAGGTTGGGTTGACTTGGCCATTTGAAAACACTGAATTTATCCATTCTGTTGTAGACTTTCTTGTATGTTTGAGATCATGTTGGTGTATGACACACACTCCAGCTTCAGCTGATGGACAGATGGCTTGATACTGTTATGTAGAATTCTATAATACAAAGCAGAATTCATGCTTCCTTCAATGATGGCAGGTTGTCCAGGTCCTAAGGCAGGAAAGCGTCCCCAAACCATGACATGATCATTAGCTCCATGCTTGACGGTATGAGATTCTTATTGTGGAACGCAGCATTTGGTTTGTGCTAGGTATAATGACAACCATGTTGCCTTAATAGTTCCACTTTTGACTCATTTATCCATCTAACATTTCTCCAGAAGTCTGGAGGATCAGGTAGGTGCTTTTTGGCAAACTTCAGACAAGCATCAATGTTCTTCTTAATGTTTCATGGCTTCTGCCTTGCTATTTTTACTGTCTTTAGCCAATGTAAGAGAGGTCTTCTGCCTTAGTTATTTGTTCTGAGATTTTTTGTGTCTGTGACTTTTGGAACCATTTTATGCTGTGCTTTTGGAGTGATTTTGACAGGACGTCCACTCTTGGGAAGATTCACTAGTGTCCCAAATCATCTTGATTTCAGACTAAGGGCTTTTCTCCACTGCATCCTTAAGCTGCTTTGTCTCCCGCATGTAAAATGGCTGGAAATGAAGCTGGATTAAGGAATTCCTTTCCAGATTTCAAATCCTTCCAATGCTTTGGCCATGATGGTGGCCTGATGTTCTGTCCAACCACCACTACCACTCAGCCCGATTTGGATTCCCCTGCTTTTTTATTCTTCCTGGACTGGTAAAACACCAACTTTAAAAAAAAAATTTTTTTTTTTTGGTTACTTGGACTAGAAAGGGAAAATGAAAGAACTCTTGTCAATTTCACCTGGTTAACCAAAAAAGCTAGGTCCATTGTTTCACAATTCCAATGGTGAACTTGTTAAAAAAAATCAGCTTTCACTGCTCCACTATGATCTTGGTCTTTTTTTTCTTCTTTTTCTTTTAAAAAAAAGGTTTCAGAGTGCAGCAACCAGCGACTGGAGGGGAGTGGGCTACACTGCACAGAAGCCAGGTGGGTTAAAGGTGTTTGCCTACAAAGACATGAAGGGTAGCACACAAGCCAGACAACACAATTTAAACCACCACAAAGCAGAAAAGACTACCTTTGATGCCTTCCTGGTGGGCTGTGTGTGGATAGAGGATGATGTCAGATGTTCCTGTCTTCAAGAATGAAGGAGTGGCCTATACTTGTGGTAGGCTGGGGCAAGCTGGTTGTGTGGATAAGACCTATGTCTCTGAATGTGGAATAACAAAGACTCACAGCTTTAGAACTAGTTTTCCAGACTCACAGGCACCAATTACTTTTTCACAAGGCATGAGAAATTTATTTTCAGTGGGGAATGATCTGCCTCTAGAATCTGTGTGGTAAGAACTTCACTGTGATTAGACTAGGGAATGACTATAAAAGGACAGCTCCAAATGAAAAAGTTATCTTCAAATGTTATTCAGTGTAAATCAGTTACTACAAACTGATGCATAGTGGAGCAAAATAACAAAAAAATTCTAATTTCACCACCAACAAAAAAGTTTTCAACAACAAAAAAGTTGAAAATTAGTTTTAGTTTTTATGGATCATAGTCCATCCTATCAGAAGCACTGAGAATGATCTTGTGAGTGGAGTATTGTATACTGTATACATACAGCTGTTGAGGAAGGAAGAGAGAGGTAGGAATGATGAAAGGGCAGCTGAGAAACAGAATTGCTTTAGAAGTGGCCAATATAATCTAGTAGTTGGGGTGACACACACATTATAGCATTGAATAGCTAATTAACATATGTAATATAAGAAACTCTAGTCTTTCTTTAATTCAACAAATAATGTTAAATCTCCTTTTTATAAGTAATTTGATTTTAAAACATTTGAAAAACAAATGACTACACAAAAGAAAAAAAAGAAAATGAGAAAAGACGTAGTGGATGGAAAATAAAATATAAACAGAATTTATAAATGTCATAAAATTTAAAATTCATAAATCCATTGTTTCATTGATGAATTAATTAATTGAATATATAAAACTAATTACATCATCTTGAGAAATAATTATAAATCATTGCAAAACTAAACAATATTTATACATATCACTACTGTTCGTCATCTTCTAAACTAAATGCACATGATCTTACAGAAAAAAGGAAAAAACAATCACCTGGTTTTTCATCCAGGCCTTTGGTGCGGCAAAGTGAGACCCCTCAGTTCATTGCACTTGTCATTTTCTCTCTTATTGTTTATTGATTTCATTGTAATTTCTTTTATTATTGTAAGCTGCTCATCGTTGTTGAGAGTCAGGCAGCATACAAGTTTAAAACAATAATGGGAAATGGTGTTAAATCTTCTAATAGATTCCTGTTCAGAATTTCCCCATGAAATCAGTCACAAGACTAATCCCTTTCCTCAAAGATTCTCACCTTGAGGTCAAAGATAGAATCTCCTGGGAATACGAAATGTTCCACTGCTGGGTTTTGGACATTGCCATCACAGACATACTGAGGGGTCAGAGCTGCCAGTAACTGGCCAGGAAGGACATCACAGGACTGAGATGAATAGCTGATGAAAACAAAGCTATAGTGTGGGTCTATTATTAGCTACTTGATATGATTATATATTACATCAAATACTGGAGACAATATACTTCTGAATATTAATTGCTAGGAATCATGAATGGAGGATGTTACTGCACTCAAGTCCTATTTGTGGATTACTCATAGGTGCTAGAATAGCTACTATGGGAACAAATTACTAGATTAGAGAGGCCTTTGGAAGGATCCAGCTAGGCTCTTCCCTGTGTTCTTATGCCAGGACCCGGCCATTCATTAACTGACTCATTGGCTAATTATAAAAAGCTGCATTACTTCTGATGGGGATGATAATTATTGCTCTTTTTACTCAGTCCTCAAACCTCTCTTTCAACTTAGAATTGCCACTCCTCAATATTTCTATTACACCAGCCATGCAGAACATAGAATGGTACGTCTGGAAAGTATCACAGAATTGTACAATGTAAGACTTGCATTAGCTCAGCCCCTTGGCCAGGGCAAAGAACTAGCGTCCTCTTCTCCTCTTCCAGGAAATGAAATTTAGGGACTAAATGATTTACTGTAAAAAAAAAAAAAAAAGAGTAAATTTTCAAAATGTCATCTTTATTCACTACCTTTATTATGTCTTCCTCAAGAACTAACATAGTTCACAGCACTCTGCTTTACACTAGATGGTAAACAAAATGGGGAGAGAGAAAAAACAGCCTAACTTATATTGAAACCAAGCCACAATTTTTAAAAAGCCTTTCAGTGAAATTCTAAGCATTTCTTTCTCAACCAAGTTGCTCAGCCTTCGGATCCAGCTGGGATTCCTCTCTCCTTAGAGTCCCTGGTGATGATAGCGTTAGGTCGGTTTCCGTGCTGCTCTTACGCTCGCTCCTACGGTGCCACGGGCATCGCTTCACTTGTTTCTAAACCCGCTGACCTGTCTCCGCTGCGCTTTAGGGCCCTCCTGCTCCTTCCACTGGACGGGGCTCTGCCCCAAAGCAGGAACCACTTCGGACCGGGGACTCGCATTTTAAAGGAGAAATGCTTGCGCATTTTATTTTTGTCACCAAAGACTGAGTTGCCTTCCGAAGAAGAGGGTTGACTGGAAGATCCCCCTTTCTTCCATCTGCGAATCCATGTTTTATCCCGGAGACCGGGAGAAAAGGAGGAGGGGAGAAGGGAAATCCATTTCCAGGTCTGCCGTATGGGGCTAATGGCGCTGATAATTTAAGCAGAGGGGCTGCCGGGGGAAGATCCGCTCCGCTTGCCTTAGCCTCCTCGGCAGGTTCCTGAGGACCTGCTGAAGGAGCCAGGCTCTCCTCCCCGGTTGCTGGGAGTACTGCATCTCCATGTTCAAGTGCCTAAGCAGGCTCCCTCCCTCCCTCCCTCCCGCTTTCCTTCCCTCCCTCCCAGAAACCAGATGCCTGGCTCTTCCACGCATGCTCCCAGCCTCACACTCTCGTCGCCAGCAGCGCCTGAAACAGCAGTGCGGGGCAAGAAGAGCGCTCCTCCTGCACCCGGGTCAGCTCGAGGTTCCCGCAGGTAAAAGCACACCCCTCCGCTCCGACCGGACGGGGAGTCGAGGCCAGGCCTGACTGACGCCCGGGAGAGGAGGTGCTCTCCTCGGGGTCCCAGGCAGGTGCGCGATGGACCTGGGGAGCGTCTGGCGCGCTCTGCCCGCCGGGGAGGAGGCGGCACTAGTGGAGGAACACACGTGCGATGTGAAGCCGAGCTGGCTTTGTTCGGAGACCGGTCCAGCCACCCCTCGGGGCGGGGAGGAGGGGAGATCAGGAAATCGTGGATCCTCGCTCCCGGTGCTCACTCCTACAGGTTATCTCGAGCAAGTGGCCGGGAATATGGCGTTGGCATCGTCAATCTGATCAGGGAGTGAGTGGATTCTCCGTGCTGTTGTGTGTGAGAAGCTCCGTGTGCGCGGCTGGCAGGAGCGTAGCCTTGTTTGTTGAAGCGCGCCTCCCCCCTTAAAACAGTTGGATGTGCGCGGCAATCTGGTCGCCTGTTTACGGTCATGCGTGTGTGTGCCGAGGGAAGGTGGGATTTGCCTTGGTCCCGTTGCCCCATTGTGCGCGCGGAGGACGCGTACTGGAAATGCGCGTTATTTTGGGTAGGTAGCCGCGTATTTAGCCATGTGTTTTTAATTCAGCGTGTCCGTGCGTGTGTGTTTTGCACGCGCGCCACCTTGGGTAAGCACTCGCGTGGGCTGGATACATTACGTTAGTTTCTCCCCCCCCCCATTTGTGTGCACGGCTGCCCTCGTTGGGTGTATACACACATAGATACTTGGAGAATGTGTTTGTGCACACCCTGCCGGTAGGCTGCACAGATCAAACGGATGTGTTTCTGCCACTTCGGTGGTGCGGATTCCATTCATCAGTTTGCCGCCGGGTCGCCCGTTCGGTTTCCGAGGCGACTGATCTCTGCCGATCATCCCACTCCCCCCCCGCCCCCCATTCGCTTCGCCCTCTTTCCGCTCCCCAGTGAATCACGTTTGCTTTCATGCCTCACGGGCCATAATGACAAGCTCCTCTCTTCGGCGGTAACAGCTTTGGTCCGAAGCCCCGCGTGCCTTTCTTATCCTTGCTCACGAGTGGAGATTGTCTGGCTTCTCCGCTCTGGGTCTAGCACCGGCCAGGCAAGGATTTGACTTGACTATTCGCCTCATTGACTCCTTCCTTTCGCTTGGCTGACTTTGCTTTTCTGACTGTTGATTTGGAGCCTTGGGATCTTCGGGTTTGCATGTGTGTGCATGTGTGTACACCCTGCACATGAAAGGAGAGGGGTTGCTTATGAAAGGTGGACACGGGGAATCTACAGGTTTGGAATCATAAAGGGTACAATAATAAGCATTTGATGAGGAGTGCTTTCACTTCAGTAAGAGGGTAGTGTATCTCAGAAGCCCTTAGAAAAACATTATAAGCTGGTTATGACTATTTCCATAGATCAAGGATAAAAGAACCAGTGGTTCTACAGGTAATGCTGAACTGCCTGGTAGTGTGGCCAGTGGTAAGGGATGCTGGAAAGCATTCAGTAAAACCTGGAGAAACAAACTCCTGCTGTAAATGGAGAACTGAAGCTAAGGTGTTTGTTTGTTTTAATCCGTTCAATGGTGTCTGATTCTCTAAGACTGCCTGGACAAGACCCTGCAGTTTTCTTGGCAAGATTTTTCAGAAGTGGTTTGCCGTTGCCTCCTTCCTAGGGCTGAGAGAAAGTGACTGGCCCAAGGTCACCCAGAAGCTAAGGTAGCTAAATGATAAAGCGCATCTTTTGCCTGCAAAGAAATCCCAGGTTCAGTCTCCAGAACCTCCAAGTAAAACCAGGAAAACAGCTCTTTTGGCTTCTGAAAAGTTGCTGCCAATAAGTAGAGACCATCCCACCCTAACAGGATGCCCTGCGTGTACACTGGGATCATAAGTTCAAGAGCTCCTGGCCAGCAGAGCCCCCTCAAGGCAATCAGGCACTAAACCATTACGATACCTTGCTTTGGGATGAAGCAACCTCCTATAAAGCTTCTTCAAGGCCTCTTGGTGACTTCATGATCAAGTAAAAATTGAAGCTAAGCTTGTGTAGTAAATGTCCTTGCTTTTAACCAACGTGTTTGTCCGCCTGTGTAATGGTTATAGCTAAATGACACAAAGCATGTTTTAATTGTTGCACATGTGCCATTAAGCAAAGCAACTTTCCTGGGACTGGAATACAGTTTGAGGAGAGACTGTGGGTTAATGGTAGCAAATGGCTTGTTTGTGGTTTGTGCAGCTGGCTTGCTAAGTGGACTCTCTCAACTGGCAATTCTTCAGGAGGGAACACAGCATGCACAGTAGCACTTGGCTGAAGCTCAGACCTTCCTTGAAGTCATGCTGTGTGCTTTAAGATCAGATGAGTGGCTGTGCCTGCTTCTTAAGGAAATGTGCAAAGTTTTCAGGGAAACTTTGTTCTTGATTACTAGCTTAGACCCCTGTAATCTGCAACAAAAAGTCAATGTGGTATATTCCTCTTCCAGTTACAGTCAGCCAATTTCATCTTATGCTAGGATATTCCACTTAATTTGCTACCACCATCACTCTGAAGGGTTTCCGTTTTTCCTTCCTCCAGTATCTGGCACTCTGTTCCTATGGTTCACCTGTCATTTGTGGTTTCCCCCAATTAGGTTTTTTGGAGTTCGGGTTTCTCTTATTCTTTTTCTAAAGAACCTTTTTTTGGTTATGCCTACAGTTTTGATCAGCCTTGATTTGATGAGAGGTTGAACTCTCAGAACAAATTATAAGGGGTGGGCTTGGAAAACTGTGACCCTACCAGTGGGACTGACCTACAACTCTTAGCCGCTCTAGCCAGCATGGCCAATGGTGAGGAATGTTGAGAGTGTTCAACAACTCACAGGTGTGACAGCTACTTTGGGAACTAGAGTTTCCCAGGTAGGAATTCTGAGAACCTTGCACTGACAATAAGAAGAGTAAAGCAGGGCTTCCATTAAGCAGTGGAAAGAGTGGGAGGAAAAGACACCGAGTTTAAGCTGTAGAGGGTATAAAATGTACCAGCAGCTTTCATGTCAGAAAGCAATCCAAAGAGTTGATTGGCTTCAGTCCTATTAAACAATCAAGATTTGAGCTGTGCAGCAATTCAGATTCAGAAGAAAAAAATGTGGTTCAGAGCACATGGGGCACTCAAGTCACACTTGTCAGCAATTCCTTTAAAGTGTTTTTGTTCTTCCGCGAATTTGTGTGATTGTTGCCATGCAAGCCCAAGAAAAGGCACATTTCATTTATGGAGGTGTCAACAGATGAGACATCCATATACTCCAAATAATCTTTCCCCCTTTGGTCCAGATCATGGCATAGCCCTAATAAAGATTCTATACTAGATATTTGTGGTACCTAATATGTAGGAAGCTTTAGTCTAGTTGAGCCAGACAATTGTGGAGGGGAGGAGTGGCTGACAACAGATCTCCCATCCCTGGCTGCATCCTGATCAGATCTGGCTCAAATTAAATATTAATGCATAGATTTGTTAGAGCCCTTGAATGATGTTTCCTCTGATAGCCTAATTTAAGCCTAGACAACTGAGTGCTTTCTAGAAGTTTTGAACAACAACTCTAATCTGACTGGATCCTGTGGAGGTTGTAATTCAAACCATCAAGAGGAACCAAGTTGCAATATCTACCTCTGGCCTGATTCTGGATATAATGTGGCTTCTGCCTTGGAGTTGATTCACATAGTCATGCTTCAGTTTTTCCACTTAAGCCAATAGCTAGTGGCTGGTGTTGATGTGGCTTTAGTGCCAGCACAGTCATTTGCCACATGCAGAAGCTGCAGCTTTTTGTTCTCCGTCATTCAACAAACACCTGAAAGGATAAACATGCAGTGATAAATGAATGCTTATGAACAGATTGCCTAGATGGTAGCTTTTGGTCATGAAGGCAGCAACCTGTTTGCTATAACCACTGAATCACTGTTCATAGTTTTGTGTGTGTCTGTGTGTGAGCAGCTGAGCATTGAAAGCATACACTGGCTTTCAGTGATGACTGTCCAAAGAATCGTAGACAGATGTAAGTAATGAGAAAGGAATTGCATTCTGAGCCATGGATGTGCCACAGGAATCAGCAATTGGTTTGCATCTGATCTCAGCTTGTCACTGAGATGTGTTTCTGCTTTTTATTTGTATACATACTTTCCTTAGCTGTCTTTCTTTTCTTTGTTGTTCTAGGGAAATCTATCTATCTGTATATTTATATTTGTATCCATCTATTTGGAAAACTGGTAAATTATTTAAATCATGCTATGAATACCTCTTAGCTTTAGAGAAAAGCATTCAGGAGGATGCGCTTAGTCTGACTGGCCTGGTTTCATCTACTGCATATCTCCTACTCCCAAGGGGTAGATCAGAGGTGATTTAACAGCCAGATCTACCGCCATCCTTTTTAAAATGATAGATGGAAAGGAAGGCACTTGGGTGCCCCAAAGGTTTTATTTCATGGATAAAGGGAATCAGTTGTCAGTTTGACAAATTCATAGTTTGCTTTCAGGCACAGCGCTTTCCTTCTGACTGCCACAGCCAGACCTTAATCACAACTGCGGCCCAGTCAGAGAAAAGATGTGTTGGAGGGGTGGGTGGAGTCAGCTCACTGGTCATACGTTGACTGTATTGATGTGCCTTGATTTAAATGATCAGCGTGCTACTGCTTCCTGTCACTTGATTCACAAAGAGAAGCTGTTAGATTTTTCTGTGGCTGAACCAAAGAGTGGCATAGGACTGAATCACAGAATCAGAGACAATGAAAGTTGGACCTTAGAGAACATTAAGTCCAAACACTTCCGATTGTAGAATCCATTACTACAACATCCCCAGTGGATGGTAATCCAGCCTCTCTTTAAAAACCTCCAGCAGAGTCTACTATTGCCCAAGGCAGTCTATTCCAATGTTGAACAGCAATAATCTTTAAGAAAAAATTTCCTAATATCCAGCCAAAATCTACTTCCAAACAATTTAAGTCCATTATGTCTTCTTCTGCAACAACTGTGAACAATTCTGCCTGTCTTTTACGTGGCAGCCTTCAGATACTTGAAGACAACTATCATCTGTCTCGCAGTCGTCTCTTCTCCAGGTTAAACATACCCAATACCTCCAACATAAGTTTTTTCCTCCAGGCCCCTTGGTTGGTCTCATGTGGACTTGCTCTAGTTTTCAGTCCTTTCTTTCCTTTCTAAAATGCTATGTTAAGAATTGGACACACTATTCTAGGTGCAGTCTGACCAATGCAGAATACAGAGAAATAATTACTTCTCTTGACCATGATACTATACTTCTTCGATGCAGCCTAGGATTGCATTTGCTTTTTTTGCAGCTGCATCACACTGCTGACTTATGTTCAATTTGTAATCCACCAAGACACCCACATTCATCTGCATGTACTCCTGCCAAGTATGGCTATCTCCCTGCCCTCCCCCCATCCTATACAAATGTAGAACTGTGTAGTTGTACTGAAATTCATCTTGCTGATCTGTCCATTGCTCCAGATTTTCAGGATCCTCCTGAATCTTGATATCATCCTCTAAAGGTTTGCTATCCTTCCTATTTGTGTCATTCACAAATTTGATAATCCTATTTTCTAGCCCCTCAACCAAGATATTTATAAATATATTGAACAGTACTGGGCATAGAAAAGAACCTCACAGTGTATCTCTTGATGCTTCCTTCCAGCCTGACACAGAACCATAGATATATACTTGGTAGATATGCTTGTTCAACAAGTTCTGTGTCCATCTAATCGTAGTGTAGACCAGCCCACAATTTGCCACCATCTCTACTAAAATCTGTTAACAGAGCCTGATAGATTCTGCTAAATGATTTGCTGAAGTTGAGGTACATACATTGTTCACCATATTCCCTCAGACAATTAAACTAGTCACTCTATTAAAAGAAGAGATCAGTTTGATTTGACATGATTTAGTTTTGATAAATTCATGCTGTTCCTGCTAAGCAATGCATTCTTTTTTAATACTCACAAATCAAATAGTTAACCTGGTCAAGAATTGAGCATATCAGCATCAACGTTTTGTAGTTACCTGGGTCTTCTTTTTTTCTCTTTTTTGAAGACAGGAAGAACATTTGCCCTTTGTTGGCCTTCTGCCCATCCTCCATGGTTTCTCAAATATTATAAAGAGAGACTCTGAGATCACATCTGTAAGCTACTTCAAGATTCCCAGAGAGCCTGGTCCTGGAGACTTACATTTGTTCACAATAGCTGAATGCTCTGTAACCATCTCTTTAGTTATCTTGGGTTGCCACTCCTTTCTTGTGTCATTGTTTTACTTAAATCCATTTGAACACAGTTCTTTTTTGGAGAGAAAGAAAAGTAGGACTTCAGGAGTTCTTCTTTCCATTTACTACTGGCACCCTTTTTGTTGCTTTTAGCTTCCTTTTGTGAGCCTAAGTTCCTTCTGTGCTTTAGCATTTCTAGCTTACTTTCTGCGGTTACCGGCTACTTGCTGGACACTTCCTTAGTGATTCCTCCATCTTCCATTTTCTATAAATGTCCCTTTCAACTCTTAGGCCAGTTGATAGCTGCATATACATTCAGAATAATTACCTAAGCTCTCCCCCTCTCATTTTTTATCACTGGAATTATGTTGTATTTCCAGTATCTTATTACTGAGAAGTTCCCAACCTTCTTAGATTCCCTTTGATGGGCTGAGGATTTCTGTCTATTCCTCCTAGTGTTTCTCTAAATTATTGAAATTGGTTCTTCTCAGCTCTGGTGTGCCTGTATGATTATGTCCCAGTTTCTCTTTCTGTAATACCTTGAACCCCAGAATTATATGTTTACTTCTTTCCCCAAGTCTCACTGCTTTTTTCCTCTGCAGTTAGCTATTCCCTATTGGTTAAGATCATATCTAGGAGAGCCAATCCCCTTGTTTCTTCTTCAACTTTCTGGAAAATGAAATACAGTCAGGAAAACTAAGGAATATTTGCAGTCATGGCCAAACTGGTTTTCCAATAGATGTCCTTGTAGTTAAAATCTCCCATTATTACTAGCCTTTCCTCCTGAAAGTTCTGCTATCTAGTCCAGAAAGACATTATCATGATCTTCCATCTGGCTTGTAATCTAAGGCACCCACTCATTCCCTCCCCCTGCCTTTTATATTTTTGTTGTTTCCGATTTCTTCTTATCAAAATGCTCTCAACTGGACCTTTGCACCCAAATTTCTCGGTCTCTTTACATTTGTACATTTCCTCCACAGGTAATGCCATTCTTCATCCCCTTTTGCGTGGGCTATTGCTTTTGAATAAGTTATACTCGTGAGACCTTATCTTCTACATCATCCCACCAAGTTTCAGCAATGCCTACTTGAGTGTTTCACTCATTTTGACATGGATTGCTAGAAAGGCATATTTTTCGGTGTACTTATACACACATAGGAATCTTACTATTGCATCTCCAAGTGTATACTCCATGAAGGCAGCCCACTTCTTTTCACAGACTATGTGGCTGACAGATTGCTCCTTCGGTCCCACTCAGTATGGAATCTCTAGAGAATATATGTAGCTCAGGGTTGAGCTGTTGGCATCTTGATGCTATCTGAGCTTGGTTGTCTTCTTGCAGACATTTCATCAAGCTAGGTAACATCATCAGTGCCAGAGAGAGTGGGGCGTGTTGGCTATTATGTATAGCAGCTTGCCCTGCAAGTCTTATGTGAACGTGACCTCTTCCTTGATAGTTCCTTGATTAGGATATTGTTTCCTCCCTGATTTTTTAAATCTGGTGCTGTTTCCTGCTTATCTGGGTGCTGGGTGCTGGGGTGTTCTAGGCTTCCTTCCCAGGATTTTGATGATATCTTTTAAATGATATGTACAGTTCTTGGGTTACGACAGCAATTGGGACTAGGATTGCCATCGCTAAGTGATGCAGTTATAAAGCGCGATGTCACATAAGCACATCGCTTAGTGACAGCAATCCCGGCAATCCCAGTTGCTGTTGTAAATCCAGAACTACATGGGTCGTTAAGCAGAAAGAGGTGGAATCCCAGGCAAAGAGCGCAGGGGTGTCCGGGGTGCCACGGAGGGGTGCAGGGTGCTGCATGCAGGTGCTCTGGAGCGCAGGCAGGTCACTGGGGACCATAGGAGGGCCAGTGGGGGCCACAGGCGAGGAGCTGCTGCAGGTGGGAGCACACTACAGAATGCAGGTGGGGGGGTGCTATAGAATACAAGATCCCTATACTCCATAGCGGGCTCCTCGGGAGAAAAAGGGGCGGGAGCGACTTGCTACCTTCTCTGCCCGTTTCCCCAATGACTTTGCTTGTGGGAAGCCAGCAGGGAAGGTCGCAAATGGTGATCATGTGATGCAGCTCACTGCAATGTCATAATTGCGAGCCAAGTACCTGAGTGGCTGAATTGCGATCATGTGACCGCAGAGATACTGCAACGGCTAGAACTTTGAGGACAGGTCATAAGTCCATTTTTTCAGCACTGCTATAACTTTTAACGATTGCTGAACAAATGGCCAGAAGCCGAGGACTACCTGCAGTTGGGTTTATCACTGTGTGTCTGTTGATGGCTGATATATCTGAATGCCAAGCATACAGGAATTCCATAGCATTTCTGGATTTGGCTTGAATGTGTCCATGTGTTTTGGTATTAAGGAGTTCTCATCCTGCTTTCTGACTGCCATTTGGTATGTGTGGATATATGGTCTGTCAATATTCTACCTGCCTGTCCTACATAGTGGCTGTTACAGTCTTTACATTGTATGTTGTAGGTGACTCCTGTTTTTGTTTCCTTTGATTACTGGATCTTTTGGTTTGCTTAAAATGTTTTGGAGGGATTTTGTTGGTTGGTGTGCTGTGGTGATGGTGAGTGGTTGTAATAGTCTGCTGGTCGTCCCGGAGATGTTTTTGATATACCGGAGCATTATCCTTTTCATAGGTTGTACTAGTTGTGTTGGAGTGGGTCATGGATTCAGGAACTTTTTGATGAAGCGTGGGTATCTGTTACATTGAAAGGTGTTGTATAGGCAGTCCGTTTCCTCTTTTTGGCATTCCAGGTTACTGCAGTATGTTTGTGCTTGTTTGAATAACTTTCGCACAGCTCCTCTTGTTGTTGCTTTGGCAGTGAAGCACTTAGTTAGTGTGAGTTGTTTTTCAATGAACTTGCGTCTCTGCTTTGCCATCATTTCCACTGCTAATGAGGATATCCAGGAAGGGTAGTGTGTTTTCGTTTTCTTCTTCTCTTGTAAATTTTATTCCTTTAAAGATGTTGATTTTTCTCATGCACCTCTCTAATTGTTCATTTTTTTATGATGACGAAAATGTTGCCTACATAGCTGGTCCATATTTTTGGTTCTATGTGTGGGAGTGCTATTGCTTCTAGAGGTCGCATCACAGTCTCGGCAATTAATCTTGAGTGTGATGATCCCATGGGCGTTCCTCTACTATCATTGCTTCTTCCTCTTCAGGGCAGAGGCAGGAATTCTTCCATTTGTAGAGGCTGTAGAGTCTTCCACCTCATTCCTTGAGTTAATGGCAGCTGCTGTTAATCCAGGGGTTCAAAAACATCATCCCTAGGGAGGCTGAGGAATCTATACTGAGGCTTCAGGGTAGAGGAGCTTCTCTTGACAGGCTTGGGCCTTTGCATCACATGTCTCCATCTCACCCTCCTCTCCACTTGGCTTTCGTCAATCTTCTGGGAGGCTTCTTGGTACTGTTGTCCCTCCACAAATGCTTCCTGTTTCTGATAAGCTGGGTGTATGTGTGAATAGTTTTGTCTCTTGCCCCTCGCCTTCTCTTCCAGGAGGACAATTGGGCTACACTGGTAGCAGGTAGACTAGTTATTCCCGTCTTCAGAGATGAAAACCAGCACGGCCCATCCTCTGCAGCTCAGTAGAGCAGTTTCCCTTATCTCATTGTTCCTCCATTTACAACAAACAAACAAAATGTGTTTTCTCCTTACCTCCTCTTGTGAATTCCCTTAACAAATTCCTGCTCGCTTTCCCTGTTTGCTCATTCAGTGAGTTTGTTCTCTGGAGGGCTAATTTCCTTATATATTTCTTGTAGCTGCCTCAGCTAGCTCAGCCCCAAGCAACGCTCCAGTCACAGGCAGTGGGCCTACAGCTCCACAGGGTGTAGTTAGCAGCAGTTAGGAATCTGTCAGCACCAAAGAGGAGTGTGAGGCTGTATTGTGAGGAGGTGAAAAGATTGTTCATTGCTTTCAAGGAAGAAAATGTTGCAAACTACAGTGTTTGAATTGGAATGAGATACGTAGCAGAACAAATCCACAACATTCATGGATAATTGGTACTCTCCTACAATCTCTGCCTATCTGTAGTGTTTGTTGAAAAGTAGAAATGACTTTTGTAGAACTTTCCTTTCTGGCCATCTGGTGGTGGTGCTTAACACATGATCTTCAGTGCAGTCTTACGTATTGAATTCAGTGGGACTTCCTCTCAGGGTAGCATGTATAAGAAAGCACTACAAACCCTTGGAAATCAGCTAGCGATCATTACATTGCAGGAAGGTAACGTCTCTCGAAGTTTTTTGAAATTGTTCAAATATTTTGAAGGAGGGAAGAAACTGATACCTATCAGCCACGATAAAGCTTTCTCTTTACAAGCTGCTTCTGACATTTTTGCCCCATGCATCTGATTCTGTTCACAGGGATGATGAGAAGCACTGCCCCTCCCTTTCTTAGACTCCAATCCGAGCAGGGCTTTGTTTGATTTAACTGGGCTGGGAGAATCACAGAAAAGAGGGTGGTGTTTGCACAGCACACACTGAACCACAAATGAGGTGCTTGTGTTATAGCTGAGCATTTTATCCAAACCTGGCCTGGCTTTAGTTGTGGTCCAGTGAGTCTACAAACCCCCAAAATTCATCTAATTGAGTAAACCATGGTTATTAGTCACCAAGAAATGTGTCATAAGAACAATATTACAGCATAGTGTATTCTTGCACAAGAGGACAATATTTGGGACCCATGAAAAAAGCAACTTCCTTGATAGTTTTGCTTTCAAGTCCTTTCTGTCTGCACTAAAATGCTAACAGTGGTTTTATGAGTCAGGTTGTAGTAGTAATGCCCAGTAATTCCCATGCACAAACTATTCACTTAATTCAGCTCATCTGATAAACTATACAGATAACAAGTGTATGCCCAAATGCATCAGCAATAGTGCTCAGTGGAGCTTGGATTAAATCAAGATTCTTTGGCTCTAACAAAGACTGGAGGGAATAATGCTATTAATCCAAACATTTAACATCTGCAGGAAAACAAAGCTGGTATACTGTAACATACATATCAAATGGATGGTAGACTATTAGAAAAACTTGCAGTCAGGTAGATTTGAGGCAATCAGATCTTACTTTTGATTGCATTATTACATCTTACTTTCTTCTCATGTGGCATTTCTTACAGTTCCCTTCACTGTCACATCTTTCCAGTGGAAATAAGAACACATTTACTCTGTACAATTATACAGAGTCAGTCTGTCACACTCTTTCCTTTCTGTGAGAAGAAACACAAAAATGTGTGTGTAACCCTAGAGCAGCCTTCTCCATTTTAGTTCCTCCAGATGTTTTGGTATAAAACTCTCATCGGTAAGAGTGGTAAAGGTGTCTCTCCATTTGTCTGAGGCCCTATCCTGACACACAAGGAGCAGAATAATAGATAGGGAAGTAGACCCTAAATCATATTCAAACCACATTTATGTTATTTGAACCATTTGAACATTTTCTACATTATTGGCATTGTCCAGAAATACAGCTGGCTAAAAGCATTTCTAGTTGTACAGTAATTGAAAATGATATAGTTAAATACTTAGTTTTACTTTCTTCTGTGTTAAATAATGAGACAGGTATGCATTTTGATGCTCTGTAATGTTGCTGTGTGCCACCATTACCCAGTCCAGCAGATCCTGCCTTTCTTTGCTGTATATCCTGATTATTGCTCTAGAGCAGTGTTGTCCAAACTTGACCACTTTAAGATGAGTGGACTTCAACTCCCAGAATTCCCCAGCCAGCCATGCTGGCTGGGGAATTCTGGGAGTTGAAGTCCACTCATCTTAAAGTGGCCAAGTTTGGACAACACTGCTCTAGAGAAATGGATATGAGTCACTTCTCCTTCCCCAAAACCTGATACTGCCCTGATATCAGCTAGTCCTCTTTAAGCATTATTTATTTGTTTGTATTTTTGGGTATCTTAAAGAGTGCTGACCCAAGGCAGAAAGGGAAAAAATAGTGTACAGCACTGGATGCTTGAGCTGGGAATGTTTTCTATAAACTTTTAATAGCAAGTCTCAAGGACAGATTTGGGTGAGACGCACAGTGGAAGTTTTTTTTTTTAATTCTTTTTTCTCTCCCAGGGTCAGATCCAAATCAGAATTCTTTCTCCTCTTCTTTACTCTTAAGAAACAACCATTCATATAATTGCTAGTTGTGTGGATGGTGCCATGTCTGCTTGGGCTTTAGAGTAAGTAACATATGAGTGCGGGGTCATTTTTAAATGAACTGGCATGTTTGGAAGCTAGGGCTGTTGGACACATTGTTCAACTGACCCATCAGATCAGTGTTTTTCAACCTGGACAATTTTAAGATGTCTGGACTTCGTTTCCCAGAATTCTCCAGCCAGCGTGTTAAGTCCAGACATCTTAAAGTTGCTAAGGTTGAGAAACACTGCATCAGATACTGTCAGAGAAACACCTGCTCTCTGATTATAATCAGATATTCCAAAAATGGCACTGTGTCAATAGCTTTTACCTTTTAAATTGTTAATTGTGGTGCCACTTATCAGCAAGAGCAGCTTGTTCATAGTGCTTGTGGAGCACCGCAAAGCTTCAGTCCTTGCCTACCTTTTGTAACTGTAGGCATTTCCAGTTGTCACACTGTTTAGATAATGTTGGTTTAGTGTTGGAGAGATTGAGGCTGAGATTCTCATTCACATCCCATCTGGTGATATGCAGCTAATCAAACATTAACAGCTTACCTACTTCCCAAGGTTTTGGTGAGGATGGTGGAAGCCCAGTACGCAGTCATGAGTTTCTTGGGGGAAAGATGGAATAAAAATAAAGAAATGATTTGCTACAGTTTTCAGACTAATGGTATTGTTCCCCAGTATTGCTTGTCTGATTTATTTTTGTAGTTAGGATGGGGATCAACTCTTTCTGATCTCTCATATGTTTGTTAAAAGCTTTATTGATTATTTTTGATAGAATTACCTCTTATTTGACAAGCCTACATTGTATTTGAAGCCCAGAGCTGCAGTCACTTCTATTTGTGAGTAAGCCTTGCTGAACTAAGTTGGACTGATTTCTGTGTAAACATCTTTGCATTTAACAATTCAGCGGTTCTTCATAGGAAAGAAGGAATTCCATGCAGGCAAGCAAGTGGGCAGGTGCCAAGGGACCCTTTTCCCCATCATCCCTTGACATTTTCCTTCATTTCCATGTTGTCAAGGAAAGGAAGAGGAACTGTCTTTTAGCTCTTTATTTTTCTCCATCACCTGTCTTAGTAAAACCTGGTTTACTACCACCACCACCCCTTAGCTTACTAAGAGGTTCATAGATTGCATGTCCATACTGATTTAGGAAAGGAGAGGGCATCATTTTTATAGCACTCCATGTGAAAGTATAGACTACTAGTCTCTTAAAATGCCAGGGAAGAAAGGGCAAGATATGGATTGCAATTTGAGGCATACAGCTTGGCATTGTTGTTAGTGCTCCCATTTTTTTTCTTTTTTTTCCTAATAAATCATACCCACCCATTTATTTTTTTTTTAATCTTCTCTCACCCCTATGGGTGGTATGTGTCTTCCTCAATCTTGGGTCCTCTACCAGAGGCCTGGGAGTTTGAGGGTTCTGCATAGTATCTTAGCTGTTCCTAGCACTGCACTCTTCTGGACAGAGAGCTCTGGTGTTGTTCCTGGGATCTGTTGGAGCCACTCTCCCAGCTTAGGAGTCACAGCCCTGAGTGCTCCTACCACCACTGGGACCACTTTGGCCTTTACTTTCCACATCCTCTCCAGTTCCTCCTTCAGGCCCCAGTACTTCTCCAGCTTTTCATGTTCCTTCTTCCTGATGTTGCTGTCACTTGGCACTGCTACATCTTCTGGTCTTTGTCTACTACTACGATGCCTGGTTGATTGGCTAGTACCTGCCTGTTTGTCTGGATCTGGAAATCCCACAGGATCTTAGCCCTGTTATTCTCCATGACCTTCTGTGGAATCTCCCATCTGGACTTGGGAGGGTCTAGCCCATACATTGTGCAGATGTTCCTATACACAATGCCAGCTACATGGTTGTGCCATTCAGTGTATGCATCTTACACCCTGCCACTATGTGATGGACTGTCTCTGAGGCCTCTCTGCACAGTCTGCACCTTGAGGTTGACCTCTGCTTCTATGGATCTGATGCTTAGTGCCTGTTCTTGTGCTGCTATGATCAGTGCCTCAGTGCTGATAGTGCCTTTAGTCCATCCTTTTCCAGCCACTGGTAGGATTTCCCAGTGTCAGCCATCTCAGCTATCGGGCAATGGTACATCCCATGCAGGGTCTTGTCTTGCCATGGCACTTCCTCTGCTTGAAGTTCCTCCCATGTTTGCTGCTGCCTCAGGCTTTCTCTCAGCAGCTCATCTTTGAGTGCCATCTTACTGATGTACTCCTGGATGCTTTGGGTTTCATTTAGGACAGTGGCTTTGAGACTCACCAGACCCTGCCTGCCCTGTTTCCAGCTGGTGTACAGTCTCTGGGTGTTGGACTTGGGTGGAAACCACTGTACAGTGTGAGGAGCTTCCAGGTCTTCACATCAGCAGCCTCCATGTCCTCCTTTGGCCAGCTTACTATACTGGCAGGGTATCTGATGACTGGCAGGGCATACATGTTGATGGCATGGATCTTGTTCCTCCCATTGAGCTGGTTCTTCAGGACCTGCCTTATCCTTTGGTAGTACTTGGATGTTGCTGTCTTCCTTGCCTCCTCATCATAGTTCTCATGTGACTGTGGGATACCAAGGTACTTGTAGCTGGTCTGTTTGTCTGCTATGTGACCCATTGGTAGTTCTACCCCATCAGTCTTAACTACTTCCCTCTCTTTACTATCATCCAGCTACACTTCTCCAGTCCAAATGACATCCCACTGTAGATCTGTGTCAGGTGTATCAGTGAGTCAATGTCTCATTCATTTTTAGCATATAGCTTGATGTCATCCATGTAGAGGAGGTGGCTGATGATAGTTCCACTCTTGAACTTGTATCCATATCCAGTTCTTGCGATTATCTGGCTGAGGGGGTTCAAGCCTATGCAGAACAGCAGCGGGGACAGTGCATCACCTTGGTATATGCCGCACTTGATGGCCACTTGCACAAGCTGTCTTGAGTTGACTTCCAGTGTTGTCTTCCACAGTCCCATTGGGTTCTTGAGGAAGGTCCTGAGTGTCGTAGGCTTTCCTATAGTCAGTCCAGGCTGTGTCTAGACCTTGAGTCTTGGGCAACTGCTCTATCTATGAGCAACTGGTGTTTTGAGTCTGTGGTGCTCCCAATGTCCTTCTGAGCTGTGCTCATGTACTGGCCCAAATGGTGCTGTAGCTTGGTGGCTATGATGCCTGATAGGACTTTCCATGTTGTGAGGAGGCAGGTTATTGGTTGGTAGTTGGACAGTGCTGTTCCCTTGTGGGGGTCTTTCACGATCAGCACTGTCCTTCCTTGTGTTAGCCAGACTGGGTGGGAATCTGCTGCTAGCAGCTGGTTCATCTGTTCATCAGCTGCTAGGCATTCCTGCACTGCTGTTAGTTTCTTTACCCATTAAGTGTGGATCATGTCCTGACCCAGTACTGTTGGATGTCTGCTACTGTGATGGTGACTGGTTCCTGTTCTGGGAGTTTACTGTGGTGTGCTCTCAGGTCCTGCAGCCACTTTGCACTGGTGTTATGTGTCTTCTCTTTCTCCCATATGTTCTTCCAGTACTGTTCAGTTTCTGCTGTTGGTGGTTCTGCTGATACTGTGTTGTTGCACTGCAGCTGGGAGTACGCCTTGGATGGTTTTTTGGAGAATAGGGCATTTATCTTCTTGGCCTCTGCTTCTCTAGTGTATCTCCTTAGCCTGATACCCAGTGCTGTGAGCCTTTGTTTAGCAGTCTCTAGGGTTTCAGATGGAGTCAGGTCCATGCATTTTTTCAGTAGACAAGTCTTATCCTTAATTTCCACACCCTTCTGTAATTCTACCAGCTGACTAACTTCTCTCTGAGTTGCCTTGATCTTAGCCTCCAACATCATTTTCCAAGAGGAGTATGTACTGCTGTTCTTCTTGATCATGTAGCCAAGCATCTCCAGGATTACAGCAGCTATAGTGTATACCAGTTCATTGGTTTGCATTATAGTGGTAGCAGGGATTGTCATGAGGACTCTATTGGCATCTTCTAGCATACTTTGATAGTACTTCTCCACTGAGCCTTGGTAATCGGTCTCGAGGGTTGACTGTAGTTAGTTTATCCATGATCTTATGCCTCATATCAGCTGCTGTGCTCTGTAATGGAGGGGGTAGCAATGACGTTCCAGCTTCAGATGTTGGCTGCACATCCAGTTGTTCCTCTGGGTCTTCTTGAGTCTGGGATGTAATGTGTAGTTGGTCTATCTCAAGTTGTGAGAGCAGCTTCCTCTTCACTGTGTTGAAGTGTTGGGTAACTAGCTGTTTCTCAGTTAGTGTGGATGTAGGTCTTCTGACCCTCACATGTTTCATATATCCCCTCTCATTAGGTCTACTGTTGTAGTAGCATTCTGTCAATTCTAGGTTCTCTTGTCTCGTCCGTGTATGATTGTTCCAGTAGCCCACTTGTCAGATTGTCCTGGTTCCCCAACATCTGGCGTGGACCTTGTTAATCCGAGTGACATCTGAGCCAGCACGACTGTCTTAGTTTGTGTCACTCTCATATCCATAAAGCAGGTGAAGCGTTAGGGGGTCTTTGCTAGGTACTAGCAGGGATTTGAACCCTGGTCTCCCACATCAAAGGGCGGTGCTCTAACCACTACACTATCCAGCCACTTTTTGATAATAAATGATACCCACCCATTATATGGGCACGCGCACATGTATACATACACACATGCATACATATATACAGACTTCCTGATAACGTGTATTCATTGAAAGCTATCTTCTAAAATCAAGGGAAATCATGGTTCCGTACTGACATCAGTCAATGTAATAATATTTGCATTAGATAAGTATAGAATTGTAACTGTTAGCTGTTATAATGACATATTATACTTTGTTTCTTTTTTTCCTCTTTCTATGTTTTCACTTGCATGGGCTTCTTGTTTCCCTGGTAGCGGTTCCCAGATGATGCCGCAAGGCTAGTTGAACTGCCCCATAGCTAGTGGGTGACAAGTTGTGTTCTGCCCAAAAAACCCACTGCTTGTCAATTCTCTCTTGTTCTGATCTTGTGGCTTTAGTTTATGGAAGCCGATTTTATTACAGGTGAGCAAGGTATAAGAATTTACATTTTGCTCAAATTGTAAATGGGATCTCCTTATCTGCTTGTAATATATGCTAAGTTAACCTTTCCCAACCTATGTGTCCTCCAGCTTGCTGGACTTTTAACTCCCATAATTCCCCAGCCACCCGGGCTACATCTGACAAGCACCCAGGGAAGGACTGTGCTAGACCAATCCTGAAAGGACAGTTAAAACTTGGGATTTTCTTGTCAGCCGTCATAACACTGGAAATAAATTATGCAAAGGCGTTCAGGACTCTGTTGGTTTGCACACTAATGTTCTTAAAACTGAACAGAATGGGATCAAATCTGGTGTGTGGAGGGAAGCTGGCAAAAGAAATATTGAGCTAAAAAATGGGGCTATGGGAAGAAAAAGTCCTGCAGTTGGGGGGTGGCTCAGAAAGTTTCTGGCTGCTCCCTTCCGAGCCCCTTCCTTCCTCCCTCTTGGTCCCATGATCCAGAGAGTAAAGTGTGCAGCCCACCCTATGCGTCCCGGAGCATACACAGACCAAAACCTACAGCCACTGCTGTGCAGGGGTTAGAAAGAATTCCAAAAACACTGTTTTGCATGCTTTCCCTGCCCTGGGTAATACTCAGTACTAAAAAAAAACTCAGCAGGGAGGAAGCTGTATGGAACTCAGTGATACTTACCTCTGAATAACCATGGACTGGATTATGCCCATAGGACTTGACGATTTTTAACTTTAACTAGCTAGTATAGTTACTACATCTGAATGTTGCCGGGCTAGACTTTTTTCAGCCCAAGAGCAAAATCACCTCCTAGCAAGCAACTAGAGATTCATGCTTACAGTGACCTGTCTCTAGCCCAAGTAGGAAGCATCTGTTCTGAGGCCAGTATGCAGTGCAGTTGCTTTGCAGTGATTGTTACAACAGGCACATCTTTCCCTTGCACATACGTCTTTCTCACTTGCACAGACGCAGCT
The DNA here is from genome assembly GCF_059951505.1 of Python bivittatus. Taxonomy (NCBI): domain Eukaryota; kingdom Metazoa; phylum Chordata; class Lepidosauria; order Squamata; family Pythonidae; genus Python; species Python bivittatus. The sequence continues at coordinate 43,123,853 of NW_028277035.1, read as the reverse complement.
CCACCTCAAGGCATTCAGACCATGCTGAAGCAGCAGCTCTTTAGCTGGCTTTGCCTGAACCTGGCCTGATATGGAGGTCTCAGGGCAGATTTAGCCGGCAGCCGGTTTTCCCATCCCTGCCCCAGAAGGGCTCTTCCCCGTAGGTTATTGTGAAAACAATCCAGCAGTAATAATCTTCCTGAGGCAGCCCAGCAGTAGAGGGAGAGATAAGTGGGGCCATGTCATTGCTGTGCTGAGAGATGAGTGTCTGTTAGCTTTTTTCCAGTGGTTACTTCATTCCATCAGGCTGCTGAAGAGGGAGAAGCCAGAAGAAGAGCTGTGGCCCCAACTCCATGGAGAGTGGTGCTGCTTTGGCTCCTCCTATCTCCTCCTCCTCCTCCTCTAAGAACTGGTGTGTGGATTCCCACCACACCCCTTTCCCCCTCCCTCTTTCCTTATATATAGTGTCTCTTACATTGTAGGCTTAAGAACAGGGACTTTGTTTTTTATTGTAAGCTACTCTAGAGCCCCTTTGCAGAAAAGTAGAGGAAAAGAGTTTTAATTATGTTCTGAAATAGTCTGTGAATTTAAAAGGATCTCACTGGGTTCATGTCAGAGCTGGATGAATTTTTGAAAGGTACAGGTAGTCCTTGTTTAGCGACCACAATTGGGACTGGAGACTCGGTTGTTAAGCAAAGCAGTCACTAAGTGAAACCGTGACTGTGCTTACGATCTTACTTCAGCTTTCCTTTGCTTTACAGACCTACAAAGGTCATACAGTAAATGCAAGGATTGGTTGCAAAGTTACTTTTTCATCATTGTCATAACTGCGAACGGTCACTGAATGAGGCAGTCACTAAACAAGGATTACCCGTACAGTGCTTTGGCCTGTTAAGATCAGCTAAGCGTAAGTTTTTGTGCTCATCATCTCCACTCCATAAGTCTTTTAAGAGTTTAATATTCTTCTATCATAGCTATAAAAAGATGTTGAGTAGAATGTACATATGATCCTGCTCTTGAGAATTAGGGGAGTTTTCAAAGGCAGGGAATACCAGCCTAATGCCCCCAAATATTGGGAGGATTATATCTTTGCAGAGGATAATGGGAGTTGGTCCAAAACATCTGGAAATCATTAGGTTGCCAATTCCGTTCTACAGTTACATTTGCATGATCCGTTTTATTAATTCCTAAGGTAAAGTAGGAAACATGTGAATTGACCTATGCTGATATATTATGTGGAAATTGCTATAGCAGGGCTGGTGCTGAACTGCATTGATGTTTGGTAACTTCAGGTCCTGGGTTGCCAAAACTGAAACAATGGTGCCAGTGCAAGGAAAAAGTGATGGGAATGGACAGCTTACCTGCTTGCCTGTTGGAAAAGATCACTATCATAAAACATACATGCACATGCTCAGGTATAATGCAGGCTGTCAGACTTGAGAGCAGAATCTGGTCATACTGAGTCATGCTGTTTTAAGGCAGACTTGTCAGAGGATTTGAAGTTTTGCATTAAACACTTCATATTGTGCACAGACCAAAAATTCAGACTATGAAATGTGATGACATCACATAAACTGGGATTTTAAAAAAAAAAAGTTGCATACAGTAGGCATTTTGGTGCTAAAAATGTGTATTTGGAACAGATCTATTATTGGAAACCTGAGACATGGCAATAATTCTTCAAACATCCTTGCCTCTTTGCTAACAAACCAGATGCCTACATGAATTGTAGACTGGATGGTTCCAAAACAAAAATACCCTATACTGTACAATCTGTGACTCCCTTCCCGAATTTAAGTACTTTTTGGGGAATTTCAGCCCCAATTCCCTTTGCCAGCTTCACTGAGTCTTGTCTGCCTAGCAGGAGGTAAGGATCAGAAAAATTCAGAGCATTCAAAGGCTTGCAGCAATGTCCCCCAAATGCATTGCCATGATGCTTGTGGTGCCCCTGCTGACTCGTACTGCACAATGCCGATCCTTGAAGATACCACAGCTGCCTTTCCTTCCAGTAGCAAATACTGTGGCACGACCGACCGTAAGCACAATGCTTCTAGTCAGTTCCTTCATCCTCAGCCCTGTGCCTTGACCCAGCACTTTGTGTGGGGATGACCTGGAGCCTCTACTTCCTTTCATCAAAGCAAGCTTGTGGCCTGAGGCAAAGACACTCTGTGTGTGTGCGTGCACATTACCAAATGGCCCTGAGAGTCTTCACCTTGCCAACGATTTCCCCTTGTTGGCCTGGTCATAGATAGCCAGTTGCAAGCACTGACACTTTACCAGGGGTTTGCAGGGTGCATTTAGTTGCTGTAAGATTGCAGGTCTGGGAAATGTAATGAAATGCAATGAAAAGCTCCAGCTGAGCTCTTTTACGACAATCCCCCAGAGTAAAGGCCTGCACTGCACGTGGTTCAGCCTCCATGTACACAGCTGGAGAAGGGATGGAAGATGGAAGCATCATTCTTTTAGAAGCCTGAGAGAGAAGAGGGTGAAGAAGAGGACTGATTGCTTGCTTGATTGAATCAGGAGCTTTGGAGTTACCCTGCTTTGTATCATGACACCAGACAGCCTGCTGCTCCAGTTCTATAAGAGGAGAGCAATCTTTTCACCAAGGCAGAGATGGTAGCAGGCAATGCATTCCTCTTTCCTCATATTTTTGCCCATTTCTTCTTTGCGTATCTGTTTCTGTGATGAAGTGTATATGAAGAGGAGGGTGATGTGAGAGATCAAGGCTATCAGGAAGGAGGGGTTGCATTCCAGGACAGAGGAGGAGGCAAGAGGCAGCTGAGTCCACAACAGGAGCGTGGGAAGTGAAAGAGGTTCAGGATAGCTGCTCCCTAGAATCTCCCAGGGTATATCCACTGGTTGCAGTAGTATAAGTTGAGTCTGGCAAGATTCTGTCTATAAGGTGTAAGCAAATAAAGGAACTTTACTCAACTGGACTGTTTCACTGTTGTTCTTGGGCTGGGCCTGACAGTTTCCCTTCCATTCAACATTATCTATTGTACTTAAATCTTGGACAGTTTCCTCAACCTTCCATGGGAAAGCCTCTTGCTTGTTTGGACTCACTGCACCAAGTTGCCCTGTGTAGTTCCCAGGCAGAGCTAATGCCCCTTCCCTGCTTGCTCGCTTGCTTGATGAGCTCCTGGCACACTAAAGAGATTCATCTCTGTAAGGAATCTTAGGAGTCTATAGATTTCACTCCAAACCAGGACCTGCCATGTGCTATTTGTTGTTTTTCCTTTGGCAGAATGAGCTTAGCAGATACACTGGGCAGCAATTCAAATGCAGGGTCAGTTGTTGCCCTGCAGAAGTGCAGGTTTAGAAAGTTGAAAAATTGTTCAAGGTGAGAGGTAAGAGGGTGAGTTGAGTTGCCCAATTTGCCAGCCCTTGAAGGGAAATACAGAACTATTTTCACACAGAACCTTTTGTTCAAACTAGGATAGGTGGCTTCTTTGGGTCTTAAATTTACCTCCCATCGGGCATGCCAACTTGCGTGAAGGGCCATGTTGCTTCTGAATAAAGTGAGATATTCAAAATAATGAAATAATGGGAAAAAAAGAAGCTTTTTGCAGTGCGAAAGGAATTCCATGTTGTGCGTCTGCTATGTCTGCACCTTTTGGAGAAAGATTTATGCATATTGTCCTTTGTCTTCTCTCCACCATTGTACTCCCTTGTTTAAGTTAGTCCATGAATGAAATTTGATACTGGGTGGGAGGTTCAATACCTTGAGGATTCAGTTTCACTGGAAGGACCGTCCGTCTTGGAAGAGAATGGGCCACATCTGGTAATATTGCAGAAGCCAGAAGCTCAGTGAAATATCCAATAGACAAGAAGTAAAGTTGCAACTCCTTGTTCATCCTGATGAGGAAAATGCATTGCAAACTAAGCAAATTTATGCAGATCCTCTGCCTAAGAATTCAGATCATGTAGATTAGACATAGATATATCTGGGTTATATCACCATTCATGCTATTAAAATAAAGTAATGCCAGTATAAGGCACATTCAAGCAATAAGAATCATAGAATGTAAGACCTGGAAGGGAGCTTAGAGATCATCTAGTTCAATCCCTGCCCCATGGAGGAATCCACTGCTATAGCACCCCCTACTATAGCCAACCAGCCTCCATTTTGACACCTCCAGCAAAGGACAGTCCATCCCCTTTCCAGGAACTCTGTTCCAATGTTGAACAGTTCTTATCATTAAGAACTTTTTCCTAGTGTCCAATCAAAATCTGCATCCTGCTTTTGCCTTTGGTTAGCTCTGTTCATTATCCCATATCTTGGGGTAGTCCAAGCCAAGTCGGAACAAGGAGTTGCTTTCATAGATTTTTTTTAAAAAACTTTGCTTACTTAATAGTCCATTGATAAAACAGAGAGAAGAGAAATTCCCATAATCTCCAACAAACAAAACATATATTGAAGACTTCAGACTGGGAAAGTCTGGTTTAAGAATTGGTTGACAAACTTCTTTTATGTGCATATTCTAAAATCTTGGCAGAAAGGGATTTTATCCTTGCAGGAGAAGTTCGACTCTATGAGAAAGCTTATATGTACTATCCCTTTAGAAGGAGAAAAGGCTGTGCATTAAATCTATATGTGGAAGTGCCCTGTATACCTATGAGATTTTAGATGTGTGAGGCCATGACTGAACATTCATCACAACTAACTGAAGAGATAAAATAGATTCTTGACAAATTACATTTCTGACATGGAAGAATTTATGTTAATCATAATACAGAACATTGAATTCCCTAATGGATTATATTCTTCTATGTGAGGGGTGGAGATGTAATATCTCAAATACTGTACTCGCAGAACTGGTATCCTGCTGAATGTCAAACTATAAGCCCCATAAACTTTACCCAGCACCCCAGCCAAATTAAGGTTGCTAGATTTAGTAGATAGTCTGGCATGTGACTCCCTCAGAGAGAGATGGAGCATGGAAAAGCAAGAAGGACTAGCATGTATCACAGATGTGCTAGGTCCCTCCTCTTGGGAATAAGGCTTGTGCTCACAAAGGGAAGTGGGAGACAAGTTTATTCACTGAGATGGAGATAAATGTTTGGGCTGTAGAGGATGGCTAGATCAGCTGAAAAGGCTAGAAAGGGAACTCTGGGTGAATCCTAGGCAGATCTTGCCTTCAGAGGAACCTGTATGTGAGGTGAAGTTCTGTTGCATCATTGAACTTAGGCCATGGTTAGAAGAACCTGTAGACAACTGCATTTGGCTGCCCTATCTGTGTCCAAAATATTCATGGATAGACAGCCAGTTGCCATCTGAAGGACCTTTCTCTCTTTTATCAGCTCAGCTCTCCTGAGGAAAAGGAGAGTTCAAAGCAAAAGAAAACTTGTTTAAGCTCTTCTATACCAGTGGTTTTCCAGCCCACTCCAGCCCTCCCAAACTGCTTCTCATTCTCCCACTTCAGGTTCCAAATTCTAAAGCTAACATACTTTTGAAAGGGCCCAACTGAGGAAAGGAAGCTGCTCAGAGAAATGTTTTGGAATAGAGAAATGGCAAGCAGGAAGGGTTATATGGAAACTGAGTTCAGGGGAAATTAAGTGCCATTTCTCTCTCTACTTTTCCTTTGAAGAATCCCTCTTGTAAAAGCAGCTTTATACTCAAAGAAAGAAGATCAGGATTCATTTAGCTTGCATTAACACACAGCATATAGCAAGGTCCGAGATACTGTCTGCTAAGATTTGATATTCTAAAAGCCAGTTTATCCAATTACAATTGCATTGCTAAGACAATTCCATCTGGCTACGTGTGTGCCCTTCGTTGTGAGAATTGCGATGAGTTGCAGCACGAGAAGTAGGGCTATGCACACTTCAGAAATATTTCAGAAGTGCTTTGGGCGACACCTGAGCATAACATCTGCTATTCATTAAAGGAGTCATGTCTTGGAAGGGGGTATTCTGCACAAGCTGCAGAATTCTGCATAATGTGGCTGGTTTAATTAGTGACAGGCAGGTCCTACAGTTGCATGAGGACCAAAGTACTTCTTCCAGATCACTTTGGAAATATGCACAGCCCTGATGGAAATAGTATTTTATGCAGAGTGACAACTTCCATAAGCAACAATTTTGAATCCCTTAAAAATTATTATAATAGCTATATTGGTTCATTAGTACTATAATGTTAAATACCAAAATAATATTCTGTATTCTGCTATATGTATGTCAGTTTGATTATCACTAACATAAGATAGATCCAGCACAAGAAGAGGGGTTGTGTACTCTTACTGCAGCACACAGGCTTTTAGAAATCCCCTTTCTTTCTTTATTTCAAAAAATTCTAGTCCTTAAGGCCGCAGTACAAGGCTAGAAAGTATGCATGGATAATTCAGTCTCCAAAGTCAGAGGGGAAGCTGTTCCAGATTATTTCTAGTGGTTGGAAGTCTATACTTTTTCTCCTGTCATGCAAGAGAAGATACGTAACATTAAGCACACGTTTATAGTGTTTAAAAGATTGCAGATTTCCTGATGCAGAATTTAGGCTTTGTTTGGTATGGAATTTGATCTCATAACTGAAAACATTCTTAAATGGAATAAACGTGTTCACTTTATATTATGATATTAAGCATGACGGAAAATGCTATAAATGAATGTTGTTTGAAGCAAATCTTATACCTGAGGTATGCCTATAACTCTCTTTTCTGCTGGCTGCATAGGTCTGGCATATTCAGACAAACATCTTTCAGCATTCCAGACTGAACACTGTATCCCATAGTATTGCCCCAGTCTGTGTGACTAATATGAAAATGAGCAGTCTGAAAATGTCACTTGCTGAAATCGCTTCTGAACTTCCTTTATTATTTATCTATACAGCAATAGGATTCCACAGAGAACTGCCAAAGATTAAGTAAAGATAGTCTCAAGTTGATCTTAATTGCTGGTGGCTGTTACAGGTGAAACCTGGCTTATTTGGTCAGAAGTGGTGTAATTTATTTTACTTTGCAGGGGAGGAGAAATAAATAAATTGTCTCAAAATCTTGCTCCTCACCCCGAATATTAGAATTTTTATCCTGAGATTATTTTCTCTTATCAAACATTTTCCTGTAGCATCTTATCTTAGACAGAAACTAGGGTTAGAAATAATGGGTATAAATGGCTAGTTAGATTTTGTTTAAATACCTGGATAGTTGGCTTGATTTGATAGGTGATAAATACATGGAAAAATTTCCTGGTGGTAAGATTAGTAGAGCAATGGGCTGTCTGCCTAGGGGAGTTGTGGGTTCTCTTTCTGAAAGCTTTCAAGAAAAGCCATGACAGCCAGTTCTCATGGATGGTTTAGTTGGTTTTCTGCACATTGCAGAAGATCTTGTGATTCCTCCCAACTATATGATTGGGTGTTATATGTTGTCTCTCATTTACCTGTAGGACAAATTGCTTACAATGAATTAAAATTTTATTTAACAATAATATTGTATGAATGGATAATATGGGATATAAATGGCTTTTGTTTAGAGGTACAGAATTCCATGCTTATTTGTAGAATGTTAGTTTATTTTGTCGAATGAGCCACCTGGGACTTTTAAAAAAATGTCTATTTGGCTCTTCTTCCTTTTCCTTTTCCTTTCTTCTACTCTATCACAACTACCTCCCGCCTCCCTCTTTTAAGTTTTCTCACCTTTCTGCCCCGCCTGCCTTGGAAGTCAGAGTTCAATTAAGTCTTTGTTTGCGTAGTTTAGTAAACTAGCTGACCTACCATTTCATCACAGCCGCATCCAGGTTGTTTTCTGGTCTGCACTGCAGAAGTGGTACATCTTTGCCTTCTTAGCTGGCATATTAAGAATGCCTAAAGAACCGCATCTATGTCAAAAGTTCCACAGAGAAAAAGAAATAAATTACTTTAGATGTGAAATAGTTAGGGCGCATAAAAATCAGTGAAGGGTTTAGTATGTTTTTCTTTTTAAAAGAAAAATGGGAAGTTGCAAACACTCATTAAAAAAAAATAACTTATCTACATAAACTTAATCTCCAGACTGAGTCAGTAACCTTACCAGAACTATTGAAAGACACAGTGATAACTATCCTCACAGGGAGAACGTTCCCATAGTATAAAATGACATCTTTTCCCCTCGTTTTTTTTAAGGTTTCGATTACAAGCCGAACCTCTGCATAGCAGAGCTTCAGGGACCTCGGCCATGTGGGACTCAAAAGAAGCACCTTGGAAAAGGAATAGGACAGAAGGAGGGTGATTTGGAAGCTCCAGCCTCCCAAGATTAAAAAGAAAAAGCATGTCTTAAAATTTATCTAAAAAACAAACAAGCCAAACGGTATAGGGTGTTGACAGGGTCGTGGGAGTATCTGTGCACCATGATGCCAATCCCAAGTTTCTTCTTCCTGGCTGCAGTTTGTTTGTTTGTTTGTTTATTAAATTTGTATGCCGCCCATCTCCCCCAGTGGGTGACTCTGGGCGGCTCACAATTAAAACCACAAACCCAAGCCATTACAAAACAATACCATATAAATAATTAAAATTAAGTAATCAATTAAAATCTGATTATAAAACAACCCTATACATAAATACTAAAAAACATTTTACTTCATATTGCCTGCTGATTCTTTTTAAGCAAAAATGCCAAGGATTGGACCCAGACCGTCTGCTTATAGAGCACTTACATCATCACTGAGCTTTTATCTGTCTCCCTAAAGATCTCAGAGTTGTCTACCCTCAACTAGTACCTTGATGTCAGCAGGTGGGAGCATCCAGACATCTTTTGTTGACCTGAAAAAGGCAAAGAAGGGTTGGACTTGGTTAGTTCTTGGGTGGGAGACTACCAAGATATCCCAGAGCTGTAGAGATCCAGGGATAAGGCAGTGGCAAGCCAATTTTGTATTGTTGTCAAGAAAACAATATGGATGTGTACATGTAGCTCTGAGGAACATGGGTGAGGGTGATTTTACTTTTTACTTTTTTCTGCTATCAATCCTGTACAAGTTCCCAGGGAGAAGGTGTGGCTGCTTTAAAAAGCTGCTGGTAGATATTACATCCATGCTGCTGTGTGCTCTGACGCATTTTGGGGGAACCACATTCAGGCATTGCAGCATACTGAGCGGCCTAAACATTAAACTCAGCTGCTTTATGGTAAGCAGGACCCAGCATTAGATTTCGTCCCAGTTCCCTGTAGCAGGGGGATGGATTCTCCATTCAGTTTGATTTTTTTCAGACTAAATTTTCACTTTTTCTTTAAAAAGCAACAGAATTAATGGCTTGTTAAGCCTCCAGTCAGCATAACACTTATTTTGCTAAAACAGGTGAACGATAACAACCCCCTAAACCCTCTCCAAAGGCTGAAAATCCTATCCTTCCCCCATTTTCTTGGTAAAAAGGGGCAACCCTTGACCATTCAAAGTTTGCTTGCCCTGCTGTGTGGGAAAACACTGCTTTTTATCAATCTGGATTTGGCTACAGCAAAATTTAGCTTTCCAGATCCTGATACCCTTTCCCTGAGTACCACCCATTCCTGTCTCCCCCCCCCCCCCGCCACCTCAAAAAAGGTGAAAGGTCTCCATCTTTCACTTTTTCTTCACGGCTGACATAATCCAAGGACCACAACACAAACCTGCCCCTGAGATTAGGAGAAGCCATGGGAATGCGAGTGCCATTCACTGGCCCCACAGAGAGCTGTTGCAGGCTGCAAAGGATCCTCAGCTGCCCAGCCAATTCCAAGTAATAACACTTAAGTGGACTTATTTTGTTTCTCTTTCATTGTAGGAATGTGGCAGGATGCTTGTCCTTCTTATCCAAATTGTTCTGGCTGTCTTGTTCTTGTATGTTTGGATTACACTGGCCTGTGGCTATAAGCAGGATAAAAAGTAGTTCCCTAGATCCTGTGGCTTATTCAAGCATGAGGATGCTGTGGGTGTGATATGGCATAACAATAGATCAGCTCTTTGTTAATACACCACTTCTGGACATAACGCCTCTTCTTTGTCATCACCATGGATTCTCTACAAAATATATGTCTAGAAATTGTGCACCAAGTTGGTTTGTGCAAATGCAGGTTATTGCAGCAGTCAGCTGTGCACTCAGGGTATGCAATCTGTGGCATTGGAACCACTCTAGACCCATTTCAGTTCATTCATTTCATATGCTTAACTTTTACAAAAATCAAATTTTGGTTTATGATGCCAGAATCTTTTATTTTCACAGTCTTGGTGGCCTCCATTCTTAGCCTTGGTCTATTAAATCTCCCAGTTGGTGGAATTATCAAAGGCCACTATCAAATGTTTATCAGAATGCAGGATTCTTTCTGTGATTCCAGGAACTCATGGCTGTGGCTTAAAGACTGTAGTTATGGGGACAGAGTTGAAAATTCTGCCTCTGCCGTGAATTCCTTATGTGGCTTTAAGCACCCTTACATGGCTTTAAGCACCCTAAGATTGTCAGCCTCAATCTTACATCTATAAAATAGGAATAATAATATTGATCTACTGTATAATTTTTTTCTAAAGATTAGTGAGATGAAGAAGATGGTGTACTTAAAAGAGTACAACAGTTTTATTATTAGTGATGGACTGTGCTTTGGGTTTCTGTCAAGGTCAGATTATAAATTAAAGGGCTACAGTTTAGTCTACTCCTACCAATTTATATACGTGCATAAGAAGTTCAATGTTGTTTGAGCAGATATGTATGTAACTCATGGAACTAAACGCCTGAACAAGCTGTTATGAAAGTAAGGAGTGGGAAGGAAGAGGGGAAGGGAGGAAAGGGGTGGAATTACTTTAGTAGAATTCAGTGGTGGGAAATCTGTGAACCTCTCTGAGACTGTGCAAAATGCCACGTCTCATTTCAGCTCTCAGATTTTGTGTTGTTTGCTAAGGCAGCAAACATACTAAACACTCTCAAATAATGCAAAGGAACCATTGACCCAGAAGACATCAAAGATAGATAGCTTTAAGATCATTGTGTTTTTCTTTGAGGTTACCTCAGATAATTGTCCTGTCTCTTCCCCACCCTCTCTCTCCTTTCAGAACCCTCCAAGAGAGGTACAAAGAATAGCATGGCAGAAGTCCTGCCTAGAGATGGGCAGTGCTAAGGAGACCAAGGCTTTGCAATTGCTGAAGCAAGAAGCTGTTCCAGAAGATGCTCACCAGCCCACCAGCAGCTCACCTTGTGATCGGAGAAAAAACAGCTGCCTCCAAAACGCCAGCTGTGCAAGTGGTGATTTCACCATGAGGAATTGCTGTGTAAATGAACTCAGCACCAAAGACAGCAGCCAAAAAGTCACCATGGTTGATAACCCAAACCAGAAAGAGAAGGTTCCAGCTGTAGATCCAAAGTCTTCTGCAGATCTACTTGCTGCCACTGAGCCTCCTGTTCTGAAAAACACAAGTGTTGGAGGAACTCCCTCAGAAGCAAAAGGAGAAACAGCTGCTTGTCATGACTGGAAGCAGAACAGTAAGCAGGATGTGAGCATGAAGGAGATCCCGGGTAGCTCAGTGACTGTCTGCAGCCATCTGGAAAGAAAAGCTAGCCCTGTTGCTGGAGAAGCATGTAGGCATCTCCCAACAGAGCCCTGCCTCAAAGGACCTAATAAAGACTCATCCAGTACACCAACCTCCCTGAAACATGTTGCATTTCTTGAACCCATCAAAAGTAAAGCTGAGGAAGAAAGTATCCAAACAAAAACAGTTCATTCCGAGATGACTCCAGCACTTCCTGCATGTCTGCAAAACACAAGTCAAGGGCAGCCTCTTGCCTCTAAAGGAGATAAATCACACATCAGCAGTGACATTTGTGAAGCTGTGGAATTTGGGAATGAAGGTTCCAAAAGTCTCTTTGCATCAGAAGCTATGAAGCAGTCTATTCTGGAACTCTCTGAAGCTGAAACCACATCAGGGAAGTTAGACAAGCCAGTTACGACAAGCTATCAGTTGGGTCATAGTGAGGAAACAAGGTTCCCTGTTGCAGAAGCTCACCCACCTGGGGACTCCTGTAAAGTGCCAGATGTACTTGTCACCAGCATTTCTTATGAAGTCAAACATCAAGGCACATCAGGTGAGTTAGAATCAAGCCCAAGTGAATCCATGGAAGAGAAAACAGGGCTCAGGGAAGCAACATCCTCCAACTGCAAGAGTCAAGACCAAGCTCATGGAAAAAAAGTGGAAATGATCAGCATAGCTACAAGTGAAGACCATACAACCAATGGGGAGATGGCATCTGTAGAACTTCTTGCCCAGACCTGTGTATTTGAAGTCACGCCTCCCCAGCATGATGCTGGAACTCAAGTTGACAATCGTGTATCTTTGGTGTCTGTAGCCATCAGCCCTATCAATCCACCTGACGGCTCCACAGCTTTCACATTTCACACGAGAGGTTTAGGGACATCCTCTCTGAAGAGTCCTGGCCCAGAGGAGAAACCCACGAAAAGGGATGTGGAAATGCAAGTGTCCATCCCAGTGGAGACCAGATCAGTGGCCACAGGACCTATGACTCCAGTAACCAAATCCCCTCAATCATCCTATCCTGAAGTGCACATTAAGGGGGCACAGGAAGAGACATCAGAGCCAATACGGGAGGTCAGCTGGGATGAAAAGGGGATGACATGGGAAGTATATGGAGCGTCCATGGAGGTAGAAGTGTTGGGAATGGCAATCCAGAAACATCTGGAGAAGCAGATTGAAGAGCATGGTCGGCAGATGGTGATGACTCCTCAAAGTACCCGTTCCAGTTCTGTCAAGGCTGCCCCACGCAAGGGTGAGATCAAGAGGCAGCCTAGTGTGTTCAGGGCACTCCTACAGAATGTACGACGGCCCCGCTGCTGCTCTCGTGGAGGCCCAGCTGTGGAGTGAAATGTGCTCTTGTCATTTTCTTGGGTTTTATTGTAGCTGGAAAATGCAAATGTTATGTAGTTTCTCAGGCAATGGTGGTGGTGGTGGGGAGAAGACCCCTTCCTAGTCTTTTGAAACCATAACGTTATCTATCTACTGTCCTTCAAAAGACACATTTTGAAAATGTAGGCCAAATACTAAATTCCAAGGCTGACATAAGAAGTTTGGCTGGAGAACTTTGAGCCCTGCCCAGAAATAGGTGTTTGAAAAGCTTACATATCCCTGAGGGCAGTGTTCATAACTGCTGCTCACATCTGGAGTGCAGCTTTTCACGCTGGATGTGTAATCTCCACAATGACAGACTTCCATGACAAAATGCAAAGGTCTAAGCAATCTATTTACTATAGGATAGAGATCATCCTTGGGCTTTGGTGCCCAGCTGACAGAGCCCTCTGATAGCCCACATTTGTCGTTTTAAAATAATCACACGATAGATTACATTGAGATCTCTGAAGGATATCCTGCAAGATATAAGGGAATAGAGTTGGCCATCCTCTTCAACAGGTTAAAAGCCACCTTCCTTAAGTGTTTGGGATCCACGAATAGGAAGAGCTATCCATTTAACTGGAGCATGTTTTAAAACAGCCACTGTGGCCACCCCAACATCTTTCTTGGTCCTGTTGCTCAAGTACTGAAAAATCTATGACAGTAACATAGGGCATGATTGGGTAGGGCTGCTTCAGGAAACAGTCACTGAATCTGCTTTTAGGCTACACAGAACAAGGTCACTTAGAGTTGTCAGCTCCATGCGTACTGAGTACTTTCTCACATACCATTTTTTAAAAATGGTTGATGGGGTAAGGACCAGCAGCCTTAGTTCCCAAATTACTGACAGTTATGCCATTTCACCCTGTAGATCCAAAGCAAGAGCTTTGTTTTGCTACAGCAGACTTGCATGGTTGTGCTTCTGAAGTATTATCTCCTTAATACAGCTTGGAAAGATCAAGCCTTTGAAGTCTTTGGAGGTAACTCTTAGGGAGATAGCTTCAGAGCTGCCGTGCTGAGCAGGCAGTTTTCCACAATGTCATGCAGAATGTCAACTCCTGGGTCCTTTGAAGGCCTGTTTTCTTCCCAGTCCCCATCCTTTAGGAACTGAGGCCAAACCAAAAATTGTACTATGTGAGCCTCTAGTAATTAGGAATAGAAACATTTATGCCCTGAATACTTATCCACTCTTGGCTCTTCAAGTTATGGATTGGCAAATGTCTCCCATCTTCAGCCTTCCTCAACCATGTGTCCTCCAGCACATTAGATGACCACTCCCATCAGTTTGGCCACGGTGATAGCAGGTGATGGGACTTGTGATCCAACCCATCTGGAAGCCCTTCTCAAAATGATTTGAGAAAGCAAAACCCTGTAACATTGTAGAACAGGCAACTGCTACTGCGCTCCTCCTTATTTATTTTTTTGTTCCCTCCACACGGATAAGCTTTCTTCCTGTCATGGTATTTTCCTTGCCAGTAGCTTTCCTCCACAGCCATCTCATATATCCAGGAAGTAATCCAACAGAACAATTTCAAGCAAAATTACTCAATTCATGAAGTATGATTTGTATCTAGGGACATGCAGCACTTTGGAACTGAAACCAAAATGGTGATTCACACGGACAGGACACATATGCCACGCCTGTTGGTGCCGCCTTACAGAAGCTGCATCTTTCCTGGGTTTGCATGATGGCCACACAATCCCAGGAAAATATGGTTGAGTCGAGGCATTTAGGCTGGCTCTAAAGCACTTTCCTGCATCTTACTGATGACTCCTTAACATGTTTTCCTTGGTTACCATTTAAGCCCAGATCAAGATGCATCTGCTTTAAGGAGGGATTCAAGGGTGCAGTGTGTGTGTCTGTACCTACTCTGAAGCCACTTTTTTGGCTTTGGCAGCACAAAAACTCTGCACATAGTTTCCTTTTGTACACAGGACTGGAATTACCTTAGTGTGGGTCTGGGTTTATTTTTTGATTAGTTTTGCACAGAAGATGGACAATTTAGGGTGTTAGCTCAAGAGTAATCTGAGTTACTCCTAAGGCAAAAGAAAAATGTAGACAAAATATTTAATCGCTTGCCCTTTGTCTGCATAGTCCCCATAGCCTCCTCAGGCCTAATGTCTGTGCCTCTTGCAAGTCAAAACTCTATAGCCTGGATGTTGAATTGATGGTGGGTTCTCCATGTGGGCCTGAACCCCTTGCAGCATCACTGGCCAGCAACCATTGCTGAGGTCCCATGGTGATGGCTCAGATCCCAGGCCAAGGTGCTGAGGCCGCCAACCAATCCATTTGCCTGAGAAACTAATCCTTAGGAAGAATCTATGTCTTGTGTGCGAATGGATGGCTCGATGTGCACCTTGTGTGCACTTGAATGCATGTACGTATGTATCTTTGCCTCTTTGCAGTCTACACTGTTTTCTCTATAGAACAATGAGGTCCATTGCCACCTGAAAATTGGCAGGTGTTATACTCCAGATGTTTTTTTCAAAGGGTCTGGGTGGGCTGAAATACTTTATTCATATGTGTCAGGAGATGGGGGCTTAAAAAAATCGTTGTGTTTACTCTGGACCAAATTCTTGTTTTTCTTGATGTTGCTGTTCCTCTTTTTTACCTCCCTCATTTTTCCTCTCTCACTGATGTATGCACTGGGGATTTGGGATTTTGTACTTTTCCCCTAAATGGCATAATTTGGGCAGGAATAGCTGATAAAAGGAACAGAGGATGGTAATGTGGGGGAAACCCAGATTCTTTTTTTTTCTTTTTGATGGTAGTTGTCCAGATAGCTGCATCAACTATTGTTTCAAAAGAGCTTCCAGTGGGAAATATGGTGCCAAAAATCTCTTTCTAACTTTTGCCAGAAGATACCCTCTTCATTTTCATTTTCCACCCTGATTTTTTTCCTGCCTGGGCTGTGCTATTTAGCTGTTGCTAAAAGGCAGAAAGTGAGCAGAAAGTGGGCAGTTTGCCCATCATGAAAAGTAAGCAAGGGTTCTTCTGCTGAATTTTCTTCTGTCAGGGAGCCCTGCCATGAAAAAGGAAGAAAAGTTGACCATTATACTCTGATTGGAGATGAACTCTTTGAGTCTAAGCAATGGAGGATATATCTCAAAAGGAAAGACTTTCAGTATCTCTTTACAAACAGTTGATTGAAAACATCCAGCACATGATAATTTATGCAAGACTGTGAATGGATTGGCTACACCTGAAGAACCTTCCTTCCTTCCTTCCTCCCTCCCTCCCTTGGCAGAAGAATATTGATTTGTTTTGCAGTGTTACGTGGCTAATGGGGGATGTAGACCTGCTTGAACTCCTGGGTGGAGTGTAAAGATCTCTTCACCAGACCCTCAAAAGCCAGGCCGCATTCTGTTCCTGTGATGCAAAAGAGTGTGTTTCTTTCGGATGCCTGGGAACAGCTTCCCTGATTGCTGCATTATCTCCAGGCAACAAAGGCTAACTATCATCTGCAGAGTGCATGGAAGAAGGGGGTGTTCAACTCTAAGTAGCTTTTAAAACCTTTGTAAACCAGTGCAAGCAAATGAATAGTTTGCCTGTCTGCCTTCCTGCACAAGAGAGGGAATCCATGTCAGATTTCTCCAACCCAGTGATCTCCAGAGATGTTGGACAACACCATCTATCATCTCCAACTAGCACTGCTGTTGGGGAGCATCTGGCTGATGGAAAAGTCTAGCCTTGTAACCACTTTTAGCAGGCATTTGCTGAGGTGCAAATGTTAGCCCTAGATTTGGTACACCCAGCTGCAAAAAGGGAAATGTTGAAGCACTGCCCGCATAAAGCTATTCCTAAAGTGTTTGGGGCTGGCAAGCTCTCCTCGATACATTAAACAGGGCTTTTGGAAGGCATGCTGGAGGATGAAGTTATCCTTCAGCCAGCTGCATTCCTCAGTTCCTAGAGCGCTCAGTGTTCACAAGTAGCCTCCCAGTTGCAAGATGCAGAGCCAGTTTGTGGTGTGGGCCTCAGCCTTGCAGGTCAGAGAGCGTAATAAGCACATAATAGGCACAGGGTTTCTGCTACCAGCACATTCGGCTGAGACTCAGGCATGCGAGAGAGGAAGTGGGGAGAGGCATCCAACCTGGAAGTACAAATATGCGTGGTGAAATCTACCCCCCCCCCCGGCAGTATGTCTAGAATGGAGAATGCAGCTGAGGCTATGGCCAATGCACTTCCCCCTGATCCCTCCTCAGAAATACAGGGGAAACCTACCGAGCCACTGAAGAGCCTTCCCACGCCCTGCCTTGTGTGCTGTTCTCAGTATGGTGTTTACGTGCCATATGGATTTATAGTACCAAGCAATGCTGAATTGTTACGAGTAATTTTGCCTTTTGGTTTCTTTTTTTTCCTTTCTTTATATCTTTAGGGTACCACTTGTAAACCTAGCTGTTGGATAATAAAATTTTCTCCAAAATACCCAAACAAACCCAACACAACAATCAACATTTCCTGCTCCAAAAGCTTTCTTTGTGTTGGGAGGAAGGGGTGGTTTCCTTTTATTGGGCTGAAGTTCTGAACAGTCTCCCTGCTGAGAATGGTGGAAATTGTGGTGAAGGGCTCTCAAGGTGACGCCTTGGCAGGTTCTCGAAAGAGCTGGAAAACAGTGATTTTTGCAACCTTCAGGAAGAATGTTCTTAAAATTACAAGTTTATCCTCTGAGTCATGAATTACAAGTGTCATACTCGTCAGGTACTCCAGATTGGGCCAGCATTCAAGTTTATACAGATTCCAGAAATGGAAAATGTCTATTTTCCCTGAACCTACAAGTTACACTGATACCAGGGTAAAAAAAAAAATCCTACAAGCATTTTTCCTTCTCCTGACAGTAAAGTTAGAATACTAGACTAAGAAATATTTGTTTTCTTATGACACCCAAAGAGGAATTACTTTATTCTATTTTATGGGGGCATCAACCCCGCAGGCCATACATTGTTAGAGAACCAAAAGTGAAACCACATACAAACAACTGTGCCTGAGAGAAAGTAATGTGTGTTTGCTGGGACAGTTCTATTAGCTCATTTCTAGGCATCTTAATAAAAGGTTTAGAAATCTCTGCAGGAGAATGAAAAGCTTTGACGTTATCAGTACTTCCTTTTGCAGAAGCTCTAAGAAGTGGGGGGAGGGGAACAATTGTGCTGGATTATTTTTGAAGATATTTGAGATTCACATGAAAACCACCATCTGGCCATGCTATATGTTTGAAATAAAATAGCAAGAGGCCTATGCCTTTTCCAGCAACAATGAGATAGGATGACAAGAATTTGGCTTCTACCCAGAGACTAGCAGTGCCTTGAAGCCAGTCTTGACTCTCACCGACTACATGGACAAGCCCATGCAATTTTCTTGGCAACATTAAAAACCATGGTTTTTCATTGCCTTCTTCCTAGGGTTGGGAGTGTGTCACTGGCCCAAAGTCACCTGCTGGCTTCCATGCTTAAAGCAGGTTGAGAACTCATAGTGCCCCAGCTTCTACTCCAGTACCTTCAGTCATTATACCATACTGGTTACCAGTAGCTTTATACTAAACTTTTATTCTCTGCCTTGTCTCCATTGAAGCATTTTGTTTTACTAACAATTCTCTGCAGTAGCCACATGTGTATATCTTTCAGTTGGATTCCTGCACTCAGAAGGGGGCTGGACCTAATGGCCCAAGGAGCTTCTTCTAGTTCTCTGGTTCCATGATCTTGTCTGATCTTTTAGTTTAGTTTAGGGCAGACCTGGTGCAGTTTAAGGTGCAGACCTTGAATTGATTTAGGCCACAGAGAAGACAATATTCCAATGTGTTTATTTTTTATTTTTATTATTTATTTCATTGGTATTCCAACATCTTCAGGTCACAGTTGCTATACCAGTTTGGGTCATTGTTTTGCCAGAAGGAAATGGGTGAAGTCATAGTTCTGTAGTATCCAAGCAAGGTTTTCCAAAGGCCTGCTTGGAGAGCCCTTGCTGTGGTGGCTTGTCTTTCTTGTGACTATCTAAAGCAGCTTTCAAGGGCTCTTCCCAACTGTTTGTTTCACACCGAGCATCTGCTTTGTCCAGCTGGAAAGAGTGAGATCATATTTAAAGATTATTGTTTCTGTGGGATACGAGTGCTGGATATCATATTTTTGGATTGCCACACAGTATAGAAACCATATCCTAGGCTTTGTCAGTCTTAAGACCTGAGATCTGGATTTTTTTTTTAAAAAAAGAGGCCACATCCTGTACTCTTTTCTTCAACCCACCAGCCCACCTTCTGGAATGCAGCACCTCAACACTTACAGGTAGGAGCTGGAAGATACTTCTAACAGCAGATCTATAGTGGAAACATGGGAATATACAATTGTTGAAGCCGCTGCTTCTGTTTTATCACAGAACTGCCTTCTCCAACCTGGTGCTCTCTGAATGGATTGAGAGTGCATCTCTCAGAATCCCTAGCCTTTGTCTATACCGGTGACAAATTCTGGAGATGTAGTCCCAGTCCATCTGGAGGGTCCCAGGTTGGGGAAAGTTGTAAGTGTGTGAAAAGCATTTTCTTTTGGGGTTTTTCCTCCAGAACACTAGCCTTCTAGAGCACAGCCCAGCACAACAGATGAATGTGTGTCTTTCCACTCTCTGTTTTCAAACACGTACTTGGCCATCTGGTACCCTTGTAGAAAGCCAAGCACAGTGTAGCCTATGGCTGTGAGTGTGCATGGGATTGTGTGAACATATGGTGGACTTACTTCTCATGCCGTTCCTTGCAGAGATTGGAAAGGCCTAACGACAAGTGATATAAAATTGAGCACCATAAGACCAATCTCTTCATAAAGATGAGTGAGGGGTGAACTGGAAACATAGGTGTACAGATGTAGCTGCATCTGGTTCAGCCCTTACTGATGATCTGATCTTCATGAAGAGATTGGGCTAAACCACAAACCTTGTTTTGTTAGTGCTGGCTTTGTGAGTTACAGTCCATTGTTTATAATATGTTATGCATGAACCAAAACACTATAGCTTGCTCAGTGATCTATGACTTACCACAAAGTGTGAATCTAGCTTACTGGGTCATCTTTGACAGTATAGAGCAGTGTTTCTCAACCTTGGGAACTTCAAGATGTGTGGGCTTCAACTCCCAGAATTGCTGGCTGGGGAATTCTGGGAGTTGAAGTCCATACTTCTTAAAGTTCCCAAGGTTGAGAAACACTGGTCGACTGGTGATCATATAAGCACAGTCCTTGATCTTGGTGTTCCAGACAATTACCATAATTAATGGTATCAAATGCCACTGAGATATCTAAAAGGACGGAGTGAGTTGCACTGTCTCCACTCAGGGCCTGTTGGAAGTCATCCACAAGGGTGACCAATGCCATTTCCATTCCATATTTGGCCCTGAAACCTATCTATAGAGGAACCAGATAATGCAATTCCTTGAGGATCCTCTGCAACTGCAGCCTGACCATATTTTCCAAAATCTCCCTGAATCCAGCCCCTTGCCCCCTACCTCAGCTGTCTGAAGAAGTCAAGTAGGGCAAGCATCCAACCTATAGATTTCTAAAGGCATGGTACAAAGAACCCTACTGATATCAGACTATCTTCCGCAATATAGAATACACAGCTCATGGACGACGTATAATTACTCTTCTATTGATTAGGCATTCTTACAAATGAGGGGATATATTAATCTTGGGAAGAATATAAGTTAGCTTTGTATAGAGCAGTCTTTCTCAACTTTGGGAATTTTAAGATGTGTGGGCTTCAACTCCCAGAATTGCTGGCTGGGGAATTTTGGGAATTGAAGTCCACACATCTTAAAGTTGCAAAGGTTGAGAAACACTGGCATAGAAGGACTGGCCCACTGGTGATCATATAAGCAGAGTTCTTGATGTTTTGGTTGACAGGGCAGAGGTTCTGTCCAAATGGAAAAAGCCTTCACAGATAAAGGACAGCAGGTAATTTCCATTTGCTCTTTGGGTATGCTAATCACAGATCAAGGAAGCAGAAGCTGAAAGTAGGGCTTAACTAGGAATGTAAAGATGTGCAACTTGGTTTTAATACTTTCCATATATGAAAATCCCTATAGCTTAAAAAAACCCTTATAAATAGAAAGGAGGTTTACTTATTTTAGATATAGCAAATAATATATTTACTTGGAAGGAAGGGTAGATTCCCCCTCTCAAAAAAATCATCAGCCAAAAAATGTGCAATAAAGTAGGGACAGGTATCTCACCTTCCGTTCAGCAGGAATCGAGTAATGTGGAGCATCAACCATATTTTCATCCAGAGAGTTCAGGCTGTAATACAGAAAGCAGCTTGACCAGCCAGGGGGCTATTTGTCATCTCTAGCTGCAAGTCTCCATAACCCCCTTTAACACGTGTGGAAAATTCAGCACCTCAATGACAAAATTAAGTTGCGGGGTGGGGGGAGGTGGGATAAGGCCTTGGGTAAGTAAAGCAGTCACATTAGCATAATCACCATGTGATTCTGCATAGATGGTGAGAAATTAGGGATGAAATTCATCACACTACCTGGCCACTTCAGAACTGGCATTTTCCTCAAAGCCAAGGTTCACAGAAGAGTCCAAGGAGAAACCAAGCACAGGATTAGCCCTACAGAAGAATGGTTTACAGGTGAGTGTCTTTATCTATCAGAAATGTAACCTGTCCAATGCTATGCTCAGCAAAGAATGCCATAATACAACATCTGGTAACTAACGTGCCCTACAGCTACTCTTGTATATGCCACAAACTATACACCATCACTTGCAATTGCCAAGGTGACACACAAAGGGTACTAAAACTTTGTGGTTTTCCACAATGTGGATTACCTTCTATCCAAGCAACAAGCAACTGCTATCTTAATTTTGCCCTCCTATAACAGGTTTGAAGCTTCAGAGAGAAAGATTTCATATTCTTCAGACTGATAAATGGTCTTAAACATTCCTTGGGCACTTCCATATCCTTTCAACAGCACAACTCTGCCATAATTTCCAAAGTCTCCAATTTTAGCCACATCAGCTTTTCGCTTGTTTGCTTGTTTGAAGATGCTGTATGGTTCCATCATATCCAAATTCAGCATAGCATCTGACCAACAGATGGAGTTTTATCACTGAAAATTAGCAATGGAAAGGGCTAGATGGCTTCCAGGAGGCAGGAGCTTAAAGTTCTTACTTGTATTTTATTTAGTTAGTTAGTTATCCAATTTATATGGCTGCCCATCTCAACAAGTGACTCTGGGTGGCAGACAAAATTAAAACATAATAAATATGAAAGCAAACATTATAAAAATGAAAAATACAGGCAGCCGAGAAACAACGCAGTCCCTAACACAACCAAGAAGTGGGTCCCTGCACACAGTCAGGGCCCCAGGCATTTTCTCTGTTACAAGCTGTATCTGCCTCTCTCTAGTGCAGCAAACCACTCCCCATGCAAAAAACCCACATACCCTTCTGTATTGTATTTGTTGGTCCCAGGAATAGCAGCTGCCTGCTGCACTCCATCTGCTGAGAAATTTGAAGCCACCTTCAAGGCTTTGAGTGCCTTCAACTTCCTCGTATAACTGCAAAAAGAAAGAAAGAGCAGGAAGAACTCTTTGTCGTACCAATTTGAGAAGCAGGTTGAAGGCAGTCCTTGATGGCAGAAGAATAGACCACCTGAAGGAGGTAGCTGTTGCACTGGCTTTAAAGATGTGGAGGCAGTGTAATACGGCAAAAGAGTTTAGGGTTTGCAATCAGAGGGAAAAACCTGGGTGCAATGAATTCATGCAGTATCTGATCAGAAATAGAAGAAAAAAGTTGGAAAACTGAGTTGGTGGGGAAGTTGTACCTTTTCCTCATGCCAATTATTGTCCCAGTCAGGAGGAGGAGGAGGAGGACGACAGTTGCAGCCAATCCTGCAATAATACCAAACAGCTCCGTCTCTTTCTTGGGCTCTTTCACATCCCCAGGGCCCTGGGAACATACAAATGCATTACACTGGCTCAACAAGTAGAGAATCCATTCTAGCCTTCCCCATCCTGGTGCTCCCCATATCAAATCACAACTCACACTGTCCACACTCAGCAGAATCATATTGCTTGGTTATTATAGAAACTCTAGTCTAAACATCTGGAAAATGCTAATTTGGGGGAGACCCATCTACACTACATTTAGGCTAATGCTGCAGACTAGGCTGGGAAGTTGGAAAAAAATCACAGAACAGGACTTCTTCCATAGTGCTGTTCAGAAAATTGCATCCACGTGTCCAAGAAGCTATCAGATGCCAAGCTTGACTTGAGGAGGACTTGTTACAGACAGGACTTCCCCGTGCTAGTTCTGACTTCATTGCCCTCTAAAGATTTTGGGTTACAATTCCATCATTGCCATCCACCCTGGCTACTAACAAGGGATTGCAAAAGCTGAAGCATGAAGTTGCATGTGGCCATTCTTGCTGGATGCCTGTTTCTCCAGGTGAAACTTTGGCTTCACCTATATGCTTCTCCCTTAGCTGTTTAGCTCACTTCTGGCAGAAAATTGTCCTCTCTGGCCATATATCTTGCCTTGGATGTTCCCATCTTAAAAGTTCTTTTTACAAGCCTTGGGCAGCTTCCATCCCCACTGTTCAGTTTTGTTTTCAAATTCAACTCCTCTGAATTTGGAAGATTTAGTAGGATAAAGACACTCACAATGACCAACAAGCCAAGTTGGACAAGTTGTTGCAACTCTTCAGGATTTCTTCGAATGAGCCTGGAGAAAATATATTTTGAGGCTGATTAGGAAGTTTTCCAAGAGCTGTTTGGTATTTGCAATTACAATAGAATTAAGCATGAAAATAAAAAATGAAATGAAATGAAATGAAAATAAATAAATAAAATGAAATAATGAAATGAAATGAAAATAAATATATAAATTTTTTTAAAAAAGATCTTTTAAAAAACGTCTATTTCCAACCTCTCACTTAGTGCCTTGCAGCCCCTCTTGGTTTTTTTCTGTGCCATTATGCTGAGCTGTCCCCTAGGATTGCTTCCTAAATCTCAGCCTTCTTCTGCACTGTTTCTCCTGTGTGCTCCATCAAATTTTCCCGTGTAGCTCCATGTACACTGACACACTTAGATGTTTTCCCCAGGCTCAAGTTACATGGGGCTGGGGAGAGAATACAAGTTCTAAAATACTATTTTAGAAAGTGTGAGGTCATTCTTTGTCTAAAATTATTGGGGGGGGGGGACAAGATTTGCTTCATTTAAAGGCCCCTACCTTTCCCTCTTAATTCGAGCACTTCCTTTTCCAACAGTGTCACACTAACAGCTGAGTGGGCTAGCCTTGCACATGGCACTTTTACTTGGCCGCCTCTGTTCCTTCCCCCTGCTCCGTTTATTAGCCTGACAGCAACCTGCCACTTACATGAGCACACGATCGCCAGTCAGAGCTGTGCCATTCTTGTAAACAAAATAGGCATCCATTGCAGTATTTGTCACAGCCCTATAGAAGATGAAGCGACACGTAAGATAGATGGACTGAAGGGAAATTAGCAGCAGGATCTTCTTCGAAGCATGACCATCAGAGAGCCATCTCAGAGGAACGGCTGCCTTTCCAACCACCCTACTCTACACAAAAAGAATCCTAAGAAGTCAGTGTTATAAAGGCAGCCTTATCATCTGTAGAAAGTGGCCAACTACACCCTTCACCAAGATGCTAACCATGTTGGAACCTCAAGAGGCTCCTTCCATTTTCCATACGTTCTACCAACTTTTAATCCATACAAGCACTGTAACATTCCACTGAGTATGCCTATGCCAGTTGTTGCAGCAAAATATACCCCCAATACTTCAACATCTCTCTCCTCTTTCTTCCTCAGGTATTTCATAGGCTTTTTAACCTCATTTACTTCCTCATTACTATTGCTTCCCTCTGTTCAAATCACCTGTTAGATTTGGAGGAGGATGAATCATCTGTATAGATTGATGCTATGTAGACTGTTGATCCAGTTGCTTTGCTCAGAATTCTGGAAGCAGCATAAAACAGGCAAGTTATCATCACGGTTCCACGCTAAATAGCCCACATGACTGCATTGCAGGTAACCCAGTTAATGCTCAGGAATTGTAAAATCAGCACTACACAGTGGCATTTTACTGCATACTCTGATCCTCCCTGGTATATGGTCTACTCTGTACCATCAAAATATGAGAGACTCATGTCATAGAGAACCATAATTCAAAACCACATTTAAAATATGGAGATATGGAATCAGTGAAGGTAAGCTTGGGTGGGGGGGCAGCCATCTTTAGCGCCTATATTTAGAAAACATTTCTAAGGGATTCAAAAGACATTGACTCTGAGCAAGGAACCGCTAGAATCCTGGATGCATGAACTATCTACTACCCTATCTTAGTCAAATGTTCTAACTTTAAGTTCCTGAAATTGATGCAGTGGAACCTCAGTTTACGAACTTAATTCGTTCCGTGACTCTGGTCGCACCCCGAATTGGTCACAACCCAAAGGAAATTTCCCCATAAGGTTCAATGTAATTACCGTTAATCCGTTCTGGCGTGGAGGACAGGGAGGCGGCTATTGCTTGGAGGGAGAGTCCCCCTCCCTACGACCATGTGTCAGGGGCAGAAAATGGCCGCGGACCATGTGTTAGGGGCAGAAAAATGGCCGCAGACCACGTGTCAGGGGCGGAAAAATGGCCACGGACCACGTGTCAGGGGCGGAAAAATGGCCGCGGACCACGTGTCAGGGGCGGAAAATGGCCGCGGACCACGTGTCAGGGGTGGAAAAATGGCCGCGGACCGTGTCATGGGAGGGAAAATGGCCACGGATCT
The DNA here is from genome assembly GCF_059951505.1 of Python bivittatus. NCBI lineage: Eukaryota > Metazoa > Chordata > Lepidosauria > Squamata > Pythonidae > Python > Python bivittatus. The sequence goes on along the minus strand of NW_028277035.1, from coordinate 43,098,282 downwards.
GGTTCGTAACCCGAGGCGGAGTTCGCAAACCGAGGTAAATTTTTGCGGCCGGAGCTGGTCGTAACCCGAAAAGTTCGTTAACGGAGGCGTTCGTAACCCGAGGTTCCACTGTATTATAATGGTAACTATTTACTTTGCCTATGTTTAGCTGCTCTTGTTCACACATTACACTAAGGCATAATGTGCTTTGTCTGGCTTTGGCCCAACATGATGTGTGAGCCCCACCATTGTAATTTCTAGACCATAGTTTATGACTTAGCACATTAGGTGAAATCCAGTAAATTATGGTACATTTAGTAAACCAGGGTTAAGCAAAACTGGTTTATTGTGATATGTGAATTCAGTAATTTTTTTAAGAATGGCTTTCCCAAAGCTAAATGATATCTCCTCCACTTATGGAGTCAATGCCTACATGAGTGCATGCACACACACACACACACACACACACACACTACACTGCTTTGTACTTTATTTTGTGAACTGACATTTTATTTTGCCTTGTTCTGCATAATAAGACTGTCAGAAGCACCATTTTTTATACAGTGATGGGGTGAGAAACTACATTACAATCTTCTAAAGGGGTGAAATTTAAGCATAAAATGTGCCTACACATACACACAAATAAATAAATAAAATTAAAAACCAAAACCAGAATCAAGCACAGCCAAGATTATGTTATCATTGCCCCATAGAACTCATATCCAGCTTCATCCAACAGGATGATTGGAAGGTGAATAATGCAGAGTGCATAGATTAATACACCTGAAGGGTAACAAGCTGGGAAAAGATGATCACCTATATTCTGACTGAAGGGCATCATAAGGTACTGAAAAGTTTATATAACAGTCTGTGAAGGAATATGAGACAGAACTTCTGCATGGCGGTGACAACCCCTGCTCCTTTGACTTGTGGTTTGCGCTTTTTAAATGGACATGTGACTATCTCTCCCCTGCCCCCAAAACTGAGATAGACATTTCCATTTTTCAAGCAAAAAAAAAAAGCAGCTCTCAAAAATCCAGCTTCTGAATCAGCTTTTGAGTCCTGTACATAACAATTCCTCCATCCCTGTTCTTTCTGTAAATGACCTTTCCATGAAGTTCACCATTTGTCCTACCTCAGAGTTCACCAGTTAGTAAGCAGAAGAGGGTACCATACCGTTTGATTTCATTTGAATTAGTCTGCACTTCCTTCAAGGAGGTATCAAATTTCAGATTGGTACGGTAGCTCTGATCCACGCTGAAGATCTGGAAAAGGAGAGAAATGATCATTCTCAGAGATCAGACATTATGAAAACTCTGTGGATGGAAGCTGGCCAGGAGAGAAAACAAACTTACATCCAATGATGTGAAGTTGCTTCGTGCTTGAGTCCCATTGTCTTTGGCTTCCACTCTCACTTGATATCGACCCTTCAAAACGCTGTTGAGGTTGCTTGCAATTCTGCAGGACAGAACATGCTGCAGCATCAGAGATGCATGTTCTGGTTCCCACTCTGCACTACCCTGAAACAGACTTGCCCAATCCCTTCTCCATCTTGAAATATTTCTGCATTAGTTGCTTTAATCCTTGTGTTTCAAGTTTTGGGATAGTTCATCAGAAAACCAAATAAAGCATATACTAAACTGGAATCTTTATTGTAGCATCAGAAAAGAGTTGGATGTTACCAAAGACAACATCACAATTGTATCCTGTTGTTAACATTTCAATCATTTAGAAACTTGTTTTTCAGAAAATGATAGAGTAGACTAAAATGAGATTGTGTAAGATGCATTCCAGGGTGTTATGAGAACCCAGCCATTGGTGTTGCATGTTGTGTGAGCCAGATTATCCTATTAAACCATAATGTGGCTTATTATTGGGGAATAGTATGCTATGTGAACACAGTGATTGCAGTTTGCTAATCTGGGTTTAGCATGTTGTGTTAACTACATCCAGAGGGTCACTCAGCATTTATGACAGCCTCTCCTAATCATCTCAGTAGCAGCGTAATACAACACATCTGGGGCGCACCAAACTGAGGTTGTTCTGTGAAACCCAGGATCAGCAGGCCCACTGAAAACATTAAGCCCCAATTAGCTAAGCCATTATCTGAAAGTTCTACTCCTATTTAGCTGCTTCTATATGTGCTAGAAAGCAAAGCTCTCCTTCTCCCTGCCCAATTAGTGACCTCCAATGAGCCCTATGGGTATGTTCAAAGTATGTGCGTGGAAATAAAGCACTGCGGCAATATATTGATGCAAAAGCCAGCTTTACCCCCGTGTCTCATCTCCTTGTCTTGCAATGCCCCTTGGGTTAAAGAGCTCTATTAAACATATCTATCCAAATATCCTCATGATCTTACTGATCAATACAAGGAGGTCAAGGATGGGGTTGTTAGCATGTGTGCCCTGCATTTACTTAATGTGAACAGGACTGTAAGATAATATTCTCAAAGCTTTCAGGGAAGAGAACTCCATCACTTACTGGATGGTTCCAACAGAGACACCTTTCTCTGTTGTTTTTGCCACTTTGAAAAGATCATAAAACGTCTGGTCCTGTCCATCGTCCTGGATGAAAACTACCCCAGAGATGCTAAATGTGATCACACCATTTTCATCTGAATCAGCATCTTTGGCCTGGAAGGGTGAAAGGAATATTGATGGACTTTGAAATATTATCAGCCCCTGTTGCATAGTTTGTGAGTACCAAGTTTAATTCCTAAAAAAAGCATGAAATCTGTGCCACCAAATGGACATACTGTACAGTCTTACCTTGACCACAGCCACTGGCAGGTCTATTGGAGAGATTTCTGGGATTATTACTGCAATGAAATACCAGATACAGATCAGTGAACCCCATCAGCAAAACACAATGGGTTTTGTTCTCTTGTAAGGCTCACTACCAAATCACATTATAATGGGGCTGTTGCCTTCTGCTCCCAAGCACGTGCTCTACCAACACCCATTGCCTGGCTGTCCAATATGGTGTTCCTCTGCCTATTCAGAAAGCTGAACGTCCCCCTTACGGTTGGCTAACGGAAAGAGGAATGCATATGTGGAGGAGGTCAACCTTGCAGTGAAAGGAGAGGCTTTCTGAGATCTGCAATCAGTTATGATCTCACAGAGATGGATGTCCCTGCAACTGAGTCAATTTGCACAGGGTAAAGTGAATAAAGCACCCTTAAATGAATCTGACATACCACCCCTCATCCATTAGGGGGCAGTAAATTGTCCTGCGATTCTGCTCTTACCAAAGGTGTCATCAACAGGAAGAAACTGGGGTGCGTTGTCATTTGCATCAGCTATCAAGATTATCAGGGTCTCTGCAAAAAAGCCACAAGTAAACAGACTCTAGTCACTGATCAAAACAGTTCTGAATGCCTTCATGGAGACTGCACAATGGAGTCATAAACCAGTTCTGCTCACATTTCCCATGAATAGCACATGTTGTTTCCTTGTTTATATAAAATATCCCAGTGTTAGTGCTGATATTTCTATTCTAGAGGAGTGAGAAGCCTCCATTTGTGAAGTTGTTAGGATCAGATGATCTGTGGTTGTACTTCTTTTTTGTAGCCACCTTTCTACGAGACAAATAGGACCGTGGCAATACCCTGAGATAAAGAAACAAGTTGTGGCATTAAGCCCACTGGCACACAACCATCTACACCAAACTGCGATTACATCAAAATGATGACATGAGCGTGATGATGTCATCATGCAAATTTTGCTCTTACATTCTTGCAGCCCAACATGTGATACAATTACTTAAGACACAGTTTTGAACTGTGATACAGTTTGTCACTTGCTCCCTTTCTCCCGCTGCAGGCACTTATGCACTGGCAGTTTTACCTCTATTCAGCAATGCCAAAGCCACACACAGCAGCCTTCCCCAACATTCAGATGTGCCCGACTACAACTCTCATTAACCCTACCTCACATGGCTAGTACATCTGAAAGGTTATGAAGACAGCTTGAGTGAACAGAAAGAATGAACTCCATCATTCCTTCATGTATATTTTTTCTTGTGGAACACCTTTTCTGTAACTATATTTCTTTTTTTAAAATTAATGTTTATTAAAGAAGCTTTTTTATAAAATAAAAACAGTACATGTTTAAAGAAAAAAGAAAAGTAAGAGAAAAGTGATGAGTAAATAGTAAGAAAGGAAAGAAGGGACAAAAAAAGAGAAAAAGGAAAAAAATATATAAAGTGCTTCCGATCTGCTTCCAATCTCTTTATAGCAGTTATAAATACATTTCTATTTTATCCTCTCTCTTTAAGGTTACATCATGGTTCCCTTCTTTCCACATTCTACTCATTCTAGTGACCAAACCCATACATCATAAGTTCATTTTTTTCTGTTTTCAGCAAAAACTCCATAAAGTGTTTCCAGTCAAATTTCTCTAATCAAACAAGTCAATTTTGCCATCTCTGCAAATTTGGTCATCTTCACCAACCATTCCTCCATTGTGGGTATTTCAGAGTCTTTCCATCTCCATGCATATATGTAACAATATTTCTTCTAGTTGGGTTCTGTAACCCAGGGGTTGGGTCTCTATGGTGCTGTCCAATGCTATGATTCCAAGTATTCCCCTTTCAGGAGACTTGTTGCAGGTAAGTGAGGTGGCAAGAGGAAGAAGTGCAGGTGCAGAGAGTTCAACTTCCTCTTCCATGTTATTCTTTATCTCCCTAACCATTTGTAGGTCATCAGCACAATACAGGACGGGCTGTGCTATCAATCGCACCCATATGACAAACTGCAATGCTAGCAACCTCTTTTGTGATCAGCTATTCCCCAGGGGAATCAGGTACCAGTGACAGTTTTGATACTTGTTATTTTTCTAGATGATATCCTTTGCCTCTAAGGGATGCTAGGAATGGAACACGTAGTTATTATAAACACTTAAATTACCCCCGTGGAATTAAAAAATCTAGTAGTAAAGGAAAAGTAGGACAGATAGAGGAAGGGTATATAGCTCACAGGACAGAGAAAGTGTGAAAGCAAGTGTTCCTTCAGGCTCCTTACCATTTCTACTGTAAGGGTCTCCTACTGCAGTGAACTCATCCTTAACACGCAGCGTGATTTCCACTTGGGTGCACAGTTCATAGTCTATATCTGGACTATTCACAAAAAGTGATCCATTGGCTGTCAGGCGGAACCAGTGCTGACATATATTGCCTGCACTGCCTGAGCTGTTGAAACATGCAACAGCCAACTCCTGGAAGACTAATGAGTGGTTGGTGTCTTTATCAGTAGCCTTTAGCACAGCTACTAATGTATGTAGTTTCTCATTCTCTATAACATTAATGTTTTGTGGTGGAGATGGTACAATGGTTGGGGACTCATCATTGACATCCAGCACATACACCCTCACCATGGCAATAGCGACCTCCACTGTTCCCCCAAAGTCTGAATTTTCAGCCCGTACAATCAGATTGAAGAACTTCTCCTGCATTTGGTCATAGTCAAGAGCAATGTCTGGGTCTAGGTACAACATCCCCTGATACCAGCCAGATCCCTGGGCACTGGAGCGAATCAGGAAGTTGTTTGAGCCTACACTGCTATTAATGTAGAATGAGATACGGTTGTTAATTTGTGTTTGATCAGCATCTCTGGCTTCCACATCTCCCACAGAGATACCTGAGATAGAATTGGAATATCAAAATTAGAATAATTGTAGAGTTAAACATATTCCACCCTTCTCCACCCAGATCATAATAGTAGAGCTCTACAGTTTCTTTATGAATGGCAATGCCACCAATCAAGCAAATGCTATCCTATGCTTTCAGGTTTTTAAAAGATTTTTTTTATCCCGCCTTTCTTATTTTTATGAATAACTCAAGGCGGTGAACATACCTAATACTCCTTCTTCCTCCTATTTTCCCCACAACAACCCTGTGAGGTGAGTTGGGCTGAGAGAGAATGACTGGCCCAAAGTCACCCGGCTGCTTTCATGCCTAAGGCAGGACTAGAACTCAGCAGTCTCCTGGTTTCTAGCCTGGAGCCTTAACCACTAGACCAAACTGGCTCTCTTTCATACAGTTTCAGTTTCATGCACTGCTAAGCATTCCCAATACTGGTTCTCAAGAATCCTTTCATGCACTATTTTAGGTGATTTAAACTGCCTCTCAGATTGGCATTGAAGATGCCAGTTATAATCTTATAAGCCACAAATGACTTGGTTTGCACATGTTGTCAAACAACTATGTTTTGCTTAACCCTTGACTGGGTTCATAAAGCCCACCAAGCCTCTTTGGGCATGATTGAGAAAAGTGACAACACTCTTGTCTGCCATTTTGTAGTGGAAAACACATGAAAATTGTAGTGCAGACCCTTTAATAGCAAATCACAGGCTAAAAAATAAAAATCTTAAGATCCCTCCCCAGACCCTCTCATATGTGTAATGTGGCCTTATCTGTCCACTTTGCAACCTATGTTAAATGCAGCTCATGGCCACCAAGTTTTCTTAACCTTGCAGTAAAATATGAATTAGTAATTTGCAGTTCTCACTACATGCTAAAGCAAAACCAAACAAACCACACTTTGTTATAGCACAACCTATACAGTATGTGTAATGAAGCTCTGTTAATCATCTTGTCCCTTAAAATGTGTACAGATCCATGCTGGATGCCATATATTAAAACTCTGGGTAAATTTTAGAAGAATATCATCTGTCCAGAACTCCCTCCTTCAATGAAGGCAAATAAATAAGATTAGTTTAGAAAGGCCTGGAAGATTTTCCTCTCCCAAAGACTATCAAGATAATGGAATCTATGAATGCTGGTCCTCGTGGCTATATATTGCCTGCAATTTCAAGCAGGGTGCTTCTTATAATAGCTGTCTGGGAACCAGAGCAAGAGAGCACTATTGCATCATGTCCAACTTCTGGTCTTGTTATAGACATCTGATTGGTGATTGTAGGAAAAGAATGCTCAACTAGCCTAGCTTTTCATCTGATCCAGTAGAGCTCTGTAGCTGGTCTGTTTAGCTCCTCACTTGGATTTTTTTTAGAATGCAGTAACTAGGATTTTTGCATCAGGCTACCCTCCAAGATATTTTCTAGTTTCTAGTTTCATTTCTAGCCCAGACTAAAGAGATGCAGTGAATCATACCTTGCAAGCCTTCAGGAACAAAGAACTCATAATTTGAACTGTTGAATCTGGGTGCATTGTCATTTCTGTCCTAGGGAGAGAAGAAGTGCTTACAATAATACCATCCTATGTCTAAGATTGCATTGGGCATTCTGGCAGCAGTACAGGAAGAAAAATAGGGGAGGGGGATCGTTATAGCACATAAAATGATAGATATAATGTTAAATTTGAAACCCTATTACCAAGGTTATCCAACTGCAAAATAAAAGCAAATTCCATTTTTGGAGTGTTTTACACATGCTTCCTTCTCCACTAAGCATCTTACCTAAATAGAATTTTAGTTTTGCATTAGTCACAATCTCTTTCTCCAAGCATCTTAGCTCAAACTCAAAGAGTAGTAGGATTACCTCCACAGTGAAGGTGACATTGACAGTGGTGTTCAACTGAGGGGTCCCCAAGTCTTGTACAAGTACTGTCAGCACTATCTTCCCATTGAGCTCCACAGGAATAGCTTCTCGGTCCAAGGGCCCTTTGCTGACTAGCAGTCCAGTATCTGGGTTAATAGTGAAGTTGTTGCTGAACTTGCCAGGCATAATTTCATAATGCAAGTTGCTATTATTCGTGTCTGGTTTATCCTGATCAGTGGCCTGGGAAGAGAATTGAAGAAAATTATTCTTACTCTTACTTCTTACTATTCCTTGTTTCAGTCAATATTAGGAGTAAGATCAAACTTCCCCAACTGGATGATTTTTAGATGCATTTGGTCACCCAGCACAGCCAATGAAATAGCAGAAATAGGAACCCAACATGTCAAGAAACTACCAGATTAGTTTCTTAGAATATTTCCTAGATTAGAATTAATTAGATTAGAATTTCTTAGATTAGGTTGTTTTACACTGAGATGAAGACCAATTATCCCATATTTGCTTTGCATGGTAGGTCCCCATATTTTTCTATGGCAGATCTATATAAGTTTGAGGGTTTTATTGGTCTTAGACTTCTCACTCTAAACTGCAGCGCTTTGGTCTCTCTGGGAGAGACCATCCAACTACTAATCAGGTCTGATTCTGCTTAACATTTTTTAGATCAGCCAAGATCACTACTACCTGCTGTGACAATTTCAGGGGCCAAGATGGAAATAGCTGGGTACTTTTTAACTCCTTTTACCAGAACTCATGAGTTACTGCTTGCACAGACCTTAAAGAGGACTAGACTGGACATCCAGGCCTTGAAGAGGCCATAGCCTGACTCACATGGTGTACTAAGCCATGATGTGAGTGTTTTGGTTTTGGCTTGGTATATTGTGAGAACTAAGCCAATTATGGTTCATACAATAAGCCATGGTTAAATAAGCGATGTCTTAACATGATGTGTGACCCCAGCCACAAAAGTCAAAGTATGTTCCAAGTCAGTTCAATGTGTGGATACAATGCATGAATATCATGCAACTTTATCAGAAAGTGCCTGACCACTCAACCCACTACAGCACATCCAACACAAACTATGAAAAGGATAACCCTGCCATCAAAAACATCTCAGAAACAACCAACAGACTATTACAATCACATGGCTTCACATAGCACACAAACCAACTAAAGCCCTCCAAAACATCTTAAGCAAACCAAAAGACCCAGTAGCCCAAGAAGAAAAAACAAGAGTCATCGACAACATACAGTGTAAGGCCTGTAACCGCCTCTATGTAGGACAGACGGGCAGAAGACTAGCAGAGTGCATCCATGAACACCAACTAGCAGTCAGAAGACACAATGAAAACTCTTTCATTTCACAGCACATGGAGAGTCTCAAGCACAGTTTCAACTGGGAAACTGTTAGCATCTTAGACCAAGCCAAATTAAAAAATGCTAGGGAATTCCTGGAAGGTTGGCATTCAGATAAATCAGCCACCAATAGACACACAGAGATAAACCATATTTACACCATGCAAAAGAGACAATAAAAAAGCTAGGAAGGAAACAAAAAGACCACAACATATACTCTCCAGCAGCCAACACCCAGGTAAGCAAGGATTAACACCAGATAAACAATCAAGCAGGAAACAATACCCTAATCAAGGAACTACCAAGGAGAAAACCATACCCCTACCAACACTGGCAGGGCAAGCTACTGTATATAAATAGGGAACAAAACCGCCCTAATTCACACTGATGATGTTACCTAGTCAGGTAATGAAATGTCTGCAAGAAAACAACCAAGCTCAAAGAGTATCAAGGACTCGACAAGTCAATACATATCTTAAACAACTGGATATTCCACAACTGTTTAAAACCTGTGCAAAGAAATGGTATGAGTGCTATGGGTTCTTATTTGCATGGAAGGAATTCCTCTTTCTTTTGAGTCCAGAGGTTAAATGACCCATAGCTGTGGCAGTCTGAAGTTCCTGTCTATATCTAGAATGGTTGCAAATGCCATCTTTAAAAAACACAAAAACTCAGAATATCACATTCTGACTCTCCATGGTAATCATATGGCTGTATACAACATACAAAGATAACATACTAAATAATAAATTAGAAAGTCTTACAGTCATAACCTAATTTTGGAGTAGGGCTGGGAAGAAACAGGATAGACACAATTTGATGAAATAATCTCAGTTCCAAAGGTAAACTTTCAAATTTATTATCTATAGTTAAATGATTTCTTCCAAGAAGCAAACTATTGCTTTTTTTTTTTTGCTTGAAAATGCCTATTAGTCTAGTTTGGGAAATGTTCCAGTAGACAAAGGAAGCTGGTATTTTAGCTCTACCTGGATCTGGACATCATCAATGCTGTTGCCCTCAGTGACCATGAAGTTGTAGGAACCTGTCACAACTGGAGGTTTGTTGTTGATGTCAATCACTGTGATCTCCAGCTGGGTAGAACCAATCAGCCCATCACCGTCCACCGCCTGCAAAGTAGCGTAATAGACAGAGCGGATTCCCCATTCTATTTTACTGCCATTGGCCACAAATATTGTACCGTTCATTGCATTCACAGTGAAAGTTGATTGGCTGCAAAACAGACAAACAAGATCACGCCCACTTAGCAAGAGAATGCTGACACCAATCCTTTTTCTGCTCCTCTCTGCTAATTATTGTATATACTTACATGCTGTTAGGGAGTAATTGGTAGGTGATCTCTCCAAACTTTCCACTATCTGGATCAGTGGCCTGCAAAAAAAATTGAAGGAACCATTTGTTTATCATAGGTTCTTCAGGATTTGCAGTCTGCAGCTCAAGAAGGAGAGAGCCAGGATACAAGTAGGTTTCCCTTCTACTAACAAATACTGTAATTGGTTTAAATGGATTAATAGCAGACTTAATGCTAGATCAGTTGTTGCTGGATCTATAGAAGAAAAATTTAAATAGTTCTATGTGCAGGGTGTGAGGAAACAAGGAACATAATATTCTACAGGCACAAAACAGTCATAAAGTCATAGAGAGAATACGTCTTTCTATTCCCATCATCTTTAACACCTGGACTCCAACTAGCCATGGAGCTTTCTTACTGTGATATTAGAAGCTACAATGAAACCAGGTGGACTCTCTTCCAATACGGAAAGCTTGTAGTCACTCTGTTTGAATTCAGGCCTGTGGTCATTGATGTCAAGAAGATGGATGGTCACTGTGGCAAAAGAGCAGCAATCATCTGTCCTTCTGGTGTCATTTGCTACAATCTGTTAGTACACAAAAGCATCAAATTACTAAACTTATCTCATGTATGTTCATCATCAGAAGAGAATTTCCTTCAGGATGAGTCTTGTTGACTCAGGTAGGAACACGACAGGGCCATCAAAACTCCTGCCTGTTGTCTAGCTGCTGTCAGCCCATTGAGATAGGCAAAGTCAAGAAATGGGCACAGCAGAAATGCCAGGAATGCTCTTTATTGTAACTGAATAAAGAATCTGAATCTGAGTCAGGGTTTCTCTCTGCCCCCTTATACCAAACAGAATCAAAGCAGGGTTCTTTTGTGTTTCTTTCTCATGCTTTCTTCTTAAGCAAGTATGAGTAATCTTTAAGTAATCTAAAGTAATCTTTTCTCGACATCTCCGCTTAATGGCTCATTATTCCTTCCCCTTCCCAAGATCAGATCCACATTTCTTGACAGCTGTGGAGAAGGGATAGCCATTTCCTTGGCAGCAGCTGGATGGGGATAGTTTGGCTCCACCGTTGATCCCACAGTACCAGCCACACACTTTCCACACTGAGATCTGAGATCTGCAGAGTATAGAGGCAAATGTGCCAGGATTTCCCCGCTTAGGTCTCCTATAGTAAGGCTATCTAAGGGGTATTTCAGTGCTCAGAGGGAAGAATGTTAAACTGTTGATTTGGAGTACCTCTCAAACAAAGGATCTATTTTTTTTCCCTCTTTTTCTCACCTCCACAGTCATAGTAGTTGTATTTTCATAATCCACAAGGCTTGAGTTACTGACTACCACTTGCACAGTCCCTTCATTTACAATCTGCCTGGGTGACACTGAGAATGCCCGTGCATCAGGACCCTTCAGGAACAGCTGGAAAGTACCATTTTGACCCTATTCAAAAGAGAAGACATGACATTCTAAAGGAAGTGTATGAACCAGGAGAATTGGTTAGTACTAGCCAGGAGGATGAATCCTGATCAGGATTTTTGACAATAGAAAATAGCGGGTAGCAGTGCATTGTCCCCCACCCCCATTAACCTGCAAATGCTCCTGAATTTTCCTGGAGCTGGAAACTTTCAGCTGTAAAACAAGATTTTTGTAACAATCTCCTGTAAAAGAAAATGATCTTGGACTGACACTGACGTATCTCTCAATGTCACATTAAGCACATTAAAATATTTTATCAAATGAGCTGAAATGATTAGATGAACTTTTAGCTTGTGTTCTAAATATGCAAATGAGCATTCAGTAACTATATTTAAGGCAAGGTAAAAGAGAGAAGCTACCGCTGGCAAAAACAGTGAAGGTAACCGAATACTATTTGCCACCTTAGTCAGTACAGGTGATTGATTCCCTTACCATTTAACTGGAACAACCTGACTTCAGCCAACACAGACCTGATACAACAGTGTTGTAAAGTCTTTCCAGCGTGTTGTAAAGTCTTTCCAGCACATTTGCGGGATTATAGTACAGTACTGGCAAATTCAGTGGAATGAAATGGAACATGTTCATAATTCAGAGAAATTGAAGAAGTATGTAGGCTCCACTCCCCAAAACACACACATACACAATTTTCCACTTAAAGGAATTTTTAAAATACCAAGTTTCCTTTAGGTTAAACTCGACTCCTAGTGACTTGATAGACATGTCCTTATGAAGGCTTTTGTGACAACAGGATGGAAATATTTTGCCACTGCTTTCTTCCAAGGTTGTTTTCTTTCTTTCTTTCTAATTTAGTCTACAACATGTTTCATGGTGGTCTTTGATCCAAGTACTAAGCAGGTCCAATCCTGCTTAGCCTAATCCTGTTAGGTGCTGCCACCTAGCTGGTCAAAAGAATTTAAAGCTTGACCAAAATTATGATGAAACTTTGTTCTGCCTTTAGCCCAAATTCAAGGTCCTAGTCTTCAGTGAATGAAGCAGCAGGTTAGGTTTCCCAGCTGGGCAATCATATCGTGCCTTCTTCTGAGCTGTTGTCTTTTTATTCTAGCTTTGCATCCACCACGTGAAGATGCCTAATCAATCCACTGTTATGTAGCAGTTAAGGTGTTGGACTAGAACTGGAAAGACCCAGGATATGTCTACCCTCAGCCATGGAAAGTCACTGAGTGACTTGGGAACCAGATGGCCACTCTCAGCCCAATCTACCTTGCAGGGTTGTTGTTGTGGGGATAAACTACAGTATAGGAGTCCACCATGTAAGAAACCTTGAGCACCTGAAGGAAAGGCAAAATAAAAAGCTAACAAAATCCTCACACACTCACCTTGTCAGGATCATAGGCCACAATACTGAGGTTGGCCACAGGTGTTCTGGCAGAAGCATGTTCCTCAATCTGACCAGAAAAATTGTCCTCTGTAGGACCTGTGAAGTTGCAGGTAGGACCCGTGCATAAATAAAACTGAGGTTTGTTGTCATTGATATCAGTGATATGGATGGTCACCTGGGTGCTCACTTGTGCCGTTTGATTGTAAATGTCCAGATTTCTTTCTTGAGCCTGTCCATTGAAGCAAAAGAGATCAACTGAGGCCTCTGACAAAAAGTGAGGATTGGGGAGAACACAGACTGACCATTCCCCAAGACTGCTCTGTTACTCACAATAATCTGAAACTGCACCTCTTCACTTGGCATACCCTCTCGGTCCAGGTTACCACTCACAGTGATGACTCCTGTGGTCTGATTCACTATAAACAGTCTGGTGGCATCTGGAGAGGGAGACAAGCCATCCTATTAGCAGAGTTGGAGAAGTAACACTTCACTAAGGATGGCCATTGTGTTTGGCTTTTAATTTGGACCTCAGGAAAGGGGTATGTTTTTGTATAAGAACAATTCTCTAACCGCTTGGCCTGTTGTAGGCCCTCAAGCAGGTCCTCTGTCATCTTTTTCCTCCAGCTCTTGGGAAGGAGAAGCAAGAAAAAGTTTAAGACAGCAGTTGTCCAACAGAGTCAAGATTTGGTGATGGGACAATTTCCAGAACTGTCCACTGCATGGATAGGCAGTGTAATGGCCTCCAGAAGTTGTGGATTCCAGGCCATGCTGGCTGGGATAATGGGAATCTAAGTTCAAAATACATAAAAGGCACTATCTGACTATAGGAAAAGGTCTAAAGCAATGGAGTTCAATCACACAACAAGGAAGCCAGGAAGACATCTTGGGAAGAATGTGATAGGAGAGCCAGGCTTGCTGTTGTAACATGTCAGAAGAGTAATGAACATCAACTATGATTTCCTAAGCATAAGGGTGTTGCTAAGTGTTTTCTAGATATAAAGTATCAGTAATAGGAATTATAAAAACTAGAGGCTTATTCATAATTAGTTGCATAGTGCTAAACTACAGGAATCATAACCTTGATCCTGTCTGCACACCTTATATCCCTCCTCCCCCAGTCCCTTTACTCACTGATGATGCTGTAATAGATTATATCGTTCACATCTTTGTCCTTGTCAATGGCCAGCACTGTCATCACAGGGGTACCCTAGAAGGAAGAAAGCCTGAATAAGGTAAGGCATATTTTGTACCCTCACAGTATGTAGAGAAAGAACCTAGTTTGCCAATGTGTTAATCAACCCTTGCAGTTGTGTACAATTCTAGATTTATAAAAAAGAAATTAAAAGGTGAACAACATTCCAACAAGGAGATAAAATAATACTCCATCTAGCTAAATCATTGCTGTTCAGGAAAATTGTTTTAGGTGCTGAAAAGACTATTCTATTTGATCTTTGCAGGACAAGGGGTTATGGAAGAGCCTTCAGAAATCTGCTCCAGCTGTTTTTTTAAAACATTTTGTCAGCATGAAATCATTCATGCATACTTTCATTTAGATTCATATTGGAAACAGACATTGGCGAGATTCTAAGTGTTGTTTATTTATTTATCAAATGTATATAGCATAACATCTGTAAAATGTTCATAACTTACAGATGTTGACAGGTTGGCTTGCAAGAGGGGGAATGAGACCAACCATGTATTCAGTGTGTTCACTTTGGATTACAAAAATTGCTAGAACCAAATGGCTGGTGGAAGATGTTCCTCAAGAGAGGGACACAGTGTAACTGAATCTAAAGAGAAGCAAAGTGAAGATTCAAGAACTCAGAACTGGCTTTTATCACCTGATATAATTACTACCTTCTCTCAAATATGCCTGTCTTTTTTTTTAAAGTATGGTTTTAAAAAGTGACATGATATCGCAACATCCAGTTTTCTTTTAGAAAATCCTCCTCCCTCTCACAGGCTGACCTTGTCAGGATGATATACCACAAAACTAAGCTTAGCAAAAAGTGCTATGTAGTAGTCATTGGAGGTCAACATCCACGGGCTCCTCTGGTGATGATCACAACATATGGAAGACTGTGATGTTCGTATACCTTTGCCTGATATGACATCTGCAATTTATCTTAGAGAATAACGTTCTGACTACAGTAATTCATGCTTTGATGGGCTACCTCTTAAGGTGGTTAAAAACTTCAGGTCCTGCAAAATGAGGTGTACATTATATCAGACTTGGATTAATGTCATTGGCGTTCCAGTAGTTTCCATGCACCAATCAAAACTAGCATGGTGTGGGACTAGGATAAATGAGGTAGCAATGTTCAGCACTTTGGATGCAATGGCAGAAAGGTGTTGGGGGCATGCATATGGCACTCAACTGCCACTCCTTAAAGTGCTTACAACTTTGCTTGAGACTGCTTGGCTGCTCTCAGGGGACACCAATCGCTCCACAGCCCTAATTGGAAGGACCACTTTCCTGCCTATGATTTCTGAGTTTCAAAAAGAACGTCTCCCCACCTATAGACGCTAAGATGGAACCTTCTCAATAGCAATTGTGAGCTTCCTCCTGAGGAATTGCAGATGGATTCCTTGGTTTTGGTTTAGAAGGGCTGGAAATATCTTCAATTTAGTTAGGCTTTCAATATTATGCCTCTCCTTATACTTTAAATTCAATGCCATCCCCAAATTTTACCGTACTCAGCCCACAAATGGATTTAGTAGGAGATTTTGAAGCTTTAAGACTTGAAAGCCAGGGTCAGTTTGATATCAGTATTAAAATGTTCAATAGGCCAGAGCACACCTACCACTCAAAGTTCACCCTTTGGGATTAACTGAGATGGGATCCACGTGATCATATTCTTTTCTTACTTACTCTGCTCAGGCTGTAGGGAAGGACATAGCTTCCCTTTGAGGATATAGGGATAAACCCACGTATGCAAAAAACATGTGAAAGTACACAAAAGGTGATGATATTTCTATGTCTAAGGAAGGTGTTGGGTTTTGTCACTTACGGGTGAGAACATTGAACAAGAAGCCCCTTACCGGAGGGCAGTTCTCTGAGACGGAGGTCACATACGGCTCTCCCAAGAACTGGGGATCCAGATCTGCAACATCAATAACTGTCACAGATAGATAGGCTATGTTGGTCTGGTAGATAAGAGAACCATTCCACAATCCTCCATTGTCCTACAATACACAGAAGCAACCATAAATCATTTGAATTCTCCTTTTACCTACCTATGGTAGCACTGTGATGAAGCCCTGTATTTTGACATAGCCCAAGTGCATCTAGAGCATCTAGGGCTTTGCATTCCCATAAAGAACCCTTGAAAAGCATCTATTCTGAATTTTTTTCTGAATAAATACCCAGATCTAAAGCTCTTCTTTCACAGTATTGCATCAAATTGTAATTGGTTAACTCCTCTGAACAGTAAATTTAGAACTGAGGGTGATGAAGGAAATTTTTAAATGGTTTTCTGATTGCCGAACTAAATCACCGATTTTGGAAATTGATCTTATTACACCACTGGAGAAAAAAAATAATCTAACAGGCTGGCTTTTGCTAGCTTTATATAAATATGGAAGACTTCATCCTTAGTTTGTCTCTTAGAATCATCTAGATCAAGAATTCAAAGATACTCTGTCTCAGATCTTCTTCCCTGGAATAAACCTACCTAGCAAGGCTGTTCAGGTAGGCAACATGACTAGAAAAATTAGTTAACTGATTTTATGTGAAATTTTATATGTATGGGTCTTCTCTGTTTTTTCCCCTTCCTCTTTATTTTTGTTCTCCAAACAAACTTTTAAAAATATATTTGGACATTTGGCTGTAGTGTTTTAAAAAGATGCTTTCTCTAAAACCTTTCCCCTGTGTAGGATATTCCTCCTCTCAAAATGCAGTTTAATTAAAATGTAGCATCTGCCAGATAAACAAACTTTTCCAAATGTAATTGTTATAGAGGTTTGTAAATATCTAAACAATCTAACAAATTGCCTTCCCCAATGCATTATCTACAAATATATTGGTCTAGATTTGTAATCACCCCTGGCCAATGTGAGATAACAATAATTGGGAATCCAACATCTCTGAAAGGTGCTGGGGGGGAGGGAGGACTGAAAGAAGAAATGGATTTTAAAAGGTAAAAAAAACAAAAAGGGCAAGAAAGTTTAAACTGAAGCAGATACAGATAGAGGGATGTTTATTTATAATATAAATTTCATTCCTCTTGGCTTCCTAATCTTTTTCTGAATGCAGATAGTTGAGACTTTTCAAGATCTCCTTTAGTATCGTAGCAATCTGGAACTCATCAAACAGGCCAGCAGGGAGCAAATCCAGGGCCAATCCCCCACCTAAATATTCCATTATTATCCACAATTTTGTGTCCTTCAAATAGGAGCCATAATATTTTGTGACATAAGGACTGTCACACTGGCTGAGAACCGTGATCTCCTGCTGGATGTCTTCAATTTCATCCTCAGCTTCCTCAAGGTTGATGATTTTAATAACAACCACGTGTTGCATTTGGTTATCGATGCCTTTAAAGACTTCCCCAAAGGACCCCTTCCCAATGTGCTCCAGTTTGGTGAAAAGCTCCTCAGGATCTGCTCTGTGATTCTGCATGCTGGGCCCCTGCATGGCCATCAGTGAGTGGGCCATGGCGGAGATCCTGAGGAGGAGGAGGAAGAGGAAGGGTGGCCTCAGCTGCAACGGGGCCTTTCCACCGCAGCTTCCTAATCTGATTTGGTTAATCCAGCACCTGAACTACACACAGAATGTTGAACAAAACATAGACAATCTCCTCCAGCTCTTGCCCTAGTATTAGCCAAACCATATCCCCATAAACCTGCTCAAGCCATACAAGGGAGAGGGAAATATTCATGCCAGGGCCCCCTACCTGGTCTTCACCAGATATGTTGGGACTACAACCCCATGCTACATGTGAATTCTAGGAGTTGCAGTCTTAGCACACTTAAAGGCTAAGCCAATACAAATCCTTCCTTAATGAATCCAGTTGAAAGCCACTGCACACAAGGGCCCTATTTGTGGCAATTAGGCACGCCCTGTTTTTCTCCTCCACAGAAAGGAGGAGATTATCATCCCTTCCCTCCCTCTGAATCTTCCTTGTTTATCTTCAGCTGAGCCTCACCGAAGCTAAGATCTTGATTCGATAGAAAGTGCTCTTGTTGTTGTAACTGAGTGAGCCATTCAACACCACAGTGCCATTTTGCAGAATGTTAAAAAGCTGATGATTCTCTGCATTGTCTGGAATGACCTGTAAATGAGTCATATGGTAGAAACATGAACAGTGACAAAACACAAGACTTTGCCTTGAATAAAATAAACATTCCTCAAGGATGACTTTGTGGCAAGTCCTGGAGATGTTATAAATCAGCTGATGGGGAAAAAGTATATCTATTTATAACATACAGGCTCAGCCAATAAAGTAACCCTCACCAGTGGTCACATAAATTCTCAGCTTATGTGTACATAAGTAGAAATCTGATTTTGTTTTACTGTCTGCATTAGCAGGACAGTCATATGTTTCATCAAGATTCTGTTTACAATTTTAAAAAGTTACAATCTTTAAATATCTGCATACATTTTCATTTCCAACTAACTTTTGGAATTCTTGTTCTGTTTGTAACTTCTTTTGAGTTCCATTTTTGGTAATGCAAATTCCCAGAGAAATATTAGCCCAAATTTCTCCAACAGGATTATATACATTATGTAAATTATCCTGATGTCTTTAAATGTCCTTGAGGTAAGCATTTTCTAAAATTGTACCTACACTTTTTCGCATAGAAGTCTCAGAAACATACATTCTTTTTCAGATGCATTTCTTAAAAAGAAATGTGCACTTTTTCTTCAGCTTTTTTAATCTCAGAAAGATGGCTGCAATGGCTTTATATAGTGCTGACATTCATGCCATGTGCATGGAATTTTAGATAAAATTCCGAAGTCTGCTGTCTGAGAGAAGTCATTCTACTGTATTAAATGGGGAAATTCATAATCCTAAGGAGGTATTTTGCACAAGTGCCATTGGGCAGGCATTACTTAGAACATATTCAAAATGCCAGCATTAGGACACTCACCCCTATAATTTCATAGGATACCCATCCAGCATTATCACTGTCACTGTCCAAGGCTGTCACATTATAGATTGCAGTGCCATTTTTGGTATTCTGGAACAAAAAAAATTAATCAGTTTGCAGACTTGAGGTTGGGGTAGAGAGAAGGAAGAGCAACAGAAGCTATAACATCCAAAGCTAATATACAAACCTCACTAACACAGCTGCACACACTTTGCAAATGATTCTGAACAACTGCTTTGGACCTCACACAAGGGCAGCACTTCTCTGCATTGATTAATGTTGTCCAACTATTTTCATGCTTCAGTGTGAACCTGAAAAAGGTACCACTGCTTGAAGCACAGCATTAACAAGTGGATTAAAGTAGTGGCACCATTTTAAAGTAGTGGCACCATTTTTTTCCAGGCAGAAGCCTGAAAACAGTTGAGCTGCTTTAATCAGTAGCGAAGAGGTGCTGCAAAGTCCAAAGTACTTCATCTGAAATGTCCATAGTCCTACCCAATAATTCTCTGATTCTGATAAGGTAAGTTCCTTAGTCATTTGAACAAAATGAGTGGCAACACTAGAAGTTATGGTATCTTCAGCAGCTTTTTCCATGTATGCCAGTCATGGTGCCCTGCAGGTGTGATGAACTACAACCTACAGAAATCTCAGCCAGGAGGCAACTGAGGAGCTGTAGCCCATTAATTCTGAAGGGCAGAAGCTTGAGTAATGTAGGATTATTTCCCTGGGGCGTTAGCACACACTACATGGGGGCTAACATGACATTCTGTATCTCAGGCAGCAAATCCACCCCTGATGCTGAAGAAAGCAAGCATCTTTCTTCTGTCCCTTGGATTCATTACTTTCAAAGAGCATTCAGGTTTAGTTAACCTAACATGCAAAGGCTGGCGTACTACATTTTGAAGTAAACTTGAAATAACATCTAAGGAATGAGGCAAGATCAAAATGTCTGAGGATAAGGGCCTAATTATTAATTATGTTTAAATTACAGTGCACAAAATAATGTACAGGGTTTTTAAATTATTATTTAAGAAAGAGGGTGCACTTATTGGGATTGCAATAAACAGGGAAGAGAGAATTAATCCTTTCTTAATTGGCTGCAAACATATTGAAAATCCATTCTTTTGTGCAGTACTTAGGCTTTGGGGGGGAAAAGCTCCCATTGACATCAGTGGAGGTTTCTGTCTAAGCCAAAGTTTAGTATAGAATTATGAGTGATAGCAACAATGAGTTGAATCTTGTTTCCAAACACAGTCTGGGATTGATAAATATCTATTTTCATCCTTACTATTACATTTTAAATATACAGATCATGCTGCATGACACAGATTTAACATATTGTCTGTTTGGGCTCTATCATGATATAACTAAACTATTGTGAATGCAATCTAAATCTTCTGCAGATCACAAGTTAACAGTGTTTCATCCAACAGGTTCTTAGAAACCTGTTTAAAAAGCAGCAGCCTTTCTTGATTTTCCTTATCCTCCATCCCAAAGGCAGTTTCATTAATTCCTCAGTTTTAACAGTAGCCAAAGTGACTAGGATATACAGTACTTGTATTAGAAAGGAATACTGTAAGATTGAAATCATGTGGTTGAAATGGACACAGTTGGATACGGAAGTTGTTTCTCAAACATAGCTTCCCAAATGATATAATGTCCCTGAAGTTACAACAGGTTAACCCCTTTTTTTTGGTTCCCACAGAAGCCTAATACAAGAGAAGCTGCTTTAATAAGTGGCAGTGAGGTGCTGCGTTCATGCTTGTGGTGAGCTCTGTAGCATTTCTTCTAACTCATTTTCAAAATATACACAGCCCTGATCTCCATTGTTTCCATGATTAACTCTTGCAATCACTGTACAGGTATTTTTATTTATTTATTTATTTATTTATTTATTTATTTATTTATTTAGCATATTTATAGTCCTCGCTTAACGACCATTCGTTCAGCAACCATTTAGAAGTTATGACAGTGCTGAGTGAATGGTTGTTATGCCTGGTCCCTGAAGTTACAGCTGTTGCAGGACCCCCACAATCACATGATCAAAATTGGGTGCTTGGCAGCCCACCTGCACTTACAACCGCAGGGGTGTTTCAACTTCCTCTCTATCCCCCCCATCTCTAACCTTTTGGTTGCCCTGGGCTCTGCATGCCCAGGGCATGCCCAGCCTGGCCTTTTCTGAGATATCTGCTGGATGCACCAGGCCTTCTTCCTGAGGCACGTGTGGCCTTATCCAAACTGCGTGCGGCTTTCATGCAAGGCTTTGGAAGGCTTCAAAGCCTCATGAGAAGGCCACACATGATTTGGACAAGGTAACAGGGCGAGCGGAACCCAAGATGACCAAAACAGCAGAGATGGGAGGGAGATAGGTGGGTGGGGAGAGTTGAAGAGGAGGCAGTCCCTTACCTTACCAAGGCTCAGGACTGGGACGGACTAAGCTGGGAATGGCTTGGATTGGGGTGGGTCCTTGGCTAACAACTGGTGGGATTTGGTTAATGACAGCAATGGGGACGACTGGGACTGCCATCACTAAGCGATGCAGTCACATGACATTGCACTTTACAACCGCATTGCTTAGTGATGGAAATTTTGGTCCCAATTATCGTCGTAACTTGAGGACTATCTGTATTGGACACATAGGCACAAAGAAACAACATTTCTAGAATAAACCCGAGCAGGAGATAATATGGACATAGATACCTCAAAGACATCTATCAAATAAGGTTCATTCTGGAATATTGGCTTATTGTCATTCCGGTCAGTTACAATGATGGTAATTTTTTTAGAGGCCTGTTGATAAAAAAGAAAGGGTAGAAACTTAATGATATAAGAGGCTAAATGGAAGGGCTTCAGCATTCATGTATAGAAAGGGCTGAACTGTAGAGATATGGTAACCACATACAAGGCAGATCAGATCCTGGGCCCTGAAGAGTGTAATGGAAACAAGACTCTGCTAGCCAGCAGAATAAAAGGCAAAACTCCAGTAGTCACCATATAAAAATGTAATCATCAGTGTCATCATAATCAACAATAGCAGTTGCAGCTTAGCAGATTAATGGATAAGAAAAACTGCAACCACAGCAACCACAGAAATGTCTTCAGCACAGCTGTTACATCTGATTTTGCATTTGGATATCTAACAAAGTTGTGTTGAGTCTTTTCTCAATTTTTAAACTAATTTTAATTGACCTCAGTGGCTCTAATGAAAGAGTAACTTGCTCAAACTGTGCTGTGGCTCCTAACTGAGCACTGGGGTAGCAAACAAACTTATCCATCCCACTCCCCCTCATAGGCGTGCTCCCATGGGTATTCTCTGTCCCATGTATCTCTCCAGACTTATCTTTCTCCCAAAAGATCTCTTCACTTACTGGTACACTGTGACCATCTGTTACAGTGGCATCAAGCAGGATCATTTTTATTTGCTGAAAAGAAAGTGCAGAGCAGAAGTACTTTGATAAAGATATACCAACATGATTATCATACTTTGGTTTTAACATGGTTTGATAAATAAATCATAATGGTTGCATTCACACATAATGCTAAGTCAAAACAGACAAATCACATTATGACTTGAAATGATGGATGAACCAGACCATATCTCTTATTAATACTTTCTCCCCAAGGACAGATTATCTGAAATGCCTCATTTATGAATCATTGATGTCCTTAACCATAGTCTACTAATCCCTTCCCATCTTTTCTACAAGCTATTCCAGATATAGTAGGTCCAATGAGTCAGTTATGCCCTGATTTATTTAAGCCAGTACGTTTCTTTCAGACCAAATTTACAGATCACTGTAGGCTAACAAACTCCGGTAGCTAATTATCATATCTTTTTAGTAAGCTTTCCTTATTTTCTAAAATAAAAGTCTCTACCAGCCGTTGAAGAGAGATTAAAAAAACTAACCAATAGTCTGTTTCCAGTGCTTTGTATCTTTATTGAGTCTGAATCAATTGGGTAACTTCTGGTATAAAAAAGATCTCATGAAGACACCAATTTTTTAAAAAGGACCTGTGTGAGATGTGAGTAATTGTGGGCCAATTACCTTAATGTCTCTTCTGGGCAAATTAGAGGAAATGGTAATCCAAGAAAAAAAAAAGGATGAATATTAACCAAATAACCAATGTATTTTAATTTAAATGAGTCAAAAGAAACGCACATTGGGGCAAACTCCTAACTTCACATATACACTTGTGGTGTCTGAGCTGTCTGTAAGTAACCAGGGAAAAGTTCTTAGGTCACAACAGACAATTCAACAAAGACAGCTGTGAAAGAGACAAATTCTGTGTCAGGGATCATTAGAAGGGGATTGTAAATAAAACAAAACAGAGTAATGTCCTTACACAAATCTATGATATGTATCTGCATAATTCTGGCTGCCACATTTGAAAAAGGATATAGCAAAGCTGCAAAAAGGGCAGCCAAAATGATCAGAACAGGGGGCTTGAATATCTTTCTTATGAGAAAAAGCTAGAACATTTGGAGCTTTTTAGCTCAGAAAAGGGTGACTTGGAGGTGGACATGATCAAAGTATGTAACTTCATGCATGGTCTGGAGAAAAACAACAGACATTTTTCTCTTCTCAGAACATTAGGATCAGGGGTCATCCAATTAAGTGGAATGGAATGTAATTTAGAACAAAAGAAATCACATTGTTGCGCCACACATAGTTAATCTGTGTGATGATAGTCACTAACTTGGATGGCTCTAAAAGGAGGCTGGATAAATGGAGGACAGATCTATTGAGGGCTCTTAGTCTAACGTGAGTTAATGTCTAATTCAGGGGTAGATAAAAGCAGATCTGGATGTATTGATAGGGTTGTGGAAAATTCAGAACTACAGAGCACAACACTGAAGAGAAGAAACCATGTTTATTGTAAGAAAGAGGGGCGCAAACAATGGGAAGGCAAATATTTTTATAGAAGTTGAGAACTACAAGGTGGGAAACTTGATTTGCTGGCAACTTTTCGGGAAACTAGGAAGGCCCTTGTCTGTGTACCTAGGGTTATGTTCTGATTGTTTTTTTCAGTGTGATTTTTTTCCCTTTTATTATAATGTTATAAATCTTGATACACTGTATTATTTCAATGCAGATTTTAATGCAATAAAAATTATGTAATAGGATTAAGATTATGAACAGTCTATTATTTAGAAAGCTTAAAGTATTGAAAATAAGAAGAAAAAGGTAAAAAGTCTATCAATATCAATAGCATTTTAGGATGTCAATATTGCAAGCATAAAATTATTTAACTTTTCATCCAAAATTGAGTATAACATAAAAAAAGAACTGCTGCATTTCATATCAAAGTAGTAGTTATGTGACAATACTTTTGGTCTGAAACTAATTACTTAATATTAAGATCTCCACTGTATCATTACTCTCTCTCTCTCTCTCTCTCTCTCTCTGTGGAAATAAGAGATAGAGGAAGCAAATTTAACAAAAATTAAAATACCTGAAAAGTAGAAAAAAGAGGGAAAAAAGTAATAATGATGATAATAATAACAAAAATAACAAAAAACAAACTATTGATTTCTGACTTCCCTCTTTTTATACATTTGCTAATTTGCAATATTAGTAAATATTCAGGCCCCCTTAAAAGCTATACCACAAGTGATTGTCTTTATCACACTGTGTGATATGTAGTATGGATGAGTTATTTGTATTGTAAGGCAAAACAGGCCTTTCAGGAGCAGAGTTGGGGGAGTCCCTTGTTCAGGAGATGGAAGTTGAGGTAATCAGGGGTGTGCCCCTGACTGAGGGCAGAACCTTGTGGTTTCTCTGTGTTGCAATTTCGTTCTTAGGACTGCTGTTGAGCTATTCCAGCGTTTCTCAACCTTGACAACTTTAAGACTTGTGGACTTCAACTCTCAGAATTCCCCAGCCAACTTCTTTACAACATTTTTCTCCCACCTACAGTATCTTTCACTTGAATGGGGAAAGGGTTTATGAATATGACCTTCATGGCTGTCCACCATTTATTTCCTTTAATGATGGGAATTATTTTTTTTTTTGCGGGAATTTCTGCAGCTCTTCTTCCAGTTTTTTATAGTCATCCTCAATAGTTTAAAGATCTTTTTCTGCATTGTGTTTCTCGTATAGTTTATTATCTTGATAAACCTTCATTGAGTCAAAGGATTCTTTATCTTTGTTCTTGCCAAAAATAAAAAAAAAATAAAAAAAAACAAGAGAAAAAAAAGAGAAAAAAAAAAAGAAGAGGAGGGAAAAGACTAAGTCTCTTTAAAAAAAAATCCAACTGAGGGGGGAATGGGGAGCAAAGCAGAGCTTCTAGCAGAAAGAAGAGCTACTGCCACTAATCAGGGCTCTTGTGACTAGCTCAAACTTTCCATCTTGATATTTTCAAAATCGCTTTCAACTCCACTTTCTTGTTTATAGTTACGGATGGCACTTGTATAAACATGCACATCCCACTATCTTTTTAGAAAGCACAGGGTCCTTGAGCATGCGTCACAATAGAAGAAAAAAAGCACTATGTTGAGCCTCTAGATGGTAGTGTAACTTTCTTTCATTTACTTTCTCTTAACTCCACTTTCCCCATTTCAAAATCAAAAGGTATAAATTTCTTACAACAATAAAGAAATCTTAGTCAAAAAAAAGGCTTAAGATAAAGAGTTATTGAGTATTAAAAAGAAAAAGCCAATCCAGTTAAAAATATATATTTTTTAAAGAAAAAAAACATCTTGCCAATTCCACTAAAAAGGGAAAGTTGAAAAGAAAAAAAAAATTCCCCCCTTTTTTTATAAGGCTCGATCTCGCCGCTTAATCCACTTTTCTTCACTTTTAAAAATCTCTTTAAGTTACTTAAGGTGTTCTCTAAGAATAGTTAAATAGTAAAAGTCCATCTCACCCAGTTGACACCCTTCTCTTCCTTCTTCCTTTGGAGCTGCCCCGGCTTTCGCAGCCATTTTGGCTGGCTTTCCTCCGCCGGCTTCAAGAGCTTCTCCCCGGATCAATCTGGGACTTGCGGCGTCCCTGAGATCCGCGGGACGTGCCCTTTGCGATCGCCATCTCTACGGGACGGCTTAGGTCCATCGGGACCGTCCGGGGGAGGAGATATCGGCTGCCATCCTGGGAGCCCAGGATCGCCCGCCGTATCGCCGCGACGCCAGCTCCTAAGCCAGATACTAAAGCTAAAATGGACTTAATTAAACATAAAACGGGATCAATGGAAAAGGAAGAAATAGTACAAGAAATCAGAAACATTAACCAGAATTATTGTGAGGCTTATAAACTGAGAATTAAAAGGGTTAATCAACTGATAAATGAAGAGGGACAGACTTGTTCTTGGCACTGAGGGTGAGAAAAAGATTATACAAGATTATAATGGAAAATCGTACTAAAAGAATGCACAAAAAGAAGAAGTAAAACAATATTGAAAGAAACTACTTCAGATGTTTAAAGAAAAAACGAGGGGAATACAACAATGATGGAATTGACAGAAGCTTCAAAAAGCAGAATGTTTGAAAGGACATTTATTATTGCTTTCTCTTATCTAATAATATAGAAAAAGGAATAAACAGCTAGATATTTTGGGATATTGAATGAAAAGGGTGAACTCAAAATTATGCAAGTGCTGGAATTAAGTATAAATCTGAGATATATAGTTAAAAATTGTATTTGATTCTAAATGTTTTAAGAGATTAGACATTTACATATGGTTGAATATAGTAACATATAGATTTTAAACTAGAGATTTTTTTGTTGAAATATGTAGTGAAGAATCTGGTTAGAACTGTAACCCGGTTAGAACTGTAACTGATATTGTAACTGATACTGGTTAGAACTGTAACTTTTAAGAATTGGAAAAATTAAAAATTACTTATGCAGGAGGAAGTTATTGAAAATTATGAAATGTGCAGAGATGAGTTAAATTGAGATTTGAAATTAGAGTAAGAAGATAAGTAACTTGTTTTTATTAATGATTGGATGAGAAAATATAGTAATGTAATGGATTAGGAAACTTTATAATAGAAATTTGATATTAATTATTATATATATACACATATAATCGATAGATGAAAATGTATTACTAATCCTATTGAAAGTTAAAATTTCTTGTAATAAATGATTTTATAGATTAGCTATGAATGATTAATAATTGTTAATTGATAAGTATACAAGTATATTTTGAATAGATGATATGAGAATTTAAGATTATGAAAGGGGCACCAACGAGTTGGTAACTGGTTGACACACGCTATAAAATGGAAGATGCTTTTTTTTAATGCCTTTTTATGGTTTTGTTTGTCCATGTATGTTTTGTGTTTGTTGTAAAAAAAAAAAAAAATGATGGGAATTATTTATCCTTATTTAAATGTGCACCTGAGTGAGGAACAACTATATTTTTTAAAAAGAAAGATTTATATTGGTATTCCTGCAGAGATCAGAATCTTGGCAAATCTTGAAAAAACTAAGTAGATTTGAACCTATACTTTGATGGAACACCATCAGGAAAGAAAAACTATAGAATAGAATAAGACGTTTTTAAAACATGTCCGAAGTCCAGAAGAAAGCAATGGTGAACTATTTTCAAGTTTTTGCCAAAAACCCTCTCCATGTACATATCTAAGTAGTCTGATATGAGGAGCTGAGCTCAACTTTACTTAAAGCAGATGTGACTTTTCAAATTCTTCTTGTTACAACACTATGCATCAGTGTGTGGCACTGCAATGCATTTTAAATACAATGGATATTGCAGTGCATTAACTAACGTCTGACCACAGAGCAATAGCTTTGTGTGGAAAAAAATACAGGCATAGCAGTGTCCCGGGAGCCAAAAAGCTTCAGTAAAGATTCTACCTGAAATAAAATCAATTACATAAGAACATAAGTGTTGGAAAGAGTGGAAAATACTAATTCAGAGAATGTAAAATAGAGGATTTTAAAAAGACATAAGGAAAAATAAAAAATAAAAACAATGCGGTTATTTAACTGCACCTTAAAACTGGTACTGAGTTCAACAATATTCCGTTCCCACATAAATTATTAAGGCATTTTAATTAGGAGTGGCTGAGAAACAAGACAAGTTGTTTGACTGGGCACTCAGCTGACTGAAGAAGCAGTTTCTTCCCAAGATGAAACACTGTAAAAAATGCTATTTTCAGATGTAACCATATATATCATGAACATTATTTCAATAGCACCTTGGCTCTAGTTCAGATTTCAACAGTTTTAATGTAGATGTGAGCCCAGCTACCAGCCAAGAAAAGGAAAAGGGAGGGACATCCTCAAGATTCCTCTAAGGTCCTGTCTCCCAGGAAGACCAACCTGAACAGAATCATGATTAGTTTCTTGTAATTGCCTGACTTTTCCATTTCAAGCACAATCATCTGGCCACAATGCATAAACACAGTACTGTTTTCTTTTAGCAGGACTGAGCATACGAAAAAGGACTCACATATAGCCACATTTTGGCATAGGAAATACCAATCTAAACATGCTGAACATAAGCCTATTTCCCCATATGCTCTTGTCCCAATCTCAGTGCTCCTCTGCCACCTTCGTTTCTCCCTTGGTCTCCTTTTTTGAAGCTGACTCTGTCCATTCTTCTGCAGGCACAGCAGATATAAGCAAAGTCCCTTCTTTGCTCTGAGCGGATAGCTAAAGAGATCCTATCAATGATATCTCCTGAAGAATGGCTGCTGAATATGAGGAATGAAGCAATTGCTTTTTTTTTTTTAATGCATGGATTTTTTCACAAGCCAGTTTCCATCCATTCACCCTCCTTTATCCAATTACCAAGTTCAATTTTACCTTAATTACACAAACTTGGCTTTATCTTTTATACCGTGAGTATACATGTTTATTAAAATGTCAGCCACAGTAGATTCAGTGTGTACACATGTGTGTGCATGCATCTGTGTATTTCATGAGAACAGCCATGTCTTTCCTACCCTTGCAGCATATTACAGGGGACAATTAAGGAACAACAACAACATAAAAAAAAATAGCATACCAATGTTAGAAAAAGCTGCAAGACCTTTAACACAATGCTGCATATCTGATTTACACGGATTCAGAGGAAAAGCTTGACAAAGGCACATTTGCAATAAGGTAGTCCTTGTCTAGCAACTGTCTTGTTTAGGAACCATTCGCAGTTATGACAGTGATGAAAAGTAACTTTATGACCAATCCTTGCACTTAATGACCTTTGCAGGTCTGTAAAGCAAAGGAAAGATGAAGTAATATCATAAGCTCAGTCATGGTTTCACTTAGCAACGACTTAACAACCAAGTTGCCAGTCCCAATTGTGGTTGCTGACCAAGGACTACCTGCATGTTCAAAAGTAGGTGGCCAGATTTTCACTTCCCCCTCTGCCCAGCCATGGTTATGTCCCTTCATATCTTTACCTCGTAATCCACAGATTGCTTCAGGGTCACGTTGCCTGTTCTATCATCAACCGAGAAGTAATAAGCATTTTCGCCCTTAATGCTATAGTATAATGGATCGTTTTCAGCATCCACTGCCACCAGCTGAAAAACCAAGGTGCCTGCAGTGATAAATGAGGGCCAGATAAATGAGGGCAGAAAAGATGGGAGGAAATATCCAAACAGAGATACCTGGGTTTAAAAAATCCTTATGGCAACTGACTTTTCCCCCCCAATATATCATCTCCCTAAAACTGCACCTTCTGAAAGAACCCTGAAAGGCTTCTGAATTCCTTAATCCTCTTACCACATCCTCCATATGCACAGGATTGTAGCTCTTTTGTCATCACAACCACTGGCTGAAATGATGGGAGCTACTGCCTGTCTCATCTGGAAGTCATTAACCTAGGAAGGCTATGCAAAATACCATTGACAAATATGGAAATATTGGCTTTAATTTTTTGCATTCCAAGACAGAATTTTCTCCATCACTAACCTATAAGTGTGTCCTCTGGCAACATAAAGCTGCTGTTCATCTTGAACTGTGGAGCTGTGTTCCCAGATGCTGCAGGAAAGACAGTCAGCTGAAGTTATGATTATTTCTCCATGAGAGAAAGGTAATCCCCTCCCATATACACACCACCCCATCTTCTAATTCTTCCTTCATCTGTATTTCTTCACAGTATCTCCTGCCATAGTTCTTGATATTTCCCAACACTCAATAGACTTAAGTCTAGTGAACTTAGTGATACCCTTAACAGGGTGTCCAGAGCAGTCATGGCCCAGTCCTAGCAAGTAAGACCTTGGAAAATGTATACCTCCATCAACCTTCCTTCACTTCCTTCAAGGGAGGTAGAATACCAAGGTGCTCTTCCAGATTTATTGTATGTTTACTTAAAAGTAAATCATACTGATTGCAATATACAGGATTGTAGTCCTGACTGTAGTCCTCATTTGGGGATGCTCTTCCATGCAGTGCCAAGCTTCAGTAATGTCTCAGTAAGCATGAACTGGCATGGAAGTGGGGGAGGGATTTCTCCACCGAAAATCTTACCTACTGTCAGAAATATAGACAGAAGCACCCATGAAAGCCAGAGCATCCTGCTGAGGCAAGAAGATCTGCAAATGCAACAGAAAGGAAGGATTAACTATCTTGAAGATAAAACTGCTCTACCTGCCCAGGGCCTGGTTGTTCGTAAGATCACATGAGGTTGTTGAGAATGGTTGCCCTTGGACAGCAGGAATCATGTTCATTGCAAAGATTTATCACCATGAAAAGGCAACAGAGAATTGTGTGCAACGTGGATTTACTCTTATGCAATGTTTTATGGCTTTATTATGCCTCCCAAGTACAATAAAAAAAGTTGGTCCTCTGGGTGTAGTGGCTAAATGAATGCTAAATTGCTATTAAGTCACAACAAAATTTCCTATCTCTAATATTGTTTTATGGCATTACAAGTAGGAGTGTCTATGTTTATCACAGGATTTCAATATGTCCTCTTATCAAACTGCCCAGCATAACCAGAATAAATGTATGACAAAAGTAGCATATTATGCAAGCTGAAGAGAGAAGGCTAATCTACAATGCTATGCACGCAGACCTGGAAGAAATAGGATAAAGGAAAAACTCAATGTAAAAATAGCACACATGCACACACACACACACAGAGAGGAGATTTTGGTTGTTGAAACTTATTCAAGAAATACCTTCCAGAAAAATAAAGCATTAACAAAATACTGTCTGAAGAGGTTGAAATTTGGAGTCAAGTTTTCACTCACTGTGGGATTGGATAGAATATTGCCCACCAGTTTGTTAGGTCTTCAGGAACGATGGATCATGAGAGTTGTTCTTTTGTTAATGATAAGGAATATTCCACAAAGGGGCCTGGAATAATCCTGAAAGGGCATCCAGTTCCCGGGTCCACCCATTTCTCAAGCAAAGCCTTGAGAATTTGGACATCAGCCTTGGTGCTTCAGAGCGATTGCAGAACCATTCCAACAAGATTTTGAATGAAATGCGAGCACACTCACAATTAGTTCATGCTTCCTTAATCCAATCTTTGAGCAAGGTAGCCTGGCGCAAAAGATGATTGGGCTTCTGCACCTTTAACAGTTGTGTACAAGGAAGGAGAGCACAGAACAGTTTGCCAGTTAAGCCCACCTGTTGAAATGCTACTGCTACACAACTTGTAAAGGTGCATCAATTAAGGCCTTTTTTTTTTTTTTTTTTGCATCTGGCCACCCTAGGGGTGAACCATCACATCCCCTTGTCACACATGTCAGCACACACTTTTCTTAGTTGAGAAATTAACTAGGTAAGGCTTTGTATTCCTGCATACTGAAAAATACAACATTGCAGAACCGGAGCAAAAAAAAGGGAGGATCTGACACAGTCACATACAACTGGTAATAGAGCTGGTGGGGTGATCTCATACTACTGATGTATCTACATCTTTGTGTGAGAGAGCTCCTAGGCAGAAGGATGAAAAGTTTAATACGCCAGCTAAGCGGACTCTGACCTACTATAAAACTATCATGGAAATCTATTTAAAGTAATGTTAGACAACCCTGTGACTTGTTGGGTCATCCTTTGAGAAAAAAGTAGTGCAGTCTGACATGACCAGAATGAACATTCAATTTTAGGTTGACCATATTTTTTTTACCCCAATGCTGGATGGTCCCATGATCTTCTAAGAAGAGTATGTATCATAAATAAAAAAAATAGTAGTGGCAAATGAACTTCAATAATAAGTCAATATTTACTCACCTAAAAGGATCTTCTCCTCTGATCAAGGAGGCTTCATTTGGCCATAGACTTATCTATGGCCAAATGAACTTATCTATTTTTTTGCAAAAAGCCAAAAAATTATTAGAGGACAAAGAAACCTACATCCCAGTTAACACCAACCCAATACAGAAACTAGACAACCTAATCAAGAAAGGCCAGATCACAAAAGAAGAACAGTGACAGATGAAAAGCAGTGGACCCATCCTCCCACGTTTCTATGGACGACCAAAAATACACACGCCTGACATACCTCTTCAATCAATTGTATCTTTACCAGGGACTCCAACATACAACATAGCGAAAGAACTGACAAAAAAGCTTGGACATCTCATAGAGAGGAGCAAATATTCTATCAACTCCTCATTATAGCGCCTTCAGAAAATCAAAGATGTACACATAGATGAAGATGAAATTATGGTCTCATTTGATGTCACAGCACTCTTTACATCCATAAACCCAGAACTAGTGAAAGAATCCATATCAGCGGTACTACACAACACACCCGACCTAATGAAATACACCCAGATCGAAATACCCAGAATCATGGATGTCATCAACCTCTGCCTCACTATCTATTTTCAGTTTGATGGACAAATATAGCAACAAATCAGAGGCACACCCATGGGATCACCACTGTCAGGACTCATAGCAGACATTATAATGCAACACCTAGAAACTATAGCACTTCCACATATACAATCTAAAGTATGGATCTGGTATGTAGATGACACCTTTGTTATAATAAAAAAGGAACAACTAGAGAAGACACATGAAACTATCAACATCATATTCAAAGGAATAAAATTCACCAGAGAGGAAGAAAACAACAACAACCTTCCTGGATATCCTCATCAGCAGAGGTAACAACAGCAAATTAGAAACTCAAGTCTATCAGAAAACGACCCACACCAACCAAGTACTCCATTACCAAGGTTAACAACCCAACCTCCCACAAGAGGAGCTGTGTAAGAACATTATTCAAACGAGCACAAATGCACTGCAGCAATTTAGAACAGCAGAAAAAGGAAAGAGACCACCTATACAACATCTTCCAACAAAATGGATATCCACGCAACTTTATCAAAAAGTGCCTGATCACTCAGCCTACTACAACACAACCAACACAAGCTATGAAAAGGATAACACTGCCATACATCAGAAATGTCTCAGAAATTACCAACAGACTATTACAACCACACGGCATTACCATAGCACACAAACCAACTAAACCCCTCC
The DNA here is from genome assembly GCF_059951505.1 of Python bivittatus. Lineage (NCBI taxonomy): Eukaryota > Metazoa > Chordata > Lepidosauria > Squamata > Pythonidae > Python > Python bivittatus. The sequence continues at coordinate 43,064,807 of NW_028277035.1, read as the reverse complement.
AAAACATCTTAAGCAAACCAAAAGACCCAGTAGCCCAAGAAAAAAAAACAGGAGTCATCTACAACATACAGTGTAAGGCCTGTAATAACCACTGTGTAGGATAGGCAGGCAGAAGGCTGGCAGAGTGCATCCATGAACACCAACTAACAGTCAAAGGACACGATGAAAACTTTATAATCTCACAACACATGGACAGATTTAACCATTGTTTCAACTGGGAAACTGTCAGCATCTTAGACCAAGCTAAATCCAAAAATGTGAGGGAATTCCTAGAAGCTTGGTATTCAGACAAGGCAGCCATCAACAGGCACATAGAGATAAACAACATCTACACACTATTCAAAAGAGACAATAAAAAGGAAAACAAAAGACCAGAACATCTCCTCACCAACAATCATCACCTAGATAAGCAGAGATTAACACCAAGATTATCACCAGACATACAATCAAACAGTAAACAATACCCTACTCAAGGAACTACCAGAGGAGCAAAACAAAACCCGCACCCCCACCAACACTGGCAGGGCAGGCCACTGTATATAAACAGAGAGCAAACCCCATTCCATTCTAGCACTGAAGATATTACCTAGCTGGGTAACGAAACGTTTGCAAGAAAACAACCAAGCTCAGAGAACCCCAAGGACTCCATGGACTTATCTTCTACAAAGATGCTTCAATACTTTAAAACAACCACTTAAGCTTGTAGCTATCAAGTGTTGTGTCTCATAACAAATTATTGATGATAGGAAGTACTGTCCTGAATCTGCCCAAAGTAAATTTAACTACATAAAGATCAATTGCTATAAGGTGAGGTGGGATCGGGGGGTGGGGTGGGAGAAGAGAGATACAACCTGGCACGTACTACAATATGTGCTGGATAATATAATCTAAGGTGTAGAATTACTGGCTATTCTGTTGGAGGAGACACAGAATTAGGGAAGGCTGGTTTGGGTCTCTAAGGATAAATGTGATTTTAAAGTGATTTAGAGAGCTGCCTTTGAAAAAAAGTAATTCTGATTAAATCAGCATACAGGAGGTAAAAAAGAGTATGTGCTAATATGAGCTAAACTCCACTGACTGTATGGGTAGTATCCTTGTTGTTGACGTTTTTAAGTCGGGGCGCTTCTTGGGAGCCTCAGCTCTTCTGCAAGCGATCATCCACACAAGATCTGCAGTAATCCAGGAAGGCCCACCACACGCTCTTTGTACATATCATCCCATTAACCCCGAAGGATTTTGCAGGCCCGGCACTTGCTCTTTATGCAGAGCACCTGCTTTAGATGGGTGGGGAGCCACGGCCCCCCTCATGCTGTAACAGGGCTGCCTGGTGTCATTCTCATCCCGCTTTCCCTGGACACAGCTCCGAGGGACAACCAACAGCTCGCAAACCTTACCTGGAATCATGCAGGCTCGCGGAGCACTGCTCGGTTCTGTTGCAGTGATGGAGGTAGGTCTGAGACCTTCATGCAGACTTTGGCTCCTGTTATAAATTAGCTGATCAATCATTAACTGCAATGAGTGGATAGAGAAGTTCAAATCTTCTTCCTTGAAAAGCCTTCCTTTTCAGATTGTCATCAGTGCTGAAGTCTTAACTATGCACTAAAGTGTCCATTGTGTTCTGGAAGGGAAGCTTGGCTTAACATGACTTCCACCCCTACTCCTGGAGTGGCAATATCTCTATTTTTACACAGTGCATATCCTGTGTCGTATTTTTTAGTTAGACTGACCACCAGGAGGCATCGAGTGATCGGTTTCATCCTTTATTGGGACTTTTCTGTGGGGTTCAGACTCTGTACCTGGAATTGAATTCTCAGACCTCTGCACTTTAGATGACTGTATACAATGCATTAACTATAGGAGCTACCTGGTTCCTGGGCCTCAGTAGTTGCAGGAAGGGATATATGAAAATGCCATCAGAATGGTATACAGGGCCCACCTTCCCTTAAGCTCTGAGAATATAAAGATACAGATGTTATGTTATGTCATGCCCACATGTACTGGGTTTTATGACTCCCAGTAGGCTGTTTCCTATCACCCAGAAGTTTTTCAAATCCACAGCCCCACTTCCTATATCAGGCCCTGGTCCAGTTTACAACTTATGGCCCTGCCTCTATCAAGTGACTGATCAGCCATTGGAAGATCTTGTTTGCTGGATGCTCTGTGTCCTCCTGTCTTCAGTGCAGAGCAGGAATGGGCAGATCTGCCAAGAACAATCACTGTGGGGGTAGAAATATCCGAAAGGATGCCCCATGGTATAATCAGGTGAGGAGAAAAAGAAGGTGCATACACTTTTCACCATATGACTTCCCCAAAGCCCTAAGTGAGAAGCCTCCAGAAAAACACCTCAGAAAGCAAGATCGCAGCCTAATTTCAAAGCCCATTACAAGGAATCAATATAGATCCCCAGGGGCAGCAGTCTGTCCCTTCCCTCATGGACTGATGTGTGGGTGGGTGGAGAGAGAGAGAAGAGGGTATCAGAAAGAAGGAAAGCAAAGTGGGTGCCCCAAAATATAGAGAATATGTGGCTTCACCCTGTCTTGGCTCTGACCTCACCCTTAGCTCCTGCTACCTTCACTACTGCCATGTGATGCAGCTCTCAGGAGACAAAAAGCTGCCCTCAGCAGACTCAAATTTCTGTGGGTCACCAAGCCATTTTTCTGCCCATCCCACTTCCCCTCCCTTTCCCCTCCTCTCACAAGAGCTCCTGAGAAGGGGATGAGTGACCGGCCTACATGGCCATTTCAGCCATAGGCACCTAAAGTCCAGTATACTCCATGAGTTGCCTCTCTAGCTGAAGTGCAGCTGCTTACAAAGTGCCAGTTGCTATTGCTGGGCAGCACAGCTCAGTCTTCAAGCCTCCCCATCCCTTTGTCCTCCTCTCTAGCTTTCCTCATGCTCCCTTTGGCATCTTCACCCTTTCCCAAACTGCTATTGTGGTCTCCTCCCCTGTCCCAAATTGTGACCTTCTCTGCCAGTACAGCACTTTCACACTTGCTGTCTTTGTCACTTGCTGTCCTTCACCACTCCCATTGCTGTGTCCTGAAATCCTCATCTAAGTTCTGTAATATGTCTGTAGAAACTAAGAGACGGCCTATAAAACTATCCTGGTTTTCTTTTTTTCCATCTTTTTTACAGTTGTGTGGCAATAGACTTTCAACAGGTCCTATTTTCCCTTTCTACAGCATGCACCCAAACACAGTACCTCTTGACCTAGCACGGTTCAAGGCAAGGCAAAGTGACATCCTGAGCTGTGGAACTGGCTGTGGGAAAATTACTACCTTACCCCAGACTCCTGACCGTGTTCCTGCCTTGTGGTTCCTCTCACCCATTGGGCTTCAACTCTGCAAGCCCTGCGTAAGCCAGAAACAACAGCAAGCTGGCAAGGAAGAGGGTTAGTCCTTTCTTCGTTTTGCTGGCTTATTGTGATTTTGACTTCACACTGAAGTAACTGACAAGCAAGAGGATCTGTCAGGCGGGGTGGTCCTGTTGTGTGGTGGGGGGAGAGTAGCGTAGTCTCCCCAGTGACCTACTTACAGGAACAAATGCAGATTGTTCAGTTTTCATTCAGGCAGACGATAAGTGAGGCCTGAGCAAATGAGGGGATCAGTGAATGTATCTTCCTGGCTTCTAATCACTAGTATTCTAGCATGTTATTAGCCACACATTAAACCAAATAAGACTCCTTAGAAGTTAACAATCTTATTAAATGTAGGGCTTTCCTTTTGCATAACCCCAAATATGACATCAAGAACAATAAGAACAACAGAAAAGGCAGATAAGGTGGTTATTTCCTACAAGTTGCAAAGTCTTAAATAGTGAAGAAATAAATCATAATGAAATCAAAACAAACTGTTAAATTTGTAATGGCTAAAATAAAAATAAGCCTTAAGCTGCAATCCTTTGTCTGCTTACGTAGGTGAAAGCTCCATTGAACATGCCTATTCTGAGTTGACGTGACTACAGTACTACATTGCCCCACTAGTTACTTTAAGATGAGGAGTGACCAAATAGCAACTGAGTGTGGTTAATAAGATTGGGCGTTTTGTTTTTTAAATACCAAACGCCTATTTTCTTCCATGCAGTAACTCAGTGGGGAGGACCTTCGGTCCTTCCAGCTGTTGAAGGGCTATACCTCTTCCTTTCCCTGACCATGAAATGCTGGCAGAGGCTAACATCATCTGGAAGGCCTTTGTCGTAATGGCTAAGCTCATCTGACCCAATTGCCAACCCATGTGATTTCAGCATCTTTATTATTTTTTTCTGAGAGGTTTTGTGATGTTTTTATTTCTTATTCTGTCACTGTGGAAAAGAATGTGAGGTGAGAGAACTATACATCGTTCTTCCTCTTGATCAGCCTTTTGTCTTTGCCTTTGATGAGGTAGCCCACTGGCAGGAAATAGGAAACTGTCCTTCATATCCTTACTGTTATCAGTCAGGCTTGGAAGATTGGCCATTTATTTATTTTGATACACTTCATGCACAGCTAAGCTGTAGCACAGTTGCAGTTTAAAAATCTGCAAAAAAACCCCCCACCACCTGTATTTGCTGTGACAAGTCACAGAGGGTGTTAAATCAGTGTTCTTTCCACTGGAAAGGGAGAATTTCTTTCAACACTAAAAGGTGAGAATAGCTTTTAAGAACACCTTTTAAGTATTCTTAAACGTGAGAGAGGAGACCAAAGCATTTACAAGGGTGAAAGAGCTCCAGAATTCCAGGAGGAGCTGGGAGATCCAAAGGGAAAACATGGCAACAGCCACGCCGAAGCATCATTAACAAGGTACACCTCCACGTAACAGCCATCAGATGCAAAGGCCACGTTTTGTCTTTCATTATGTCTCTAAGGTTGATTAAGGGGCTTTCCTGAGTGTCTTTCTGCAGGGCATAGTCCCTTGGAGAGAGTGAAAAATGAAGTGATGGTGAAAAACTGTTTTGAAAGTGGGTGAAGAGGTCTAAACAAGGAGCCTCCAGCAGGGTGAATGGAATTAAAAATAAATGTGATGGAATGATCTGGGTTGTGACTGAAGCTAGGAAATGCTGGAAGGAGTGTTTTAAACATTTCTATGGGAATGAAAGGGATATGTCAAGAATTGAAACAAATGTTATAAATATTAGTATCCAAGAAAGAAATGATGAAAATAAAGTCTTAAATGCTATATAAATGTTGGCTGAAGGTGTGCTGAGACTGGAGAAATATTAAAATATGGATATGGTTTGTTAATAGAGTGACGGTGCAGCACGTCTAACGTGTGTGAAGACTGCATCTGTGCCTGATGACTGGAAGAATGTCATTATTGTTCCCTTAAAAAAGAGAAAAATAGTAAGAACAAATACAAAAACTACATGGGATTTTGTTAAATGCCTCCAGAAAATGATAGAAAGGGTACAAGAAGTGACAAGGAAGTGCAGCACAACTGTATGTCAGGCAGGAGGTGTGCAGACCAAAATTTTGCTCTTCCACAGTCATGAGAAATGTTAGGAAAAAGGTGCATTGTATGTTTGTTGATTTAGAGAAAGGGTATGAGAAAGTGCATAGGCTTGAATTATGGAATGCTTGAGTGAATATAAAGTTGAAGGCTGGTTTTTGAATTTGATGAGCGGCCTACGGTAGAAGTAAAACATGCATGAGAATAAATATTTTGCAAATGATTCAGCACAAAGCAAGACATAAAACAAGAATATGCCATCTTCCCTTGATTGTATAATGTATTTTGGGATGAGTATATAAAGAAAATATATAGGATGTTAAAGATATGGTGGTTGGAGACATGCATGGTCATGTACTTTTAAATGTAGATGACGTTTTGCCATTGGCTGAGAACCCAAATGATTTGCAGAAAATGTTGGATAGATTGTATTATGCAATGAGGAGTATGGATCTGAAAATAAATATTTCAAAGATCAAGGCAGCTGTGTTTGATAGGAAGAATGGAGTGAATGATTATAAGTTATAAATAAATGATAAAAAAGTGAGCAAGTACAGGTGGTCCTTGTTTAATGACCACTCTTTCAGCGGCCATTCGAACTTGCGATGGCACTGAATGAGTAGTACTTACAACCAGTCCTTGAAATTCCAGCTGTCACAGCGCCCCCATGGTCATGTGATCGCAATCCAGGCACTCAGCAACCGGCCTGGATTTCTGACCATGCGGAATCCTGTGGTCACATGTTCACAATTTGTGATCTTCCCTGCTGACATCCCACAAGCAAAGTCAATGGGAAAGCTGGCAGGAAGTTGAAAGTCATGGTCATGTGAAGTCCTTGCTTAATGACTAGCAGTGATTTGCTTAATGATGGTAACTGGGGACTGCCAGAACAGCTGTTGCTAAGAGCCACGGTCGTGTGATGTTGTGCTTTACAACTGCATAGCTTAGCAACAGAAATTCCAGTCCCAATTACCATTGTTAAGTGAGGACTACCTGTAGATGAATTTATGTAACTTGGGACAACGTTTACTAAAGATGCGAAAATGAATGGACAGCTTTTAAGATATGCAAACGCTGGTGGAAAGGTAGTGGGTAGTACATGGACTGATGGAAGGAATGTTTATAGAAAGAAGTGAAAATGACTGTGTATAAAAGTATGTTTCTTCCCCCTTTGTTATATAGAAGTGAAGGTTGGAGAAGTATAAAAGGATGTTGAATGCAGTGGCAATGGGAAACTTAAGAAGTTTGTGTGGTAAGAAATAGGCTCAAGAATGAATGGGTGCTGAATTAATGTGGGTGAAATACAGAAGTGAGGGACCAGTATGAAAAAAGTAGGTAGAGGTAGTTTGGTCATATAAAGTGAAGGAATAAGGACTGAATTACAAAACAGATAATGTATTGATTATGTGCCATCAAGTCATTTTCAACTCCTAGTGACCACATAGATAGATTTTCTCCATGACGATCTATCTCTAACCTGGTCTTTCAGGTCTTCTAATGGTGCACTCATCACCATTGTAACTGAATCTGTCCACCTTGCTGCTGGTCATCCTTGTCTACTCTTTCCTTCCACCTTTACCAGCACTGCATCCTTTTCCAGTGAGCTAGGTTTTCACATAATGTGTCCGAAGTAAGATAATTTAAGCCTGGTCATTTGTGCTTCTAGTGAGAATTCTGGGTTGATTTGTTCAATGATCCATCGGTTTGTTTTCTTGGCTGTCCACGGTGTTCTCAGGAGTCTTCTCCAACACCAAAGTTCAAAGGCATCAATACTCTTCCTATCCTGCCTCTTCAAAGTCCAATTTTAGCTTCCATGGAGTGTCACAGGGAATACCACGGCTTACACAGTTCTGATCTTTGTAGGTAGATATCATGGCATTTGAATACAGATAGATATTGATTACTGCGGTTAATGAATCCCATTAAATTGTCGCATTATTCAAATTTGCACTATTCAAAATTATATTTCTCTGGAAAATAGGGTAATTGGTTCCAGCTGGATGGAAATAGGCAATGAAAATTTTTAAGCATAATTTTTTATATGTATATTAACAAAATACTACAGTAAAGGATAAAAGGAATATACTTGTAATTTAAATTTATGGTTAACAAAATCACAGAGTAGTTATAGAAAGCAAAATAAAAACAACAACAAAATCTACCGTAGATTCAGGCATTCCAAACATCTCGTCCTATTTTAGTGTTGCTATGACCACGTTCATGTTGTTCATCAAATTTTTGCTCTAATGTAATAACAAGCCTCTTCTTTTTTAAACTTGTATTGTTTTCCTCTGATGGAATCTTCCTTTTCTCCATTTTGCACACACGAAGATTAGTAGTGTCTAAAACTCCAACTGCGCATGCACTAGCCTCAATTGTGCATGCACTAGCATCTCATTAACTGAATTTTGGGTTGCATTAAATGCAACCTGGTATCAATTTACAATTTACACTAAATCAAATATTACATTATTTGAACTCACACTAATTGCAGCCTACCTGTATCTTTTCCAAGGCCTTCATGGCTACTCTACCAAGTGCTAATCTGCAGCGTATTTCTTGACTGCTTGTTCCTTTACTGTTGATGGTTGATCCTAAAAGGCAGAAAAACAGATACATAAAAGAAAAGTGAATGAGTCAAGGAGAAGAAAACTGAGAAAGTCACGGTGGCATGAAGTTGATTTGTTCCTCAAAAAGAGTGGTGAGAAGTCCTCTCTCAGCCCTAGGAAGGAAGCAGTGGCAAACCACTTCCAAAATCTTGCCAAGAAAACTGCAAGGACTAGTCCAGGCAGTTGCCAGGAATCAAACTTGATTTAAAGGCACCAAAAAAAAAAAAAAAAAAGAATGTAAAGGACGGTCACGCAGCAAAATTCAATGAAAATCTTTTATAATAAATCCACCTTTTACAGGTAGTCTCCAGTTCAAGAATGAGTTCTGTTCCGAAGGTCTGTCCTTAAGTCAAATTTGTATGTAAGCCAGAACAGTATTATTGTATAATACTGTATAAGTAGTATTGTGTAATTAACTCAAACCATTGTGTATTTAACTCGAATTTTGCTACTATAGGCTCCATTCTTACCTATGGGTCGTCTGTAACCTGGGCATTCTTAACCTGGGGACTACCAGTCTCTAAGCATTTAAATGAAAACTGCCTTTAGGAGGCAGGCAAATGCTAATTCAAAATAATTGTTAGTAAAGGCTGGTTTTGGGGAGGGGGGACTATTAGAAGAAAAATACAGAGAACAGAGATTTTTCTAAATGAAGGGGTGATAAGGACAACAGGTAGGAGTTCCAAGCCAAGGTCTACCCAGCTTTGGGGACAGAGATGCTGGGAAAAGGGTTAACCTGAAAGAACTCAGAATGATTTTAAGGAAGGGAGAGGAAGAAAAATGTTTGGGAATAAGCTGCAGAGGAGAGTTTGTGAATGGTGAAAATTTAAGAGAGACTCAGAGAAGAGACCCAACTGACTTATTAGAAGAATTAGAAGAATGTGGAGTTATTGCAAAAGTAATTCTATTCTTTGCTGGCTTAGATGTGAGGGAACTTGCCATAATTTCTTCCGAAACAGAAAAAACAAAGAAAAAAGACAGTAAGTGAGATCTTCACAGCTGAGCAGCAAATATGAGGTCCTCCTTGGATTAAAAGAATTACTATTGACTTCCTTTCCTTCCTCCTGAGGATATAGTTAATTAAAATAAAATAAAATAAAATAAAATAAAATAAAATAAAATAAAGCCAAGTTTCCCCTTCAGGATGGTCAGACCAATTGTGGAAATTATTTTTAAGGTACCAGTTGGAAAGAAGAAAAGGGAAAACTGACTTTTACTTCTCCTGGGCTGGGGAGGGGGAAGAATGAGGAGGTACAGTATACATGGCAATTTCCTTGGCTATAGATCTTCAGTCTTACACAGGATTTACTTTCAGTCACTGAGATTTCAGGGATGTATTTATTTGGTTTATATTCTATCTTTCCTTCAATAAATTGTATGTATAACTTCTGCTGCCATTTTTCCTCACAATACAACCCTGTGGGGTAGGCTGGGCTGACTTGGAACTAGTGAGGTTCCACGGCTAAGGGTGGACTTGATTTCTCTCAGGTTCCAGTTCAACAGTTTAACCATTATTACATTGGTTTGTTGTTGGCAATCCTCAACCAAAATTCTTATAAGGGTAACTAGATTAGGTAGCATCAGTGATGTCCTTGATTTTGGAGTGACAGACCTTTCCCAATACAAGTTTTTATTTCTCCCCAACATAATTCATAATATTGGGATAAGACATTTCTGCCAGAGGCAGCACTGTGGATGGCAAAGCTCTCCTAATAATTAGGCTGGCTGGGACTCAAGCAGCTGATGCACATCTGTTCAGCCTTAATGAAAAGCAAACCTTATATCAGCTCTTAGAAATCAGTAAGCCCCAAAGAAATAAAAGAAGATCATATACATACATGCAAACAAATAAGGATACCTTATAAGGCCACTGTATAGGATATGTGTAACAGCCAAATTAGTTATCTTATGTACCATGCTACGAAAACAGCGGCAGGGTTCACCCCAAACATTTAACCAGATCTGTTAAAGACCCACAGCTGCATTTGCCATGCTAAGCTTGGTTAGTGCTGATCTTGTCCAGTTTTCTGTGGCTTAATGAACCCAGCTAGTTTTATGGCTTATGGTTTACTATATCTTGCAAACCCATAAAATGTGTTAATTCAGTAATCAGGTTCAGTGTCTTCTGTGAATACATAGTACTAAGGAAACAGCTTCTTTCTCTTCATATTTCCTTGCTTTTATTGTTCTGAAGTTCAGTGCCTTAAATAATCATGCATTATTTATGATTTTCTATAATCATACATTGAGCAGCTTGAAAAGTTGGCAACTAGCAAACTAAGTAAAAACTGTTCAGGGAAAATCTTATATGTAATAGCCTCGTCCTCCTTTAATATGTAATAAAATCCACACTTCTAAGAATTCTCATCCAAATTCGATTTTTTTGAAGGTTCTAAGCCACTTAAGACAAAATTGTGCTCTCTCTTTTTTGTGCATTGATAGCACTATAGTTTAAGTAGAGATGGAATTGTAATTCCGAATTAATTTTTCCAGTATCCCATGCTGCTGCATACTTTATCCCTTATTTATGTGGAAGAGATATCCTTAGCATCTTGCAGTTCTGGATGTGGTGATTTTTCTAGCATACGCTTGACAAGTTTTTTATTTCAATTTCCAAAGAACTCTGTTTCTTACTGGGATTATTTCCTTAAAATCTGAAGTCTGAGACCTAAAGCTTTATCCAAGATGTACAGACTGAAGTAGCTATATACTGTACATACTGTTTAGATAATTTCCATAGATATTAAACTCATAGAGTAGGACAGTCTCACTATTAACTCTTGCATTCCCTAAGACAGTGTTTTTCAAATTTGGCAACTTTAAGACTTAAAGAAATCCCCCAGTCCACACATCTTAAAGTTGCCAAATTTGAAAAACACTGCACTAAGGCTTCTGTACTGTTCCTCCATGCAGACAAGGCAAATATACGCACTATGTGTACACTATCTATTATACAAGTGTGGCTGGGTTCATACTAAGTCACTGTTTCCTTCAACTGTCGCACTGAACGAGTTACAGTGGCGTGGTTCATATGTAGTGTGAAACCATATCCATGACATACAAATCAAGGTGGCTGGATTTATATATTGTGCAAAGCTAAAATTAAGCAAATTAGATTATAGCTGGGTTCAACACATCATGTTTTGGCTTACTGTAGCGTATTCATGGTTAGGCAAAACATAGCTAAACATGATAAATGAGCCTATCCATACTCTGTTGGAACATAGGAATCACACATTTGAGTGGATTCCCCCCATAGCACAGGTTTATTGTACATTTGATTACCATCTAGAAGGCATTAAAATCACAGGAGCCCTGCCAGAAAAAAATGAGGTAACTCCTGCATATTGTATGTAGATAGGAGCTCCTTATGCCATTCTTTCTCACCCTGTGAGAGTCAGTTTGGCGTCTTGGTTAAAGGCTCCAGGCTAGAAAGCAGGAGACCGGGGGTTCTAGCCCTGCCTTGGGCACGAAGCCGGCTGGGTGACTTTGGGCCAGTCTCTCTCTCTCAGCCCCGGGAGAACAGCAGTGGCAAACCATTTCTGAAAAATATTGCTAACAAAATTGCGTGGACTTGTCTAGGCAACTGCCAGGAGTCAAAACTGACTCAAAGGCACAAAGCAAAAACACCTCAATCTGTGCCCTCAAGATGTCCTGGGAACTATGTTGCAAACCTGTTCACATGTAATTTGAACTCTCTCTGTCTATCTCACTGAATTACATTTCTTGGTCAGAAAGAAAATAATGGTGAAATGAACAGATACAAGAGATTGCAAATAAAGCTTTACCTTGTACAGTTGGACAGTGGAGAAATGTAGGGATGCTGTGCCTTGGATTTTACCCTTTCTTCTTCCTTACAGGTATGTATTATCTACCCTCCTTAAAGCCGTTATGCCTTACCCAGATATCAGTACCAGCTTCACCAAGATAACACAGGAGTTAAAGGCTTAGAGAGGTACAATCTATATCTCTGTCTTCTCTACCTCTTCTATGCAGCAGGGTCAATGTTGGTAGTAGGACAGCCCAATAGGACTAGTCACAATAAGTTAATTGGTAGAGACTTACTACAAACAATGGTATGCACAAGTTATGAGACAAGCTGTCATGGTCACAAGTAGATTTTCACTGCAGTCTCCAAGGACTTATTGCTAAATTCCCACCGCATGTTCATTATGCTAGTCACCCAGAAGTCGTGAACTTCTGCATGGGACAGCTGTAATTCATGGCATCTTACTAGTTCTGTAAGTGTAATGGAAACAGCAGGGATATACCCATATGGCCTCACTTCTAGTACATGAGAGGTTTTAGGGATGTCAGCACTTACTTGGGGTTCAATTTGCAGGAGAATAGCTTTACTGTTATCAAGTTTATCTATATATATGTTTAGACTAGATTAACATTAACTTTAATATCATGCTGTATCAACTGACTGGATTTACATAACACAAAAAGCTAGGAATCCTAATTTATAAGACATAACGGCTGAGGCTGGAGTGAACAACATTATGTGGAGCAGAAGACTAAGAAATATTAAGCCAAGAAAATTAAAGATATAAGACAAAAAAAAAATGAAATCTAGATAAGCCTAGTCTCCACTGGTACCATTCAATATAGCTCTGCATACCTTTCTGACCTTGCAAATCATCCTTGCTTCCACCATGCCCATAAACTGATTCTTACATTTCCTTTTGTTCTTTAAACTTCTCACCTCTCTCTCTTGGAGGATTTCATCAACTTCATCTATGACAACTTTCTCATTCCTCTCTTTTTTCTCAACCATTTAGTGCTCCTTCATCTATTTGGGTTATAAGTCAGTCATTGTCTCCGCATATCTCAGTATACTTCTTGTGTTCAGGTCCCTCAGTTTTGTATTCAATCCGTATTCCTTCAATGTGCATTCAGTCTTGAGCCTACCTCTTCCTATTTTACCAGACACACTTAAATATTCCATTCCTCTGCATGCAGCATACTTTTGTGTTGGTCCTGACGTGCCCAGCTCTCACTTCCCTATAACAAAACTGGCAGAAATACACGCCTAAACACAACCATTTTCACTTAATTTAAGAAGCATTCCTTGTAACAGACTCAGTGCCCATTATCTTACTGCCAGCATTTGCATGTCTCCATTTCCCCACATTTAGTAAAAAAAACCTACCAAGGTGTATAATTTAATCTACTTGCTCTTATGTACAGTATCATATTCAGTATCTTGCTATCAAATTGGGCAGTACTGTACAAAATTAGGCTGTTTGGATTAATTTTTAAAGGGCGGGAGTGAGAAAGATTTTCTTCCTGGGGATCCCTTTCTCACCCCTCTCAAAACAGTGTTAAAAAGACAGCCTCTGGGACAGTGTTTCTCAACCTTGGCAACTTTAAGAGGTGTGGACTTCAACTCCTAGAATTCCCCAGCCGGAAGCATCCATGGGGTGTGTATGTGTGTTAACAGAGTCAAGATGGCAGGCACAACAGGGTCAATTAAAACCCTGCCCTGTTTTGCATACACAAGATGCACGCAACACATGTTAAAAAGAGCTAGGGCTTTTGACAGGTAGGACCCTGTCAAACCAATCTGCAGACATGCCTGGACACATGGTTTCCATAGGTAACACATGACACAGGGAGCTCTAGAGGCTGGCAGGCTAACAGTATAGGCTCAAGCTTGTCTACTTAGAAATAAGGCCTGTTGATTTCAATGGGGCCTATTTCCAATAGACCTGTATCTTGATTTGTGTGCCTTTAAAACAATTCAGCTTTTAGCATTTGACCTGTGTTTCTTTTACACATTTCTTGGATGTCACAGAAAAGACCTTATTCTGAGCTGATTCCAAGCAGGCCTCTTTCTGGGTGGCTCCTGTAGCAGGGCAAGGCTCCTTGTCTGCAGAATGTGGCTTCCAAATAACAACGTACAGGGAAGCTGTTCCTTCAAGGAGCAGGGGTCTGAGCCATTTAAAGAAGTATATTCGATAGCAAGGCTTGGACTTTGACATGGAAAGCAACTAGAAGTCAACACAACTTAGTCCAAACAGATGTTATGTGCTCTCACTGCCCCGCCCCCGCCAGGAATTGGCTACTGTGTTTTGGATTCACTGCAATCTCTGTACCCTCTTCAAGGCGTCCCCATGTAGATTCCACCACAACAAACTAATTGAGAGATAACCAGATGCCTGTAGCAGTTCAGCCCTCATCAGAGAAGAGCCAGTTTGTACATCATCTGTGGATAGTAACAAGCACTTCTAGCTGTGGTGCTGATCTGAATGCCCCATGTCAGCACGGGCTCTAAGCTCACCCCCGGATTGCAGATTTGAACCCTTAAGGGAAGCATACTGCCCCCGGGGATGAAAAAGACTTCCCCAACCACCAGTCCTTCAGATTTGTCTGGATTCAGTTTCAGTCTCTTAATCCAGACTATAACCTAGACAAGGCTACAATCTAGTCCAGGCAGGAAGCAATGTGGGAACTAAGCAGACGTGATGGAAGGATGGAAAAGGGTTGCTTGATAACATTGGTAACATTCAGCTTCATAATCACTGACAATTACTCCCAGTAGCCTCATAAAGATGCTAAACAGCATAGGGGACAGAATCAAACCCCACAGCACCCCACAGCCTAAAGATCACAAAGTGGAGCAAAAGTGCCCCAGAAGAACTGTATGGAACCTACCCTCCAGGTAAAGGTGCAAGCATGACAAATCTGCATCCTCAGCCCTCACAGGTGGCAAAATCCAGGTCAGTTTCTACGTGGGACATGTTTTGTTGATAAGGCAGTGAGATGACTCAGAGGGGATAGAAACAGTCTAGCACTTATGGGCCACTTCAGGAGGGTGCAAATATGTGCCCCCTCCCCCCAGGTTCTAAATAATCTCTCTTTTTCTCTCAGGTGGGAAGAGCTGGACACAGCAGAGGCCAGCTGCCAGCACCTGGAAGTTCCCCCACAGCCCCCCCCCCACTAATCAGCTGCATAGCCAGATTTCTCAAAAAATGTTCAGCAAACAGCTTGGGGAGCTGCACATTAAAGCAGGCAAGTTGCCAGGTTTGAGAGAGCCAACAGCTGTCTGGCAGGTTGAGGGAAAGGGGGTTGCCAAGGTTTTGAGAGAGTGGACTCGCCTGCCTTATTACTCAGCTCCTTGTTTCGAGGGGTGCATTCTCCTGTTTAATATGCCCAGTAAAGTGGGCCAGATGACTTGCCTGTCAAAACTGACCACCTCCCCAAGCCCTCTTCCTGTACCTACATCACTGTTCTAATTGGTGGCAGATGGTTGCCGGCTGGCTGGTGACACTCATAACGAGGTAGGACAGCAAACCAACAGCTTTGCTTGACACTGTCCTTCATATATAAAATCAGGACACCACCATTTGGTGGCAAGCCAAAACAGAGACAATGGGGACAGCAAATTTTATGCCAAATCAAGAACAGATTTACATTTTCACTCAGCAGCAGAAATAGGCAGGCCCTTGGAGTCTGCTGTGTGTTCTGGAGGGAAGCAGGGAGGGAGGGCTGATTTTCATAATTAGCTTGGAGCACTAAGATGTCTTGCTTCTTCTGGAGAACTATTATTACCAACTCCCCCACCCATTCTTCCACCTGTAGAACATCAGTGAAAAGCCTGAAAAATTACTGCTAGGAACACTGCTGTTAAACACCAGAGGGAGGACCCCACTAGAATCTTGATTGGAGTGGAGGATGTCGAACTGACACAAGCATATTTAATTGAGAGCAATTTCACAAGCCCGTCGTCCTTCTTCTCCTCAGTTGATAAGCGCCACATGAAGTGCCTTTTTATAAACACTGCTGGCTTGTCTGCCTGCTTGAGCATGATGCCCAGTCTGAATCCTGCGAAAAATCTATGCCAATTTCGAGTTCGACAGGCGCATGCTTTTGGCGCATTACGGGCGCTACCGCGTGAAGCTCTCCAGAGGGCCCAAAGGACTCAAACCTTCGGAGCAATACGGTCTTTTGCCCGAGTCTCGCTCCCTGCCGTAGGTGCAGATGGAGCCTGCTGCGGACGGACCCACTTCCTCGGCAGGGAGAGGCTGCTCCTGCTCTTCCGTGAGCTGAGCAGAACGGCCGGTTCCATCAGGGAGTTAGCCGGGGGGAAGGGGCTGGGAAACGGAGCTGCGGTGGAGAATAGGAGGCGGATCCAGGACGGGCCCGAGCCGGGACCTCCGAGGAGGACTGAGCCCGCGGGGCTCACAGCGCTGGGCTATGCGAGGTGGCTGAATCGGGGGCCTCGGGAGGCAGGTAAGGCGACCATTTGCACCTGGAATAGCCTAATTTGCAGGCTTCTAGAAACAATCGTAGCCTGCAAAGGCGACCGGGGTGAGGCAGCTTATTGCTCAAAGCGGAGGAACCGGGGACGACCGCAGGACCCTTTGCTCTGGAGGAGGGAAGTTGCAGCGGGTGAACGCGCCCACCGCAAGGGCAGGCTCCGGCCAGGACTTTGTGGGGCGGAAGGGGCTTGGAGGACGGTTGTTGCCTGCAGGGATGTGGGGCAAGCAGCCGATTTTCTCGTGCCTCTGCGCCTTCCTCCGCGAGAAAAGAGGGCGTTCCCCTTCTCGCTTCCTACCTCTAGCGCGTCTGTGTTTTGCAGCGGTAACGTAGCTGAGACGAGCCCAGGGCAGGCTCTTTTGTTCTGCGGGGAGGGTTGGGGCTCGAAGGGAGAGGGTTCTTTTCAGTCTGGGCTCTTTTTCTTCCATTGCATCCCCCACCCTCGACGACCCGATCGCTTTAACGTTGGCTGGCTGCTTAAAACGCTGTAGGTAAAAAGAGAGATCTGCTTTGCAGATCGGTTGCACTGGAGAGGCCAGCCGCCCAGCCTAGGCCGTCGAATAACATTCACGCCACGACTACCCGGGTGGAAGGGTCTTTCTGGCCTCGGGAGGAGAAGCAGCTGCCTTTGCTGCTTGGGTGCGGGCACGTAGGCAGCGGCAGAAAGCCATTGGCCATGCCTGCCACACTGGGGTATCCCTCCTCTATTGTGTTCCGCGCACCTCTGTAACAACAATTGCGAAACGGGGGCCTGCTTGTGTGGGGCGTGGCTTGGGCCGCCAGTGTGAAATGCCTGGTGTTATCCCACTGATTCTCGGTGCCTTAACGGTCCCTTTGTTAGAAAAACACATCTTGGGTGGGATCACGTGTATTTTTTTTTTTTTTTTTTTGTAAAGAAGGGCTTTTCAGCGAGTGAATGGGTTGGCCAGCTGAGGGGCCAGCGGATGCCAGCAAAGTTTTTGCCCATCAGTACCGTTTGCAGAGACTGAAGGATTTGGTAGGTGCTCAGGGTGTTCGAGTGACTTATGAAGTGTGTGCTTTGGGGAGTCCCTTTGGAATTTGAAAAACATTTGGCTTTTCCTGTCTCTTGCCTGGTACAGGAGATGGGATGAATGCTGACAGAACAAAGGCCTTGATGCTTTCTGTTAGGGCTGCTTTACAGAGATGTACCCTCCAAACAGGCTCAGTTGGGGACCCCACATTCCTCCTTGTGTCAAAAGGGGAGTAGAGCTGTATGATGGGATCTATGATTTGATCAGTTGAGTGGCACAGGATATAGATCCCTTGACATAGATTTATCTAATTTGTCAGTGGGGGCATATTTCTTATGGCATGAGGGCTGAAGGGCCAGCAATGCTAGCTGTGCACATCTCTTGGCTGCTAATGCAATGCTGACAGTCTCATTAACTGCCCTGTTTTCCCCATGTAGGCTCTACCAGAGTTCTCTTTTTAAGCAGCACATCTGCTCATTTCCCTGCAGAAACTGAGAAGAGCAAAATGGTAGAGAACAGCTGAGGTCAAAAGGCTTCACTAAATGGCCTGGCAATCTTTTTTTTTCCCTATCTCTTTTTGGAATGTCATTGCAAACTTTTTTTAATCTGTAAACAATACACATCAAAAACAGCAGCTGGAATCTACAGTATTCTGTGTTTGTTTTAAATGCTGTTCTCTGTAAAAGATAAAGTCAAGTATTTTTCAGTCACCATGGGGTTAGCTGTTTTCATGACAGTTTTATATATCATTACTGATTTTGGGGAAGGTTTTTTGTCTATGTCCCCTCACCCACCCACTATTATTCTGTATTTTGCTTAGCTCCACACCTTGGGTGTGCATTCTTTTTTAGTATGGCCTGCCTCGCATTTTGTATAAGGCATATACAGAAGTAGGGAGTATGGCATGAGTTTTGAGACAATACAAGATGAGTGACTATTTATGGATGAGGTAATATATTCTGTGCCTTGATGAATTAGATTAAAATTTGAAGATCTTTTGAATACGCATAAGCTTCATGATGATCTTCATTATTCAAAATTTTCCCAACTTTGGGCAGCATTTAGACCATGTCCCATTAATACAGCTACATCTATGAAATTTCTGGAAAATCTATTGCAGCATAAATGTGTATGTGTGTATATAATATAATCTAATTTAATATAATGTTATATCTTAACTAATATGAAAAAAAATCCTTATTAGGCTCACTGAAATTTAATTTCAAGTCAATGCATGTTATATAATTATATCTTTTCATCTGTGATGAAGTAATTGGAAACTGATAAAAGGCATTTAACTCCTAGGAATATCTTACTACAAACTAACAACCTCTTTAGATGTGATGCATGTTGTTTTGGCAACACTCATTTCCTTTTTGGGTTTTTCTCCTCAACTATGCCCATTCAGAATAAAAAGGGTTGACAACTGAAAAGCTGGTGGACCAGATACACCCGGTGGCTTCTAATTCAGAATAGTGGCCTACATGATTTTACTATAACAAAGTTAGGTGACTAGAGCAAAGAGAGTCAGTTTGGTGTAGTGTTTAATGTACAAGGTTAGAAACGGGGAAACCGTGAGTTCTAATCCTGCCTCAGGCACAAAGGCAGATGGGTGACTTTGGGCCAGTCGCTCTGTCTCAGCCCTAGGAAGCTGGCAGTGGCAAGCCACTTCTGAAAATCTTGCCAAGAAAACAGGACTAGTCCAGGTAGCTACCAGGAGTCAAGACTTACTCAAAGGTGCACACGTGCACACACACACCTAGAGTAAAACTTTGTAATGTATTTGACCTCAAAGAGTTGTAACTATGAACCAAATAAATAAGATGGGGAGGAGAGATGCATGCAAGCTGAAGATTACCTAGCAATCCAGGTGGGCTTTGCACCCATGCACACTCTTCCACATGCCGAATGAGAGCCTTCTTTTCACCACTCTGTTCTCAAAGGCTTTTCTCTGATGCTATCCTAAAGAATTAAAAAGACAGAGAAATGTTCCCACCCTGAGGCTGAATCCCCATTACCCATTCTCTTGCCCCATAGGTACTTCGTAGCTGCTTTTAAACTAAATAAGACATATATTTTTCCAGTTACCAATGAAATGGACTGTGAGCAAAGTGATGCTACTGTTCCTTGTGATGGAGCAGAAGTCATCAACCTGGTGCCCTCTAGCTGTGCTAGAATTGCTGCCTCCAAATTCCCAGCCAGCATGTCCAGTGGTTGCATTGGCTAGGATTTCCCGGAACTGCAATTTCAAAATAACTGGAGGGCATCAAGTTGGGTAATTTATTTTGATCATTTGCAGAACAAATGTTTGTTTGTATCCTGATATTCATCCAGTTTGACTTGTCTCAGCACAAATTGACTTGTAGCAATCAATTTAATACTTGCTATATGGACAGTAATGGGGAGATAGAACTGTTGAGGTCCTCGTTTGTATGAGTTTCATAGTACTTTTAACGCTTACGTTGTTGAATGGTTTTTGTCATCCTTTGTCCTCTTCCCTCCTGCTGGCTAAGTAAAGAATGAAAGCAGCTGCAACTCTCTTTGCCAGCTCTGCTCAGAGGGTGGATATTCAGATTTCTGATGTCTTTGTAGTACTGGGTCGGTAATTACAAAAACAATAAACTTTATTTTGTTACAGCAACTAAAATATGAATCATTTCAAGAGCCTATTTTTGAGCTTTTCTATATCATTTTTGGCTATTGCTTTCAGGATGACCTTTGTAAATGCAGAATATTTGGGTCTTCAGTACTGAAGCCATGGGTTTGGGCTTTTCGTTTGAGAAACAAGATGTTTTGTCTGGCTTACTGCATACAACCCAATGTCATAATGTGATTTGCTTGGTTTATGGCTTAGTGTTGTGTCGACTCAGCTAATGTGACTGATTCAGTAAATTGTGACAGTGTAAAGTGCAAACATGGCCTTTGTTTTTTTTCTTCATGTAGCTTTGATCATGGATTTAGTTCATAAGAATTTATTCTATAAACTGTCTAAGTGCTATGTGATTTATTTATTAATGTACATACATCTGAACGTTACTGCTTTAGTGTTACAGACAGGTGTTCTGTTCACACCCTTACACACTTCAAAGGACCTTTTCAGAATTGAATTCAAAGTGATGCATTGATCTATTGTGGAGCTATTAGTTTCAACCCAGTTGAAGGAAGTATATTGTACACAGCAATTTCTTTATCTTTTCTAAAATAAGGCCTAGCTAAGTAGGTATATGTTGTGGGCCAGGTGTGCAGAGAAAGTGCTTTAGGCAACTTCTCTTTTCCAGTTCCACTGGGAGAGGTAGTAAGGAAATTATAGAACCTAATATGAGACCTTTCAGGACAAATGGCAAATGAAACTGAGTTTAGAGTTTCATTAACTGTTTATGTTCTGATTTCATAAGAGAGATTTTGGAAACATCCTTCAGTGATTCATTTATCTTTCAGGCAAACAGCATATTATACTGCCTGGAGCTATAATAATCCTTTGCATAAAACTCTTTTTCTCAACACACAATGGGAATGAGCTTAATATCTGGTGGCTGTGGTGTTCCTTTAAAAAAAAAAAACAGCACCACTCAGTTCAAGGACAATACATGTAGTTTTCTGTACTCTGTATTTTAAAAGTGGTGTGTGCAAATGCACACTGTATTTTCCTAGGCATGTCTAGATGTTGGCTTTGAAGTGGTCTCTGGGTTCCCTGGTAGTTTGCAAGCATGTAGAAATAACAGTGATCTTTGTGCCTTTGTCTTCTGTATTACCTCTATGAACATCTAGTGGTGCAACAGATGTCCTTCCTCCTGGGGAGGGAGAGCTAATAAAAGTGAGGGGAGAAGTTTGGTGTTTGGTGTAAGATGGGCTGAAGGGCACTAGTAAGTATTGTTCCTCAATCTAGTCTCTTAGGTCTGTCTTAGATGGCAGCTCATTATCTCTAGGCAATGTGTTCTTGCCAACTGAAGATGAACTTGCAGTTCAACACAGGTGGAGGACATGAAGTAGTTGTCTGCTCTACTGAGTAGTGACTGGATAACATTTCATTACGGTTAATTTGGTAACCCACCTTTTCACAAAGAGCATTACATGTTATCCCTTTAACCACCCCCTGAAAAATTTGGATTGGGTTATAAACACTACATATATGAAAATTAGATATGCAGCTCGCTATAACCCTGAAGTTTGGGGTTGTCCATCAACCCCATTGTGTATAAAGCCTGCAGTGTGAACTAGGACCGAGGAGGGCAGAAGATAGATTAGACCCTAAAGGTAGATTTATAGACAGTAGCTCAGAAAAGGGTTCCAGCTCCCAGTTGTCTAACAATAACAAGAATTCAAATACTTTGGCCTCTCCTACTTTGTTGATTAGATTGCTGGGGAAAAGGAAAGGAGGTTTCTTTTATGAAACTACTGTAAACACATTTCATTCTGATATTAATCACAAATTCCTGGGCTGAGTAATTCTTACTGCACATCCACTGGTTACACTGCTTGGAATTTTGGGAGTTGTAGATAACCAACTGGGAACCTAGGACTAGATTACTGTCAGTTTTGAACTTAATTATTTGGCAAGGGTATCCATAACATAGCATAACATTTTCCTTGCTAGTTTTAATGAAAGTAATTGGATGGAGGGGGTATCTTTATTTCAGAAAGTCCACTGAATCAGGTAAATCATTGCAGTGATGTAGATTACATTATTTGTAATGTATGATGTCATGCAGATTATGACACAAATGCTGTAAATCTGTGATGACATCAATATGCAACAGAATGTCATTCCCTGCACACAGAGTCCAGAAAACCAAGATTTTACTATATATATCTATATCTATATGGTGATATATTGTTTGTATTTTGATTATTTCAAAAATGTTCAAAGAATCTCAGCTTATAATAGTATTTAGTAAAATCCATGGATAAGAGCTACAAAATGACATCATTCAATTAAAAGTGTTTTATAGATGGCTCTTAAATTTGCAAATATATTTGTGCCGTATAAAATATTCTAAAGAGAATAGTCAAGAGTTGTGCTACCAACAGAAACTTCAAAATGTGGCACATGATAGCACTTATGTGCATACTCTTGTGCAATATTTAAAAATAGTGGATGGGGGAGGGAAAATGTTAGGTTTGGACCTTGACATTAACCATTTGCTCCTAATAACAGTCAGAATCAGGCCACCTGTTTTCCATGGAAGAAAAATTCCCATTTTCTCTCTTTTCAAGTAGTAGATTGAGGAACTGATTAGAACTTTAGCAAAACTATGCCTGTTTCTGAACCAGCTCAGCAGCTTTGTGCTGGGCAGGGATTTTTAAAGAGTTTGAAGGAGGCTGAGGCAGAATGTTTATTTCAACCCTGACTTTCTTATTCCTATGACTTTTGCTCAAGGGCTGCATTCAGAAATTCTCTCCCTCCCTGACCCCGCTCTTTCATCTCATCTCAGCTATGTTGCTAAAGCATATGGTATATTTGTGAGTCACTGAATAAGCTTTCTGACTTAAGCAAGGAGCCTAGTCTCTCTCTACTGGACACTGAATGTGGCTTATAAAATGGTGGTAGAAATAATGTTTCCTTCTGCAGCTGCTGAATAACTTTTTTGTGGTTCCTATTTACAGATAAGAATAACAAGAGCGGAGGAAAGAGTAAAATGCTGTAAAAAATATTTGTAGCTTGTGAAGAGGGCAGTGCTGAATGGTCTCTGTGCCTGTGTCAGATACAGGGAATTGATTGGGAGTCAAAGCCACGACTAATTAGGGGGAAGGGTTGGAGTGGTAAGGACTATGGATTTCTTGGCAGAAGCGAATGGGAGTTTAAAAAGAGGCTTAATTAGCCCAATTTATGAAGGTTAGAACAGTATAAAGGGTATGACTATAAGAGGCTTAAAGGAGCTAGGAAACCCGGTGCTGTTTGTGAGATACCTGGACTACCATGAAATATATGTTTGGCCAATAGCATCGGCAGATGCTCTTCTGCTTCCTCAGGCCTATTGACTGATGAAACCAGTTTGTTGGCTTCCCTAGTTATTCTGACAAATCAGTGTTGATGCGAAAAGGGCTAGTTGGTGTTAACAAGATCCCTTATTAAACAAGTTACTATAAAATTCCTTTTTCTGAATGCTGGATCAGTGTTCACACTTCCTTGTCTAAATGCTGTTTGTGATTTAAAAACCTAAAATTCTTCAGCAGTGTAACATATCTTCTAGGCAAAGAAAGCCTAAATTCTGCAGTTTACGTAAGTATTACAAAGGCAGAAAATTAACAGCATGGGTTGCAAAACTTACTGTTTCTTCTGGTCATGGAGATGGTGAAAGCATTATGCAGGACAGGCTGTGATTCTGTGCATGGCAAGTCTTACTTTGGTTTTTCATGACTTCACATATGTTGTAGCCATCAATAACTGCAATTTGGGCTTATAATTTTTATCTATTGTGCGTGCATGTGTGTGTTTTAAAGTTGGAATTCTTGAAAGGTTCTAGTCTGCACTCTGTCCCTTTGTGCACCATGCAAAGGTTTTCTTCTGCATTCCTCTGAAAACTATGTTTCTTTGAGAGCATTGAAATTGGCTAAATCAGGGAGTCCTGACTAAAACCCTGAGGGCTTTCTTTCTTTTATTTTCATATATTGCACAAAAACTTCCCAAGACTTTAGGCAGAAAAACACTGAGGGAATGTCATCTTGCATCATGCTTAACCCAAAGATGATTTTCCAGACCCACAAGATTGGAATCTTTTTATTGGCCCCAGAGACTATAAATTTGGAATGGACACCAACATTTTAAAACTATTTAACAGATTTGTATTTCCCAATTTAATTCTGAGTCATGTAGGTCTACCGTACAAACAGCAGTATAAAAAAATAAAACATTTATGGTAAATATAAACATTAAAACATCCATGGTAAACAAACTGTTTATAAGATTTAATGTAAATAAACTATCCACAATATGTTATGTAAAATATTTACAGTAATACATGAGTATTTTTGTTTTTTCCTGCTAACTGCGGGGCAAAATGGAATTGAAAATCTTCCCTACAGAATGAGTTAAGCCAGGGTATTTTTGACAAGTGATAATGGAATTCACCCCTTCTAAATTCTTTTAGTGAACTGGCAAATCTAGGTTATGGGAAGTCATGTATGTCTGCACCAGCAGATGCTCTCCCCAGGAGTCTGCATTCAGGGAACACTGGAACTGAAGTAACCTCTATTTTGAACTACCAAGGAGAGAGAGATCTGAAAGCATCCAATAAATGACTGTAAAGTCACTTTGAAAAGTGATGGTCTGGGCAGCAACGGTGAATTCCTAAAAGGTGAATTCCTAAAAGTTGCTGCTGTTGGGAGGAGTGGGCAGTAGGTGTCCTTTGTCCTGCGTGGTGCTTACCTGATGGTTGCAGGGGTGGGGGTTAGGAGTGTTGATGCAGTGAGATCTTGATTTGATCTAATAAAGCACTCCTTGGGGTATTAACTAAAAGGGAGTCATTAAAATCATTGGATGCAGAACAGTTATGCCTGTTGTATAAATATAAATTCAAGCTTTTTAAATGCAATACAGCTTAGCAGGTTTTGAGAATTCTAACTAAAAGTACAGATCATGATCTCTATGATGGGAGGCTTTGAGTGATTGTATGTATCATTTATCCATCTATAGTGATTCTGGGAAAACAAAGCTCTTTGCTGCCAATGAGTTTCAGACCACCCTGAAGCCTACATATTATTCGGGGGCATTGGGTCCCCCCTCCTCATGGATCAACACAACTATAGCTGTTTTTCATTTTGTTGAATCTTTGGTTTGGTTTGAAAAATAAATGTCAAGTGTTTTGTCTTATCCCTAATGTTATTTATTTATTTATTTAATTTATGAACCATTTAATGTTAATGTTTTGCCTATGAATTTGCTTTTGAGTTCTAAGCCACATTTGCTAGTATTAATGCTCAATGGTGGCAAAATAGTTTGGCGATTTCCCCCCCAGATTTATATGCATTTGTATACTACATATTTGCAAGATTGTAGGTGGTTTATAAAACATCATAAAACAACTATAAAATATTCATAAAACAAACCATTATAACTGATAAATATATTAATAAATATTGATAAGAATTGCTGTTATCAGTTGAAGAGGACTGTTTTTATGTTTTTGCAGAATGCCATCATGGTGGGGGCATCTCTGACCTTGGTGGAAGTTGTTCCAAAGGGAATGGACTATTGCTTTATATCCAGTCTTTTACCTAGATGCCTAGTTAAATACATGCGCGCGCGCACACACACACACACACACACACACGTGATTATGATTTCATTTTGACCTGTGGTGGTGTGCTTCAGATGCACAACCCATTTCATAGCAACTGCAGTTCATAGTACAAATAACAATAATAACCAGTCTTACATATTAGTGGTGCTTCATCCATCAAGTGTGATTCTTATGTAGCTAAAACTGCACTATTCACAAAGCAGGGCAAAGAAAACATGGGGTAAGGACATACCTAGTTTGCTGATTTTCTACCTAGCTATTTCAAACGGCAAGTCTTTGTTGTAGGCTCTACTTGTGGAAAAATTGTGTTTACTGCTTGTAGACAAGTGCAGTTTATGACTACAAGGTATTTATCAAGCACTTCAGGGTCTTCAAACACAGTGAAGATGTTTGTGACATTTTAATCCATACACCCTTACACAACCTGTGGGTGGTTTTGCACACCACGTTAACCCACAATATATTTTATTTGGTTTTGAATTAATGTGTTCTGTGATCTCAGTCACTGTGGTTTGCGAACCAGAAGTTTTTGGCTTAGCATGATGTGTGAATTAGACCATTATAACTTGTTCAGTAAACATGAAAATGAACAATAGTTTAGTATGCTGTTTGTTTTTAACGTGCCACAAACATCTTATTTTTGCTGCAACAGAATTGCGCTCTTATCTCCCTACAGAAGGGGTGGATCACTTATGGCCCTTTATGGAACTCTGATAATGCCTACTCAGCATGGCAAGTGGTGATGAATTTTTGGAGCTGGGCAGGTTGCCTACCCTTCCCTGTTCTAGAGCTTCAGATCATGTCATATATCTTGACAGCATTCATACAACATGGATAAGAAATTTACCCAATGAACATTTGGATAGTATGCTCGGTATCTTTGTGGGGACTGTCTGGGCACCATTTCCTTTTTTTAAAAAATAACCAGAAAGACAAATGGGAGCTAATATGCACAAGGTAGGAGATGCTAAGGTATATTCTGTCTCCACCCTAGGAGTGAACAGGAGGAATTAACTTGTTTGGGAATGGATGATACACCAGACACTGAATTAAAACAGATTAATCTACAACAAGCCATTGTTAAGGTAGAGCATCTTAATACAATCTGGAGTCAAGTCTGGGTTTGGATGATATACTAAGCCAAATTGTAATATTTTATAACTATTCTCAGGGTACAGTGTCAGTGCAGTTGTTACTTTAATTATCTTTCTAACAACTTCATCCAGTTGGTCAGTGTGCTCTTTGCAGATACAACTATTCAGGTTGAGAGGCACTAGATTTTGGATTGTGAGTGAACGTCTGTGCGGTGTGATGCCATTTATGGGAAGAAGCTCTCTTGCATTCCATGAGTCTGTCTTCTAAGTCAATATGCATTAGAATGTATTACTATTGAAATTGTCATTGCATGAATTTCTGGACTAGCATTCATATCCATTACATTATGCCAGATAGAATCTTAAAGGAGTGAAAAACATTCTCTACTAAAAACTCTGAGAACAGGGCAAAAATTGGAAATTCTGTCCCTGGCCAAGTAGGAGGCATCTTAATACTGTAACCCATATACTTCCATCGAGCATATTCACCAATCCTTCCAGTCTCTAGGAATGCAGTCTTGTTCCATATGGGTTTGTATACTGCAGAGTTAGCATCTCTTTGCAACTTTTAGTAGTTCAGTGGCTATTTCATCTGCACCTGGTCCTCTTCTATTCAACAGCTGATCTAGTGCCTTTCATATCTCACTTTCTAGTGGAGTCAGCTCCTGAACATATTTTTGCTACAAATGTTTGTCCTTCTAGAATCACATTTGTAAAGGGATTAAGTAGTGTCTTCCATCTGCCTTTAACCTCATTTATCTCTGGTAGATCTCTTCCATCTTTGCACTTGTATATTCCTATTTTATCTGTAAATTTTCCTGTGACTTACCTGATCTTTTAAAAGCATCTTTCCTTATTTTTCTCTCTGTGATAACATTCTTGAATTGAATATATTGCTTTGTCCTTTCTTGCTCAATAGTTTGGCTATCATATGTCCTTGTCCATGAGTTTTTATCCTGTTACTTTTCCTATCATGATGGCTTGTTCTGAAAGCCACTCAGAATTTGTCATTTTTGATGTTTTTGGACTTTTTTTTTTTGCTTCAGTTTTCCTAACATCATCTTAGGTTCTCTTTCACATAAGTTCGATTTACTGAAACTGCTCTTTACATTGATCTTAAATTCTGTCTGTATGACACATCTTCATTGTCAAATTTTCATAGCGCATCAACTTCCTTTAATTTTGTAAGTTTAACCATATATAAGTGATACTAAAAGATTTTAATTTGTTCCATAATCTCAACCTGAAAGTGTCATAGCTGACTGAACTTCATTCCTCCTTTTTCTAATTCCTATCATGTAGTTAATTTGAATCTGATCTCATATGTCCAGTGATGTTTGCCTGAGGAATTTGTGAAAATTTACTGGAAAGGAATAAACAATTCTCCTTGCAAAACTCTACCAACTAATCATTGCATTTGCCCAGTCCAAATCTGGTAATTCCAGGTTCCTCCATTTTTCCAACTTTCTCCTTCCAATCACCCATTATGTCCTTTCTAGATTTTATATTGACAAATTTCAGTGTCTCCCATGATTTTATTTGTATTAGTGTTAGACACGTGCATAACATTGATGTGCAGTGGATACACTGCATTACAGTATAGTGGGACAGATCCTTAACAGTAACAGCTGACCTACTCCCACCATCCAAGTTCTGTTATTCCTAAAACATCCAATTTAGAATGCTGTATTTTTATTTTGGCAATTTTAGGTTTTCCTTGATTCAGAGTCATCACAGATTGGGGCAGCCTATACATTATAAATAAATAAATGCTTCTCATATTTCATCTCCCATGCACCTGTCCCTGGTAAAATGAGGATATCCTCTTTCAATATGAGCAGTGACTAGATTTCCTTGTAGCTTTGGTTTGGCCATGTCATCACCTCCAGATATAAGTATGAAAGTTCAACATAAACGTGGAGGTTGTTCAAGCTTACTGGTAAGGATGACCTGACTAGGAGCTCATAATCACACCAGCATCATTCTCACTGAAGCTACTGGGTCCTTTCAAAATCTTAGGTTTTAACACATATTCAGGGTTCATTGCAGAGGATGGCTGGAGAGTGATCACTTGGCCCTCCTGCTTGGATATTGGTAGGCAGCCACCCCAACCCCTCCTGCTTCCTTCTCTTTTTTTTTCTTTTGAGTATTACCCTAACATTTATAGAACACAGAGAGTAACTGCCAACTTCTTTGGAAGACAGACTGTCACTTTACCCCATCAAGCAAATACTGCATCTTTGATGTCCTAGCTTAAAACAAAAACTATTTAGCTCCTGAATCTAACATCCCTAAGGACTTTGGTTGAATGATAGAGTTTTCATTCACTGTATGTAAAAGATCATATGGAAGAAATTTTGCTTCTGGGAAAGCATCTAATCAGGCCCCTCAGCAAGGAGTCAATTTACCAGACACTTTAGATGGCTCTGTTGTGCCGTAGAAAAAGCCTAGAGGTTTTTCACAGATTCTTTGAGCAGCTCACAAATCAACAAGTTAAAGTTACAATAAAAACACTAACATCTTGAATGAAAAGGAATGATGATTCTATGGGGAGATGACAAAGCAGTATTCGAATAGAGAAGATAATCCACAAAACATGTAAGCATTAAAATAAATGAACTGGATTTAGTAGACACAGAAAAAAGTATTCACTAAAATCATACCAAAATGACAGCACCCATAACCCAAATAAATAAGCAAGTTATTTACTCAACAGCAATATTTAGAATGAAATTTCTCCATACATTGCAACCAATGATTTAAAAATTATAGACATCCTCCAGAAATGAAATCAAGTCTGCAAAATATAATCCAGAGTTCTCCAACAGGTGGCAGGTCCATCTACCATTCCATTTCTTCTGAAGGAAAAAGAATTGCCTGCCTTTGTTAATCCAAAGTGCTGCCAGTATACTTCATAAAACCAGAGCTTTGCTCATGATTGAGATCCTTTATATGGTGAAACATCTTTTTGCTTATTTCTCCTCCTTGTTTTTATTAGATGGGTATTCAAAACTTGAAAATTTACATGGAGGCTTCTCTCAGAAGCAATCATGGTTCTGGATATCAAAAGACCAGAATCCTGCAGCATAAATGAATTAAAACACTTTTTTAAAAAAAATGAACAGTCATCTGTTAAAAGTAAGTGCATCAGAGGCCATTGATTATTATAACCTGAAATTTATACTTTAAACTTTTTTTAAAGTATCTCACTGTGATTGTACATTGTTCTGGCAACAGGTTCCTATCTGTAGGATGGGATGACTGAGCACAGTGCTATAAGAATTATTATAATAATAGAAAACAGTTTAAGTCACTGAGAAAAGTGCTATACGTATTTTAGGGCTGTGCACATATGCTACCTTCCTCCAGCTACTACTTCCATCCATTCCATTCTTTTCCAGCTCTTGGAGCTGCTAGTTAAGGCTAGTGAAGGTCTCAATGAAGCAAATTATTATCTCTTCATCTCAAAGAGGAGAATCATTTCATCTCTACCTCGAAGTGTCTTGTTAAGACAAAGCAAAGCCACTTCCCAGAGCCCAAATAAATTCTCAGAAATAACATCTGTGTCCTCTTTTCAATGCTCTCAGGTTAGTTAACATCACATACATTCCTAGGATTTTTTCTCACTTCCTCTTCTCCAAATCAGGTAGAAATGGTTCCTGACTGTAGCATGGTGGAACCACCCTTTAAAACTCTTGCATTTGCAATTATATTCCTTTGAAATAAGACATTTCCCTAATGTAGTGAATCTGAAGATGCTCAATTGTTCTTATGTGCATATGTTGCCATTTAGACCAGTGGACTGTGACAAACATGTTTTTATGCAAGGCTTATTACAATAATTTTTGACATGAAATACATGGTAAGGAGGAGTTCTTGCTCATCTGAAAATGGTTTTGGATGGTAAATTATCAGGTGTCCTTAATGGAAGTCATATAGTAGTATTTTAAGTACAGGGGCTGTTACTAGAAGTTGCATTTAAGTCCTTGTATAGACAGTGGCATTTAGGGAGGTGGCAAACATATCTGATCAATACTATAGATGAATGCTCTATTAAAAACTAGATGTCACAAAAACATTCTTATTCAGACATAGAAAATTTGACTAATGAAGGACGTTGTGAAGTATGCTCTGGCTCTGTTCTCTCTACTCCTAATCCCCCCATATCAGCGGGGAAGGTCTTCACCAAAGCTTAGCAGTGCTATGGTACTTTGTATGACCTTGTGCAGTTGGAGTTTCCAATTATTGCAGAGTTCTTGATATCCAGGAATAGTTTTCTGTAAGGCAAATCTGTATCTGTAATATGAAATATAGCCAACAGAATTTGACTGGGGTTTGCCTTTTTGCTTTCCTAGCTGAGACGAATAGTTTTCACTTTAAAAACTTCACTTTTGCTTGTAGTTGTACTTAAATATTTTTATGAGGTGCTTGATTCTTGTGACAGAGACACTGGCTCCAGCTCTACTTCCAGAGGAGCAGTCCAAGGCTGCTGGTATCCTTTGGTGCTGGTAGAGCAAGCCTAGACTTATTCTGAACCTGCAAGAGACAGTGATGTAGTTCCTGGCTCTTGGGCCAAAGAGAGGATCAGTAAAGACAAGTCTAAATTGTTATTTTTGTCCTCTTCATAGTCTAGTCTAGTCTAGTCTAGTCTGTTCTCTCTCTCTCTCTCTCACACACACACGTTGGTAGAGTGGAAGTGCTATTTATGACTGTTGATAAGTGCTACAACTGGAGGCAACCCAAACCCTATTGATACATGAGACAGAAAATCAAGATGGTTTTTCTCTTGCTGGTAAAAATATAAAAAACCAACAGGGGAACACATAGTAAAAGGAAGTACTCCTTGACAGATATATAGATGAATAGGCGTACCTCTGTTGTAGTAGATTATATGTTAATTTGAAGATTCTAGAGAAGCGAGTCCTCTTAAAGGCTTATTTAATTATAAGGAAATAAATAAGGGGAAATTATACTACACACTATAATTCTTGAGCTGATCTCATCTTTAAAGTGAAAAGAAATACAATATTAATGCTTGGAATTTTTTTTTACAAGTGCAAACTGGCTTTAGCAAAGTCCAAATGCTCTGCGGTTTGTTTGAGGTTTGGTTAGGTAGCAGCCCCTCAGTATCTAGCTTATCTGCTTGCTGTTTATTAAGTGGTAGCTAAAGTTGCCGCAGTTATTTGGACAAGAGGACTAACAAAAAGGGGGGCTCAGCTGGCTTTTTTCCTCCTCTTCCCCCCTTTTCAATGTATGTTATGCTTTTAAAGAGCAAGCTTTTGTAGAACAGGTATTTGCAAGCTTCTCCAAGAGCTTTTTTTGTTTAAAGAAATGGTTAAAAAATGCTTTAAATAAACAACTGCACAGGACCCACTTCTCTGTCAGTCCACAAGGGGGGGGCGGTGTGTGCAGTTTGGGAGGATTAAAGCTGCCTTACAGCCCCCACGTGCGCAGGTCCTCAGTGGGAACCCCCCCATGAATGTTATTTGAAGACTAACCACCAGGTGTGCCTGCATTTACTGTCGTGTCTGCTTTGCCCTGATGGACGTCGACTATTGTTTGAAATAATGTAGTTACAAAAAGTACTTTATTCTAGTTAGTGAAGTTTCAGAAAGGCATTGTCTTGGAGAGAAGAGCTGTAAATGGAGGCATCTTCTCCACCAGATTAGACATTTTTATAATTAATAAGCTTTATTCCTATATTGACCCATTTATAATGTGAAGTTCTGGTTACGCATTTATGTGTATCTTCTCTGGCTGAGGCAAAGACAGAATGATAGTCTTAGATTTCGATTGTGTCCAAGGCGAGGAAGAAAGGTATTAACGACGTAATTTATCTCAGCGAGCTGCACCGCACCAACCAGCTGCATTTATATGCAGTTACTCATCATTCAGTACGATTTCACATTGCAGCATGCTAGAACAGCAGAGGGGAAGCAACAACTTTTTCGCCCGGGGAGGAAAGAAAAAGTTCATGCCTGAGATACATGAATCTTTCCAGGTCGTTTTCCCGCCCGCCCCTTTAATAAGGTTACACAGTGTATGTACTTGCTCGGCTCCTTTTGCGTGGGTACACTGTACCCACGTGTTACAGATCCTCCGAGGTTCATCCCGTTGACCGCACCTCGGTTATAGTTACCATGACGTCGCCTTGCTACCACCCCCTCTGTAGCTTTTGGCTTCGCTGCTGCCGCGTGCAGCTTCTTCGGACGCGCCCAAACACGACTACGCAGGAGGGCCGTGGGCTTTGGCTAATTGTAGCGCCGGACCCGGTCACGTGCTAGCGCTCGGCGCCGCGCCTCCACCCTCCTCCCCTGCTTGCCCTAGCCACGCTCGGGCGCGCGCGCTCAGGTCCGAATGTTGTGAATAAAATGCGCCGTTTGTTACACCCCGGCGGCGCGGGCGGTTCTTAAAGGGCCAGAGACCTGGGGTCGTAGGCATCTCCTTTAACTTGCCCAGCTCTGTTGGCAACCCAGAGAAGGTTGGAGCTCTCTGCAAGCATAGAGGAAAACAAAGAAGCAACCGGAAACAGCCGTGGGGGGCGCGGGCACAGAGCCGGCGCCCAGGAACAACGAAAAGAGGAGTGTTTATGTAGGGTGCAATCGCACCCAGAGAAGCGGAGCAAACAGGCAGGTAGGTAGATTGGGGAGAACGGGGTGTTATTGTATGCATTCAGCTGCGAGCTGGAGATCCACGGGGACGGGGGGAGGGAGGGGCGCGCAGCTTAGATTGTGGAGCTACCATCGGCCGGATGGATCCCTTTGAAACCATAATGTTTTAAAAATCCAATTTGGGTAGTTCAGTTTTTGCTAACGACGGTTACGGGTGATGCTGCTGGGGGAGGGTCAAATGGGCTGGCGCCGTAAACTGCGGCTTCCCAACAACAAAAATGCAGACCGGGGCATTTCCTCCTCCTCGACTCTCGGCTGCACCTGCAGCATGAGGGTGTGCAGTTGATCATGTCTTCTCCTTTCTGTTGCAAAATGCGAAGGGCCGCTTCTTGGTTTTTCTTCCCTAGAAACCCCCTGGTAGAACCCTCGTCTCCTTCCTGTTCCTCCTAGTAAGGGTGAGGCGCCTGTAGCCTCAAAAAGGGAGTGAGGGGGGGGGAACGGCCGAGGTGGGGGACAGACGAGGGTCCGGCTGGTAGGTTTGTTGAGCGCGCGGTCGGCGAAGGGAAGCGGGGAGCTTCCTGCTTCGCCGACACGTGCTGCTCCTTTTTGCTGCTGTTGACGCCTTTGTCTTGGAGCGCGAAGGAGGCTCATCCCTTCCTGCGGGGCTAGAGGCGCGTCAGGCTCCGCTAACGAGGGCTGGGCGAGGGCCGCCTTCTCCGCCGCCCTCTTCTGCTTTCTCTGGCTCGCGTTTCCGTTTTGGCCGGGGCAGGCCGGAGGACGAGGCAGCCTCCGCTCTCTTTGTTATTGCTTTTGTTTCGCGCGGAGCACGTGGCCTGCGATCTCGCGGTTCTTAAAGTTACAGATCCCCAACCTTGGCGCGAGCGATCGATTTTCGGTGCCTTGGCTCCCGTCTCCAGGCCTTTGGGAGCAAAAGGGCCAAGAAAAATCCCCGGAAAACTGCCTTCTGTTCTTAGAGCGGAGGTGGGATGGGAAAAGAAACTGCGGCCAACCCCTCCGTGAAGATGAACTGCCATTGCCTGATACAAATTAGGTCCAGCGGTTTGCAGCAAGCACGTAGCAGCTGTGTGGCAATTAAAGCGCGGGATTTATTCCGATTGGGATTGACAGGAAATGACAGATTTCGAGACTGAAAAATGGTTGGTGGGGTCTGGATCGCTGGTTTGTGTTCTGAGGACAAATTTCTGAAGGGGAATTGTAAATGGAAAGGACTAGTGGAGGCAACAGGAACTAGAATGGCAGCTCTTGGGGGTCATGGTTGGAAGTAGTTTTCAGTCATTCCCTCCTTCTGTCTCATGTACACAGGGGTGTTTCCTCTTTGAGCCCTTGTGGCCCATGGTGCTTTCCTGTCATGAGTCTCTCGAAAACACTTGCTGCCACAGCTTTTCCCTGGCTGCTGTTGTCCAGATGTTTTTGACTTGAACTCCCATGAAGTCTGGTCAGTATGGCCTGCAAGAACTGGAGGGATTGTGGGAGGTGCATTCCAAATGAGGATGCATGCACGTGGGAGAGGCAGCCCTACCGGGTGTTTTATTTCAAGATGCCAGTTCCATGAGAGCCACCTCTTAAACAGAACAGTCTCCTTTTTGAGTCTCCCATATTTTGTGAGTCTCTGCTTGTTATTGCAAGCACTGGAAAGGCATTGCAGGCTGTTCCACAAGAGGGGAAAGTTTTCCTTCGTTGGCTTCCCCAAATGGATACAGAACTAAATGTTTGAATAGAAAACAAGGAGGGGCACAGGAAGTGTAAGCAAAGTTATTTGTTATTAAGCTTGGTTTTAGAAATTAAAGCAAATAAAATGGGAAATTTCTACAAGAGGAGGAAAATCTTAATTTTGTTGGGAAGAGTTTGTTGGCCCTGGGTCTGCTATTACTGTGTAAAATTGAAGGAGAATATGAGTAGAAGTCAAAATTGCTCTATAATTTTGAGACATAGGAGTAACAGTTCTACTGTGAGGAAGTCAGAAAATTAACCCCTGGTTAAATTATTTGGCTGACTTGGATTTTGCATATATTGACATATCTAGGGACGCCTTTCCTTCCTTTCCCTCTGCCTTCTTTGTTTCTTTCTGTTTCATTTGGAATGTTTGTGTGAGATTTGAAGCATGTGCTAGCGATATCCTTCACAAGCAATGTGAAGAGATAGGGCATTCTTTTTCCAGTTTGCTGGCACATTCTGAGATTTCCCCAAATATTATCTGTACAGCCATGATATTTTGATACATTTTTCCTTTTAAAACATTTTACAAGAGAGCATGCTGTATTTTCTGTGGCATACCTACTGAGGCCTGAAGGCAAATATGCATTATATATATTAGCTGATTGCCAGTCTGAACAGTCAGAGGTCAAGAGAACTCATGAGAATTAACATAATGGAGGGCTTGGGTAATGTCTAAGAAGATACTTGGTTTAGGTGGAAGAAGCTTTCCCCAACCTGATGTCTGCTAGATGTGTTGGGACTGCAGTTCCCATAATTCCCAGCCAGCTTTTCTTTGAGAAGGATGGTCCCAGTACACCTGGAGGGCACCAGGCTGGAGGAAGCTGTTCCACTATAATGCTCCATGCTGTTATTCTGAAGATTTTTGCTAGTTGACATAGCAATGCTGATCAGTGAAAATAATTGCTTAATTGTGTCAGTTAACTCTACTTGAAATGGAAAGCTTTTATAGCAATGGCTAGCCAAGGAATGTTTAGATGAATTGACACATTGTTAGTTGCCAGACAGTTTTGAACGATGGAGTCAAGGCTTTTTATTTGTCATTAGTAGATGCAGTAGAGTTGATAGTTATGATGATAAAAGTGCCTTCTCCCAACTCTAGGTCTCCTGCTGAGTGTCAGCCGATAAAATTATTTGAGTTAGGTGCAGTGTGACTTCTGTTCCACTTTGAATGGAAGAGAAAAATACCTTGGGCATGTGCAAATCTTTTCCTTTGCATTTATATGTTTAAAACAGCCCTTTAAATTGTGGAAGTTCCAGAGAGAGTTAGGGTTTAGGTGTTTAGGTGGTGATACATTTGCTATCCTTAGGATGTCACAGTCATCACAGAACCTAGCCAATCATAGCTGATTTCAGAAAAGCTAAGCAGAGTTGGACTTCATTAGTTGTTGGATGGGAGACCTCCATGGAATCTCAGGGCTGTAGGCTGATTAGGAAGCCAAAAAAACATCTGGGGAGTAGGCGGTGGCAAACCACTTCTGAACAGTTGCCAAGAAAATTGCATGAATGTCTCCAGAAGCCACTAGCAGATGAACTGCATTTGAGTTTTACTTGTTACTTTTAAGGAGACACAAGAGTCTTTTAAAAAAAAATTGTGAAAGGGTTCATCTGCTTTCTTGTAAAATTGCTTGCTGAATATCCCACCCTATAATTTAAGACAGAACAAGAAACAGTAACTTAGGTGGAAAATGGACAATTGAAAGTACAGATAGTTAGAAGTGATGGCAAATAACAAATGTTGTGATTAATCCAGAGATATATTGTCCATCATTTGAAGTGTTTGCATAAACTTTGAGAAAAATTATCTAATCCATTAACCTACCTTCTTTTTATTAGTGCTACTAAATCAGTATTTTTTCTAAGTTTTCAGAATTGTGAAGCAATTTGTTCAGAGTGTAGATCCTTAATGCTGCTTCAAGTCATTTAGAAAAAGATCTGCTCCGAAGCAGGAGAGAAGATTTTTGAAGTTTTGTTCACGCATTTATGTTGGCTAGCTTTGACGTTTCTCAAGAAGAGTTTCATAAGCAGAGCCAAAGCCATTTGTATCCACCCAATGCACAGGTTTCTCTCTGACTACAGAACTCTGTTTGGCACACACGTATGAATACATGGGGATAATTATTTATTATTATATGCTGAAAGACGTTTTTCTCTGTGCATCTCCCACTACATTTAACAAGAAGACCCATGGAGATACAGAGCAGTCTTATGAATGATATATCTACTAGGATTTTTCTTACAGTACAACTTCTAACCACATTTTACCCACATAGATAAAAGGTGTTATTTCCTGTTGCTGCAACTTGTTGGCCATTCCTGAGATTGGAGAGTGGGAATTCAGAATGCTAGTGGGACATTTTATTTATTTATTTATTTATTTATGCATGCATGCATGCATTTTAGGTTACTTTCTGAAAGTGAGTTTCCAAAGCAGTGTTCAGTTAACAATTACAACTGATTAATAGAATAATTAAAATGCAGTTTGAAAAGCATTCAGATTTTTCTCAAAACTAAAAACAATCAGTACTGAAGGAGTAAAGGAGTAAACTCACAGTGGCAGATATTTTAGGTGTTGAATTTGTTTTTTAATTTTCAAATTGACTTGAAATGAATCTTGATTAAGTGGAAGAGAAAAGTGGTGTTAAATAAAACCTCAACAAAAATTGAGACTCTTTACAATAGTGACAAAGGGGGAGATACCTTCCTCAGCTCAGGGCCTATAACCAAGAAAGGTTGTTTTTTATAGAAATACCACCTAGTATTGATGCCTTCCAAATGAAAGGTAAACTTTCCTTCAAGTTGAGCTGGGGTCCTGATAACCTCATGGTCACATCTACAGAGGTACCTCGATTCACGAACTTAATTCGTTCCACGATTCTGGTCCCGAGCTGAATTGGTCGCGAACCGAATCAAATTTCCCCATAAGGTTCAATGTAAATAAGGTTAATCTATTCTGAACTATGTTTTTTTTTTTAACCACAAAAATATGAAAAAGTACAGTACAGTATGAAGAGAGAGAACACTAACCTTGCTTGAGACGACACCAAAAAGCTTCACAGCAAGTGTCTGTTTGTGGCCGTGATCTCGCCTAGAGGAAGCCACGACCATGTGTCAGAGCAGGGAAGATGGCCGCAGGTCGTGTTCATCACCCGATGCAGAATTCACGAACGGAAGCAAAAATTTGCAAACGCTGCTGTTCGCAAACTGAATTGTTCGTGAATAGAAGCGTCTTGTGAGAAAACTGTCATGTGTGACCTGGGGATGATGGCCTAATGTGGCCAGCAGCTGCCTTGCAAAGGGCCAGGCAGGGCATGCCTTGGGAGCAGTGGGAGCAAGAAGATGTTGAAGGTCAGAAGATGTTTGTGGATGTCCTGTGGAGGGATGGGGATGGGGCATCCATCCCAGCCCTCCTCTCTCAGCTGCATTTGATACCATTGACCATGGCATCCTTCTGGATCAGTTCTGGGGGTGAGGAGTGGGGGGCGCTGTTTTGATGTGGTTCTCATTCCTCTGTGGCTGGTTCCAGTCAGGTTGGGGATGGAGGGAGAGGTCAGTCCTTGGGCCCATGCAATGTGGGGTATCTTAGGGCTCCCTCGTTTTTAACATCTACTTGAGACTGCTGGAGGAGGCCATCTGATGGGATACAGTATCAGTATGCTGATGATACTCAGTCATATATCTCCACTGCTGAGCAACTAAGCAGTGCTGTTCCAGTGTTGGCCGAGTGCCTGGAGGCTGTAAGGGTTTGGATGAGAAAGAACTGGCTCCAACTCAGGATGGAGTGGTTCTGAATTTTTGGTTCTCCTGAATCTGGTGAGGCGTCATTTTGACTCTTGCTGGGGTAGTGCTCCTCCGGCAGAGCTGATGTGCAATTTGGGAATCCTACTGGACCTGTGACTACTGTTTAAAGAGCAAGTGACAGCCATGGCTGGGGGGCCTTTGTACACATTCATGTTATGTGCCAGTTGCACCCATTCCTGGACTGGGAGGCCTTGCTCTTAGTCACTCATGCTCTGGTCACTTTCTGGTTGAATTATTGCAACGTATTCTATGTGGGGTGACCTTGGAGACCATCCGGAAATTACAACAGGTCCACAGTGCAGCCCATATTATACCACTGCTGCATGAGTTGCACTGGCTTCTGGTTACTTTCCAGGTGCAATTCAAGGTGTTGATTAGCACCTTTTAGGCCCTGAATGGCACAGGGCCAGGTTACTTGTGGGACTCCCTCTCCCTGAAGCTATCTGCCTGTTCGAGTAGGTCCGATAGGGTGAGTGTGTTCCAGGTCCCTTTCCTTAAATGTAATCTGGTTGGAATTGTACCTTTTCTGCAGTGAGCCCTGCTCAGTGGAACACCCTTTCCCCTAAGATCTGGCAGGCCCCCACCTTCCTACCCTTCTGGATGGCCTTGAAGAGCTGGCTTTTCCCACAGGCATTGGGGTAGGGTGTGCCGCCAGCCCAGTAAAGTGGAATGTTGATGTGTGGAGCATTTGCCTTTGGGGCATCAGGCATTTTGGTTATGGTTTTTATGGTGGTTTAGTGTTTTTATTGCTGTTTTGGGAGTCTCCCAGGTTATGGTATATAAGATGAGCAGCCATATAGCTCTTATATAAATAAATAATGGGGATCATAAATGAAAATTGGCCATCGAGGTCAGAATTCTGGGTTGCATAACTCTATATTCTGTGCACTTAATTTTTATATTCTCTGCATACTTATCATCAAACCTTGGCTATAGAGATTTCCATGATTTTTATGGCTGAAACTAATACACTCTGTATGTACATAGTTAATGAGTATGATGAGCCTAATGTGGACATGACATTCTGAATTTCAGAACATAGCTAGGGTCATGCCTGTACTCATTAAGGACAAAATAAAATTGCAGAACTTAAATTCCAAGAATATTAGAGAACACTAGAAGACTGAGGGCATTGAGAACAGCATTTGTTAAGTTGTAATAAGAAATGCACTTGCATTGTATTATTCAATGAAGAAGATCCACATATTTCCAGTAGAAAGTGGAGATATGGAGATTATGTTTTAAGGGAAAGAGAACCATTTTGTCTTTGGGTCAAGAAATGAGAGTACAGTAATCAGCAATAAAGGGATTGAGGCTGAATTTTAAGACTGAATGGGTCTTGGAATTTACTTTTCCCAGCTCTAATCCTAATTGGACACTTAACTATTACATCACAATAGCTTTTTTTCTAGATGTGTTCACTGGTACGTGCAGACCTAAAATCCCTTTTCCTGATAATTTCACTCCTCCTCCCATTTGTTCATTTTAGGTTGTATGTAATACAGTTATTTACTGCAATCAGTACTGAATCAAAATGGCAAAAAAGATATTGAAACATGTCAAATGAATATATGTGTGAGAGAGAATGGAAAGAAACTGTTTTGTTGGTGAAGATAGATAATGTCAGTTTGGTGCCCAGAGACTTCTGAAGGTTCAGTTTGAAGTTGACCAAGCTTTCTCTTAACTTGCTAACAGGTTCTGTATTTCCCCATCTTTTTTCTCAAGGAGCTGCATAAAACATCAGCTTCCTACTAGATGAGGAGTTAATGAGCTAACTCTCCATTCAGGTATGTCATATGAGGCAGTACTTACAAAATAATTTAAAACTTGAAGTTTCTTGCCATTTGACACTTGAAAAGTAGATGATTGCCCCCCCCCCCGCATCCAACACATTACGTTTGGTTTCAGAAGGGCAAACTTTCAAAAAATGAGGAGATTGGTAGAGATAAAGTTAAAAGGGACAGTCAAGAGGATCGATTTTTTTCCACAATGCTTAGAAATTATTCAAAATTACAAAAATAAAATCATAGTTGGAATATATACATTAGATGAGGAAAGATTCCATAAAGTCCAAGTAAACAACAGAGTGGCTAATGAACATGGTCGACAATGCTGTTGAAAGAAAATAAACTCCCTTCAAAAAATTGAAGTCTTGCTCAAATGAGAATAAGAAACATAAACTGCCAAAAGCCATAGGAGGAGTTCTATCAAGCTTCAAAAGACAGACTTTGAAGAACATATAGCAAACAGCATTAGACTAGACAATTTTTTAAAAAATATATTCAGAATAGGAAACTGAGCTGGGAGGTTGTTGAACAATGGGCATGTTAAAGATGGGCTAAAGGAAAGCAGGGAAATACTAACAAAACTAACAAATTATTTCTGCCTTCACTGTTGAAAATGTAGGACCAATATTTGTGCTTAACTGGGCTTTTTTATTAGGAAAATCAGATGGACTGAGACAAATAGGGGTAACAAGGTAAAATTTTACGCCAAACTAAAATAAACCTCCAAGTCAGACAGTATTCATCTAAGACTTCTTAAAGAACTTAAAATTGAAATTGCTGGACTTTTCATTCAAAAAAACCAACTTCTCTTTAACATCAGCATCTGTTCCTGAGGCCTAGAAAATTATTCCTGTTTCAAAAAGAAGAGTTGAGGGGAAATAAAGGAAACTACAGGTAGTCCTTGCTTAACGACCACAATAGTGACCAGAAAATTTGTTGTTAAGCAGGGTGGTTGTTAAGTGAGTCACGCCTGATTTTATTACCTTTCTTGTAGCGGTCATTAAGGGAATCACATGGTTCCCCATTGATTTTGCTTGCCAGAAGCTGGCTGGGAAGGTCGCAAATCGTGATCATGTGACCCTGGGACACTGCAAACATCAGCTGCGAGCTGGTTGCCAAACACCTGGATCATGATCACGTGACCGCGGAGGTGCTGCAGAGGTTGTAAGTGCAAGGACTAGTTGTAAGTCCCTTTGTTCAGCACCATTGTAACTTTGAACAGCTGCTAAACAAATGTATAGGCCAGTTAGATTAATATCTCTGTGTGTGTGCCTTTGAGAATGTTGACTCCTGGTGACTGCCTAAACAAGTCTCTGTAGTTTTCTTGTCAAGGTTTTTCAGAAGTGGCTTGCCCTTGCCTCCTTCCTAGGGCTGAGAGACAGACTGGCTCAAGGTCATCCAGCTGGCTTTGTGCCTAAGGCGGGACTGGAACTCATGGCCTCCTGGTTTCTAAGATGGTGCCTTAATGACTATACCAGATTGGCTCTTTCTAGCATTTTCTCTAGCATTTATTTTCTCTAGCATTTTCAACCATTTCCCACAGATTAGATGTTAATCTAATCTGTGGGAAATGGTTGAAAATGCTAGAGAAAATAAGCAAATACATAGCACTGCTGAAAATGGCTTGGCTTCTGCAAAGGTCTT
The DNA here is from genome assembly GCF_059951505.1 of Python bivittatus. Classification (NCBI taxonomy): domain Eukaryota; kingdom Metazoa; phylum Chordata; class Lepidosauria; order Squamata; family Pythonidae; genus Python; species Python bivittatus. The sequence goes on along the minus strand of NW_028277035.1, from coordinate 43,022,607 downwards.
TTTTTATCAACGTTCTAGACTTTTTGGAGAGCATCAGAAAGCATACCGCCTTTGTAATATCAATAGATATTGCCTACTTGGATTTTCAGAAATCCAAAAATGAACAAAAACTCCCTCAACAAAGCTCCTCGCCCAATGTAGCTGTCATAAGAGGATAGGTGTTCTCATAGATTGGCAACTGGCTAGAAAAAAAGGAAATAGAATACAGATAATTCTCATACACTGCGTGCACATTTATTAGGCAAGTTGTATTTTTGAGGATGAATTTCATTATTGAACAACTACAGTGCTCTCGGTCAATCCAAAATGTTAATAAACCTCAAACCTGAATATTTAAGAAAGTAAAAGTGAGGTTTTGGCTTTCTTAGGAGCATATCTATGTGTGCACAATTATTGGGCAACTATGAGTATGCAGAATTATTATGCAACTAAATGAAAAACGAAAATTCCCCCATCTCACTCGTTTGTTTTCATCTGTTAAAGTGAGAATAATAAACAACTCAAAATTTACAAATAAACATTTCTGACATTTCAAACAAAAAATCAGTGACCAATATGGCCACCCTTCTTTGCAGTAACAGTCATAAGCCTTCCATTCATGGAGTCTGTCAGTTTCTTGATCTGCTGACGATCAACTTTTTGTGCAGCAGCAACCACAGCCTCCCAGACCCTGTTCAGAGAGGTGTACTGTTTTCCTTCACCGTAAATCTCCCGTTTGAGAAGGGACCACAAGTTCTGAATAGGGTTTAGGTCAGGTGAGGAAGGGGGCCATGTCATTCTTCTTTCATCTTTGAGGCCTTTACTGGCTAGCCACACAGTGGAGTACTTCGATGCATGCGATGGAGCATTGTCCTGCATAAACATCATGGTCTTCTTGAAAGATGCAGACTTTTTCCTGTACCACTGCTTGAAGAAAGTGTCTTTGAAAAACTGGCAGTAGGTTTGGGAGTTGATTTTGAGTCCATCTTCAACCTGAAAAGGTCCAGCTAGCTCATCTGTAATAATACTAGCTCATACCAGTACCCCACCTCCACCTTGCTGGCGTCTGAGTCGAAGTGGAGCTCTGTACCTGTTACTGATCCAGCCATGGGCCCATCCATCTGGTCCGTCAAGAGTCACTCTCATCTCATCAGTGCATAAAACCTTTGAAAAATCTGTCTTCAGATATTGGCCCAGTCTTGCCATTTCAATTTATGTGTCTTGTTCAGTGGTGGTCGAGTTCCAGCCTTCCTTACCTTGGCCATGTCTCTGAGCACTGAACACCTTGTACTTTGGGCACTCCAGGTAGGTTGCAGTTCTGGAATATGACAGCACTGGAGGATAATGGGTTCCTGGTAGCTTCACGTTTGATTCTTCTCAAATCTTTGGCAGTTAATTTGCGTCTTTTTTTCTCAACACGTTTCTTGAGACCCTGTTGACTATTTGCAACAAAACGTTTGATGGTTCTGTGGTCACGCCCCAGTATCTTAGCAATTTCAAGAGTGCTGCATCCCTCTGAAAGACTTTTTACAATTTTTGACTTTTCAGAGTCAGTTAAATCTCTTTTTTGGCCCATTTTGCCTGAGGAAAAGAAGCTGCCTAATAATTATGCACATCTCGATATAGGGTGTCGATCTCCTTAGGCCACACCCTCCCTCATTACACAAATACACATCACCTGATATGCTTATATCCAATAAGCATTCAGGTTTCTACAGCTTGGAGGTGGAAAATATGCATAAAAATGATGATATGGTCAAAATACTCACTTGCCTAATAATTGTGCATGCAGTGTACTGGCAAGATGAGTAAAGTGGGATTCATGTTGGGACCTGTTTTTTTAACTTGTACCTAAAGAGGGGATTAAATTATGAACTCACATCTTTGCTTACGATGCAACAATAACAACAAAGGCTTGAGAAGAGTTCTAAAAGGTTTCTTCAGACTCTGTGAATGGGCTTCCAAATAGCAAATATGGTTCAGGATGAACAAATGCAAAATAGTGCATGCTGACATGAAAGATCCAAGCTTCATCTGTACCTTAACAGGACCTGAACAGATAGTAACTTGACCAGGAAAGAGATTTTGGAGTCAAGAGGTAACAACTTGAGGAAAATATCAACCCTCTGTGCAGGTGCTGTAAAAAAAAAAAAAAAAAGCAAATGTTATGCTTGGAATCATTAGGAAGGAAATTGAAAATAAAACTGCCAATATAATAGTGTACTGATACAAATCTTAAGTGAGACCTTACTTGGAGTATTGTCTATGGTTCTGGTTACCACACTTTAAGAGAAGATGCAAAAAGGGCAAATAAATTGTTAAGGATTATTATTTATTAAGCTGAAGCCCCTCTCCTCTGAGGAAATATTATAGCAACTCAGTCCAGTCTTTTGATCACAATGTTAGAACTCGAGGTCATCCAATGAATAAATGCAGGGTGATTCAGGACTAACAATGAAATGCGGGTTTTTTTTGCACAGTACATGGTTAAACTGTAGAATTCACTGCCAGCAGTTGTAATGGTATCTAATTTGAGTGGTTTTAAAAAGAGTCTGAAGAGGTTTGTGGAGGATAGGCTCTATCTTCTAATATTGATGATTGTATATCACCACCTGAATCATAGGCAGCCTACCCTAAAAGATGATTGCTGGGTAAAGTGACATTAGAATATCAGTATATTCTTATGTTTTTAAAATGAGGCTATGGATGTAGCTTCCTAGCATATGATACCTAATCCAGATTGTGCTGGAATAAATAACAGGCATGGAGCAAATCATGGTTATCATTGCAGAACTTTGAGGATTTGCTTTGCTAATATTATGTAGCAATTTCATTGTATGGTCAGACTTGATCTATGAGTTGTTCTGTTGGGCCGTTTGTCTTTCCCTCTCCAAAACAGTCACTACAAATGACCATTCCACTTGATCAACTTGGTAACTGTATATGAGATATACAATAAAAAATATCAAGTACAAGTAGTCCTCATTTAACCATTTGTTTAGCGACTGTTTGAAGTTACAATGGTGCTGAAAAAAATGACTTACAACCATCCCAGCGCCCCCTTGGTCATGTGATCACGATCCAGGCACTTGGCAAGCAGCTCGCACTTCTGATGGTTGCAGTGTCCCTGGATCACATGATCGCCATTTGCAACCTCGGGGGGCTTCCAAGAAGCAAAGTCAATGGGGGAAGCTGGATTCACTTAACAACCGCATGATTTGCTTAATGACTATGGTGATTTGCTTAATGACTGCCGCAAAAAAGGTTGTAAAATCGGGTCCAATTCGCATAATAACCACCCCGCTGAACAATCAATTTTCCGGTCCTATTGTGGTCATTAAGTGAAGACTACCTGTAAAACTGTATTAATGAATGACACAATCTAGGACTCAGCCTATCTTCTGTGCTGTTGCTATTGTATCTCTCTCTTAGGATATGGCTTCTATAATCTTCCCTCCTGAGTGAAAAATGTTGGATATCAGCTGGAAAGTTCTAAGTTTAAATCCTGTCAGCCACAGGTTTTCTTGGTAGCCTTGGCCCATTTGCTGTCTTTTATTTTAAGTTATGTTTCTTGGTTGTCCTGAGGATTAAGTGGGAGTGCTCTGAGCTTCTTAAAAGAAAGGAACGGATAAAATTGGATTCACAGCTAGATTTAATTAAAAGTGGTAGAAGAGAATGATAGGTAGGAAGCAGAAAAGGCAGAGAAATGAAAAGAACAACAGGTCAAAATTATTAGGGGTTAGATATTCAGGGAGAACTTTGAAATGGAGACCGTGTAATGTGAAGACAGGCTTAGCCTGTCGCTCAGTATGTGGAGAGCCTTTCACCATCTGCTGCTGTGTTGCAGCCTGCCAGTGATGTCCTGCTAGCATAACTGTTCCAGAGGCTGTTCTGATTTGAAACTTAAAACTCTTTTTGTTAAAGGGGCTGTGTTCAAATGCTGTTTCCTCGCTTTTTGCAGATCGCAAAGAACCAGCGTGGAACCGTGTTTGGAGTGTGAGGTCCAGCATCACCTTTTGCCTTGTGAACATCCCCAATGCGACCATGGGAACCGGCAGTGAATAGGCGGCCTCCTGTCCCATTTGACCAGCAACGATTCCTAGGGGAGAGCTGTAGCGATCCAGCATACCTCAGGAGAAGGTATAGCGCTTCACCTTTTAACTATGTTGATCATCAGTGCAAACCAGCATTCTCCTCATGGGCTTCAGGAAATTCAGAGGCTTGGTGTGCCTTCTTAAAACGTACCACAGAGATTCAGTTCTGCTGCATGACTGCAGATGACACCTCTAATTTTTAAAGAGTTCGTATGTAGTTTAAAACAGCAACACTAAATTCCATATTAAAGTAAATGTGAAATTTGCCTCAATTCTTGATGACTAGTGCCCATGTTAGCTTCTTGGCAACTTCATAGAAGTGTTTCATCACTGCCTTCTTCCAGGGTGTTTTTGGACTTCCCAGTCTAGTCAGTGGCTCTAGGATTTCCTTGCGGTCTCCATCTCAGTATTAAACAGGTCTACCTCTACAGCCCTCCAGTTGTTCTGAAATCATTCAGGGTCAGCTAGGTACTGTCACCTGCTGTGACTGCCTTCCATAACAACGCCAGTGTAGCACTGTTCGGTTTCTGATGAAAAGCTTTATGGATCTTCAACAAGAAATCTTTTATAGATCCACTGCCAAGTTGTTACAGTCGCATTACTATTGATATGGGACAGACATCAGAGATGGTTGGAAATAAACATTCACTCAGTGGATAAACCATCCATAGTAAACTTGTATTTCATGACCATTCCTACTTCTAGATAATGAGGTGATTCTGTCCAGTTGCTTGGAATCTTGTCATGTTGAGGAGGGTACCTGTGGAATGACATCTTAGAAACTGAGTGAGGTTGCAGAGCTCTGTGCATTTCTTCTCCTGGCATTTTCTCACTGTAGATTGAAGGAATGACACGTAGCAGAATCCTGGCAGTGGTGCTGTACAATCAGTATATTCAAATGCAGTGACAGCATTTGTGTCCTAATTTTGCTGCACGAGCAGCTGGTCCTGCCTTCACCCCCCTGTAATGTTACTATGTTGGCCTAGCCTTGACATTAAAAATCGGTGTATTCATAGCTAAGAGGTCAGCACAGATAAGTGGCCAGCCCCTAGGGTCACCCCTCTATATTTCTTTCCCCACAACTGGCTCCACAGCCCTCCTTTCCGGCACCACTGGGGCCGACGTGAGCGACCTCTACAAACTCTCCTAGCCCAGGATGAGAACTACTTGCACCCGGCTTTTTTCCAGCAGCAGCAGCCACAGCCACAAGTCTCTGTAGATGAGCACCCAGCGTATGTTCTGGCCACCACGCCACCACGAATGCTTCACCCAGCGGCACACGCATCCCACCAGCATCCATTCATGGTGGATCTCCATGAGCAGGTAAGGTGGATGTTGTGTCATAAATATATTTAGAAATCCTATGGCTGAAATATTGTTCCACCTACCAAGAAATGTTGGCTGACATTTGGAAGGGTCTGAGTTAGCCAAGGATAGTTAAACCAGGTAAGATAAACAGTTTCCCTTCTTATGCACTGAAAAGGCAAATGGTATTCTTGGATGTACTCAGGACTGAGCATTCTTTGAAAGCTTTTGCCTGTGAAAGTCTATACAGCCAAAAGTGTGAATCATTCTTTAAATCCTGTCTTTATGATACAGCAGTTAGTGGATCCAACTGTTGACTTAAAAGAATGGCAATCCAAGACCATCTGGGGGACATAAAACTGCTCATACAGGTGAAACTCGAAAAATTAGAATATCGTGCAAATGTTCATTTATGTCAGTAAGGCAACTCAAAAGGTGAAACCAATATATGAGATAGACGCATTACATGCAAAGCGAGATATGTCAAGCCTTACTTTGGTATAATTGTGATGATTATGGCGTACAGCTTATGAAAACCCCAAATTCACAATCTCAGAAAATTAGAATAGTGTGAAAAGGTTCAATATTCTAGGCTCAAAGTGTCCCACTCTAATCAGCTAATGAATCCATAACACCTGCAAAGGGTTCCTGAGCCTTTAAATGGTCTCTCAGGCTGGTTCAGTAGGAATCACAAGCATGGGAAAGACTGCTGACCTGGCAGTTGTACAGAAAACCATAATTGACACCCTCCATAAGGAGGGAAAGCCCCAAAAGGTAATTGCAAAAGAAGTTGGATGTTCCCAAAGTGCTGTATCAAAGCACATCACTAGAAGGTTATGTGGAAGGGAAAAGTGTGGAAGAAAAAGGTGCACAAGCAGCAGGGATGACCGCAGGCTAGAGAGGATTGTCAGGAAAAGGCCATTCAAAAGTGTTGGGGACTTTCACAAGGAGTGGACTGAGGCTGGAGTTAGTGCATCAAGAGCCACCACACACAGACGGATCCTGGACATGGGCTTCAAATGTCGTATTCCTCTTGTCAAGCCGCTCCTGAACAACAAACAACGTCAGAAGCGTCTTACCTGGGCTACAGAAAAAAAGAACTGGTCTGTTGCTCAGTGGTCCAAAGTCCTCTTTTCTGATGAGAGCAACTTTTGCATCTCATTTGGGAACCAAGGACCCAGAGTCTGGAGGAAGAATGGAGAGGCACACAATGCACGATGCTTGAAGTCCAGTGTGAAGTTTCCACAGTCTATGTTGATTTGGGGAGCCATGTCATCTGCTGGTGTTGGTCCACTGTGCTTCATTAAGTCCAGGGTCAACGCAGCCGTCTACCAGGAGATTTTGGAGCACTTCATGCTTCCTTCCGCAGACGAGCTTTATGGGGATGCTTTAGGGAGATGCTGACTTCATTTTACAGCAGGACTTGGCTGCCACACCGCCACACTGCCAAAAGTACCAAAACCTGGTTCAATGACCATGGGATTACTGTGCTTGATTGGCCAGCAAACTCGCCTGACCTGAACCCCATAGAGAATCTATGGGGCATTGCCAAGAGAAAGATGAGGGACATGAGACCGAACAATGCAGCGGAGCTGAAGGCCGCTATTGAAGCATCCTGGTCTTCCATAACACCTCAGCAGTGCCACAGGCTGATAGCATCCATGCCATGCCGCATTGCGGCAGTCATTGCTGCAAAAGGGGCCCAAACCAAGTACTGAGTACATATGCATGCTTATACTTTGCAGAGGTCCGATATTGTTCTATTTCCAATCCTTGTGTTATTGATGTCATGTAATATTCTAATTTTCTGAGATTGTGAATTTGGGGTTTTCATAAGCTGTACACCATAATCATCACAATTATACCAAAGTAAGGCTTGACATATCTCGCTTTGCATGTAATGCGTCTATCTCATATATTGGTTTCACCTTTTGAGTTGAGTTGATTTTAAGATGTTTACGCATTTTAAAATGTATGCACCAGAATCCAGCATATTTTTGATAAAAGCTGAGGAAACCAGAGTGGCAGTGGTGAAATTATAATCAGTGTAATGTGCAATCAGTACTTTAGGTATGCAAATCTTAGGGGAGAATCCATCCAGGTCCTTTAAATTCCTTATTCTTTGAACAATGAATCCTTCCTCACCTGTGTGAATACTATAACTTTGGGAATCTTGTTTCTACAGCAACATTCACACAGCTGCTCCTAGAATTCTGAAGGACAACTTCCATCAGGTCCAAGCACTTGGCCTTTGACTTCCCAGTTAGGTTTCTGTCCTGTTGATCTTGCTTATCCTTCTCTAGGTGAGGTGGTTCCTTCAGTGTCAAACAGTCCTTGCAGATAGCTTGAGGGCAGGCCTCTTTAAGAATCCATTGGTTTGCAGATATTGCTAGACTGTCATTAGAGACATCCATGGTAGCCAACAATTATGGGTGCCGTAATCCAGCAGGATGTATCTGATGAACCTCGTGCTTGCCATCTCTGCTCCAATACTCTGAAATATAGACTACATTTCTTTCATGCAAATATGTTTCTGGCCTTTCTACCAGAAACGTCTTGATGCATACTGATTAGTCTCTTTGTTGGTTGGCATCATTTCTCAGCAAGTTGGCAACATACAGTTGTTGTACACTGGATTATGAATGTGTGTTGATTTAGCTACATTAAATTCCCAGCAACATCAAACAAAAGTAAAAAATAGAGATTGTTCCTGTAGCAGCCTGAATCTAGGCCAGTAGCATGCCTGACAGGAGTTCATGTTCCAACAACACACAGGAAGAGATTAACACTTTTTAGGCTAAGCAGTTAATGCTCCAGCATAAAAGCTTGTTAGACTAATGGAACAACATAGGAAAACATTTTCAAGGAAAAGAAAAGAAACACAGGTTGTGCTGCTATTTGCTTTTGAGCCTAGTGTGTTTGAAATATAAATCTTTCCTGGGCACTGTACATATAGTAGGAAACTTCATAATAAACAAATTATATGAAATAAAGTTAAAAAGTACCACTTTCAGGAAAGGCAACAAAGCACACTGGAGTCATGATTGTTATTAGGACACTCATAATATCCTTTGATAAGCTTGTTAAAGAACAGTGAAAATGCAGGATATACATTTTATAAATAGAGAAAAAACTGGACTGCTGATTACTAGAAAAAGCTGAGGGCTGTAGTTTAGTCTTAGAGACTTATACATGACAATCTGGGAAGAGTATTTTTCAAGAGAGATTTTCCCATTCCCTCAATTTTTGGATGACGAACACTTAACTTGGATTTTGAACTTGAATTGTTTTTGATTCTGTGTTTTGGTTATCTGAAACGTGTATCACCAAGTTTATATACCTTTGATTTGTTATCCCTAATGCTTCATCTTTATTCTTTGGTGTTTGTGCTGGTTTGAAATTACCTCCTTTTATGGTTTGAATCTGATCAGCACTTCCTTTTCTAATATTGCTTAGTTTCAAATCTACACTGTCATATTTAGGAGATGAGGGGGAAAGTATAAAATACTTTGGATAGGATTTGATTCTGCTTTATCTCCCTTTCCCCTCCAGGTGCATCAGGGAGCTGTCCCTCTCTCCTACACGGTGACCACAGTAACAACACAAGGCTTCCCCATTCACACTGGCCAGCACATCCCTGGTTGCAGTGCGCAGCAGCTCCCAGCATGCTCAGTGATGTTCAGCGGACAGCACTATCCACTCTGCTGCCTCCCACCCCCTGTGAGTCCTTTGACTTAAGGAGAGCAGGAGTTAATTATGGATGAGAGGGCTGACCTGGCATGCATTACCAATACCTGGTTAGGTGTGGGGTGGGAGTTTATGGTAGCCATGGACCTGACCCCAGTCATTAAGGGTCTGACATACAGCAGAAGTCACACGCTTGATCTGATTTTCATCTTGGGACAGTGGCACCACGATCTGGATGGTCACATCAGATCCCTGCCATAGTCTGATCACACTCTGGTTGCTTTGGAGTTTTCCATGGCTGTTCCCTGCTGCAGATGGAGCTTGGGGTTGTTCTGGAGGCTCTGATGCAGTTTGAACAAGGCCTTGGTCACTGCTTGGAACAAAAGTGCAATGATGACTATAGATTGGATTGCACCTACACATTCCCTCACTGCTTGTGGATCCTGTGGTGCCCCCTGGTTTTCACAGGAGTTACAGGAGATGAAATGGCAGAACCAGATACCTAGAGCACCACTGAAAAAACAAAAACAGAGGATGAATCTGAAAGAACATGGACTTTATGAAGGATTACCTTGTGGCTATAGGAGCAGCAAAATGTAATTATTTTTCTGTTCTTATGTCTGCGGATTACTGGTCAGTGGCCCTCTTCAGAGGCAGAGGCAGGTCCATTGTAAGGAGTATTGAAGGCATCTGACAGATTAAGTTGCTCAGATCTACCCCAAGTTAAACTTTGGTCGTGTAGATCCTATGAGGCATGATCTGACTGTGTTACCTGAGAAGACTCTGAACCTGTTGATCCTGAAGAAGTGTACAGAGTCTTCGGAATTGTAAACTTGGTCACCTGTATATTATATCCATGTCCTCTTTGCTGGTTATGGCTGTCCAAGAGGTGGCGGTTAATTCATCACTGAATGAAGTGGTGGTCCTGTCCTCACTTAAGGAAGCGGTGGTCACCTCCCCCTCCCCCCCACCACTGAAGAACCATTACTGGACCCAGCAATACTGAATAATTTGTGTTGAGTTTCCGACCTCCCCTTTGGGAAGAAGGTTGTGAATAAGGTAGCTGGGTGGCAGCCATGGCCAGGAGAAGTTTCATTCAAATTCATCTTATGCACCAATTGTGCCTGTTCCTGGAATGTGAGGTTTTGCTCACAGTCAGTTGGGCCTTAGTCACTTCCCATTGGATAATTGCAACACGCTCTACATGGGGCCCTTGAAGAACACATGGAAGCTGCAACTGGTCCACAGTTCGGCATTGTAGATAATTATGGACATGGCTTGGTACCTGCATGATACACCACTACTTCATCACTACTTTGTGAGCTATACTGGCTTCTGGGTGCAATTCAAGGTGCTGGTCCTCAGCTATAAAGCCCTTCATGAATAGGGCTGGATTTTGAGGATGCCTGTTCCCAATTTTCTCTGCTTATCCTATGAGATCCAGCAAGGTAGGAATAACTTGGTATTCCATTTAAAGACCCTTAGGTCTTTGCTAGTCTTTGGAGATGGCATTTTGTTGCCAAATGGATTCTTCCCTTTTGATTGCCAGGCTGAGGTCAATTGTTTTTCAGATAGACATGCTGATGCTAAATACACTGTAGGTAGCTTTCTTTTGAGGACACTGTCTTTCTGCCTTTCTTACAGCTGATCCAGGCCTGTGCCATGCAGCAACTCCATGTATCTTATCAAACATTCCCACCACTCATTTCCAGTGATCATTATATCCTGCACCCTCCACCACCTGTGCCACCACACCAGCCTCCACATATGGCAGCCCTTGGCCAGTTTGTCCCACTCCAGCCACAGCATCCTCGCATGGTAAGTTCTTGGGATGCCATAGATTTGATCAGAAGGAAGAAATATCTGTGCTCTATTTCCCCACAGCTGTATCTGCTATTGTGTGGAAACTTGTAGCATACCATCTACTAATTCCCTAAAAGTATCTTGTAGTTTTAAGCATAGAGAAAAGCTTGTACGTGGTCATTCATGCCATAGTCATTTCCTGTCTAAATGACTGCAGTGCATTCCGCAAGGGGCTACTCTTGAAAACCATTCAAAAGCTGTAATTAGTCCAGAATTCAATAGCACAAATAATTATGGAAGTACCTCAGTACACCCATGTCACACCATGCTTGCAAGCTGCACTGGCTCCCTAAGAGCTTCTGGATGCAATTCAAAGTGTTGGTTATCATCTGTAAAGCTCTTTATGGCACAGGGCAGGTTACTTGGGGGACTGCCTGTCTCCAATTGTCTTTGCTTATCTTGTAAGATTCAGCAGAGTCAGAATGCTTTGGGTCCCTTCCACAAAATAGTGTCACCCTAATGGGGCCCAGGGGTGTGCCTTCTTTGTTGCGCTTCTGGAACATCATTTCCCCTAAGGTTCAGATGGTCTCAGCCTTTCTATCCTCCCACAAGGCCTTAAAAACTGGTTCTTCCTCCAAGCCTTGGGCCAGATATACGATAAGCCTATATCCTATGTCTGGCCCAATGCTTGGGGGATGTAGAATGAAAGACCATTAAATGAGGTATGTGTTGGTTAGTCTTCTTTGTGTCTGTTATCGTTATTTCTGTTATGTTACCCTGTTATTTTATGTTCCAATTGTTTATTATTTTATTTCATATTGTATTTGATCTTACATTTAATTCCTTTGCATTGTAGATTGCTCAGAATCCTTCTTGTGAATTGGGTGGCCATATGAATCTAATAAATAGATATAAAGAAACAAACATAGAGCAAGGCTTGAAGAAAATGTCAGATGATTGGAGCGCTGAGTAGCCATACTTCAGTTAATGAGAGAAGATGAAAAAGGCACTAGAACAGGAGCTCACAGAATAAACCTTCTTCTCTAAGGAAGGTAGTCAAAAGAGTAAGCCAAAAGTGAAAAGCACACTTAGAAGATAATTCTCATCCCTGCAACTCAAAAGCAGCTTTCAGATCTCACAGCAGAAAGAAGCTGTGAGCCTTCAGGGAAGAAAGCATGCCCTGTGGAACACTGCAGTCAGTCCCTGAAAGACAGAGAAGAAGCAGCTTGGTCCTTCCAGGAAATATGACTTACCTTGCTAACAACTTTTCTCTCCAGATAATAGGGGAAGGCACAAGAGAATTAGCTGTTTTTGACTTAATACTACTGACCACTGGATAAAACTTAGTTGAGGAAAGGGAAGTAGCAGGAACATTGAAGGGGAGATCAAGACTTGTTCTCTATCATTCCAGAGTACAGCACATGGAACAATAGTCTTAGGTTACAAGAAAACCCATTCCACTTGAATGTTAGGAAAAGCTTCCTGAGTAGAGAGTTGGATTTGATGGCTTAAATGGCTTCTGTGATTTTATATATTAGTCCAACAAGTTAATCTTATGGAGGTACGTGGCAAAATATCTTATTGATGGTATGCAAGAGTTGGCACCAGTGCCATTCTTTGGTTCTGTTTGGGTTTGGTTCCAGTTGCTTCACTAGCATTTCTCACCCTTTTTGCATATTTGGGAGCAGTTGCCAGTGAATGAAGAATGCGTATTATCTTCTTTTTCCCACAGCCACTTCAGAGGATAGAAAACGAGGTGGAGCTTCGGGGTGAACAGCACTCAATGGGAGGCTTCTCATATTCTCCTTCCCATCATACTCCTGCCCTGTCTCCCTCTGTACCATTGTATCTTCCACACACACACGACCCACTTCACCAAGAATTGCCATTTGGCGTGGTAAGTGCCATGTTAAAGGAAGAGCTATTTTCTGTAGCCTCTGAACCAGATAGAAGAGGGTGTCTAAAAAAATCTTTTGTCTGGATACAGGAGGCCATCATGCCCCAGTAGGATCGAGAACTTGGAATATCTGAATAAGACCAAACAGAGTGACCACAGACCTTATCAGGACATTTTCCAGAGCTATTTTTTTTTTTTGGAGGGATGAGGTGGGGTGAAGTGGTAGCAGTATAATGATTGGGCAATGGAACTGCCAGTTGAAGGATGGAAACTGGACACCTCCTGCTAGGTTATGTTCCAGCAGAGGAAGGGAAGTTCAAGAGGGATTTAGAAGATGCAGGTCGATGGGGAGTACCTGAGGGAGGCTCAGTGCCCGGGCCTGAGAGTATCTCCCCTTGTCAGGGAGACAGGGTTAGGAATAATGTTAGGGCTAGGAAAGGCCATTGATGGGATAGAGAATTTATAGAAATAGATGAACTCGTTTAGAACCTTTGTTAGATATTTAATAGAAGTCAATTTGTTCCTGTGTTAACCAAGCCCCTGTGCTATCCTCTCTCTTTCTTGTGTTCTATCCGGTTATACTACTTTAGAATTTTTAAACTGTTAAAGGGGCTTAGTAGTGGCAGAAAAACAAAAGGATAATAAAGAAAAAGACACACACACACCCAGTCAAAGGGAGTGTGTGACAGGCAGTCTCAGTGGATGGGCCTGTGGTCTACCTGACAGGTAGTCTTCAGGTTACAACAGCAATTGGAACAGGGATTGCCATTGTTAAGTGATGTGGTCATAAAGCACGATGTCACGCGACTGCATTGCTTAGTGATAACAATCCCAGCAGTCCCAGTTGCTGTCATAACCCCAAGACACGTGGGTCATTAAGTGGGAAGCAGTGGGAGTCCCAGGTAAGGAGCATAGGGGTGCCGCAGGGGGGATGGGGGGAGGCCTGGTGCAGGCTGCGTGTGAATGCGGGAAGGCTGGATGGTGGAGCAGGGTGCGAGCGCAGGAAGACAGGGGTGGAGGGTGTGTCGGGGTACGAGTACAGGAAGGCCAAGGAGGACTTACCAGAGCAACTTGTGACCTTCCCTGCTGGCTTCCCCATTGACTTCCCTTTTGGGAAACTGTCGGGGAAGGTCACAAGTGATCATGTGATCGTGGGGGTGCTGCGGCTACCAGAACTTCAAGGACCAGTCGTATGTACCACTAGTCCAGTGCTGTTGCAACTTTGAATGGTCGCTGAACAAGCGGTTGGTAAGTGAGGACTACCTGTACTACTGTAGATAGTCACTCTGAAAAATGTGGAACATTCTTGTACATGTTTACACCATATTTCCACCTGCACTGGGTACCTTGGTTTTTGTTATCTTTTCCCCTCTTCTTTTAGCTTGCAATTTTCTAAGATTGCATAGATTTATAATATTGTAATATTTTAGATGTGAGAGAGGTAGCCGACTAAAATTCCAGTGACAGAGAATGTGGCTTCTAGTGCTTTGCATAGCTTCTTTCTGTTCTCTGTTACTAGGACAACAGGAATAAATGATGCAACATAGTAAAAAGCAGAATATGTTCTTCTTTAATTTGCATAATAGATCATGCTAAAGGACTCAGTTTTTCTTAGTGCAAACTTTTATTTGCTTGGATAGAAAATGTTAATTCTTTTTTTCACATGGCATGGAATATATGCATAGCTTACAGATTAGGCAACATTGACATAGTTTGTGATGTTCCCACAGCCATATCCACATATGATGCCCCGGCGGCTGAATTCCCAGCGATACAGATTGCAGCAACCACTGCCTCCCCCGCCACCTCCTCCACCTCCATATTACCCAAGCTTCCTGCCATACTTCCTGTGAGTATCTGTGGTCACAATGGGGAGAATCTAAGTTGGATATTCTCCCTTTATTGGAATAAGCACATAAGGCTCGGCTTTCCCTAATAGCCATTCTGGGAGCGTGGGCCACCATCTTTCCCCAGCAGTGTCCTCCATCAAAATATATGCTTTGGCTCTGCCTGGGTGCACGTGTTATTTATATTTCTGTTTACTGCTATCTATTTTTTAAAAATTGCAGTTCAATGCTTCCTGTATCGCCAACAGCTGTGGGGCCCACAATAAGTTTGGACTTGGATGTGGATGATGTAGAGATGGAAAACTATGAGGTAGGTTTGCTTCTCTCTGTTGGCCCATTAGAATGGAGAAGGGCTCATGGGCAGAAAAGGCAGAAGGTAGACTTGAATCTGTGGGGGGTTTGCAACAGACTGACAAGGATGTTACCTCCCAACTGTTCAGGATTAGGAGGGATGAAATGCTTTCCCACCAGGAGTGGAAGAATTATGAACTCCCGTCTGTTCTGATGCTCAGAGTTCTTTAATTGTAACTTTTAGTGCTTGCTGCTGGTGGTGAGATTATGTGTGCAGCAAGTTCTGGCTGGTGGATCTTGAGTTGCACTAATAGAATAGATCCATGAAACCTCACGTCTGTCAACTCTGCCCTAGAGTCCACAGCTGAGAAATGGGACACAGTTGAGAAGAGGGTATTTAAGGAATGAGTGGCAACAATTGGAGGAGGCAAATATGCAGCGCACACTGCTCCTCCTTTCTGGGACCATTTCTTATGGCAGAGGTATACAATTCTGATTGAAGGTCCATTTAATGATTATCTGGCATACCAAGGGTGACATTTGAAAAAGTAGCCAAGGCCAAAGATGGAAAAGTTAAAGTTAATTAAAGTGGATGGATAATCAGAACAGGAATGAGTTATAGGGAAAGATTAATGCTTTCAGACTGTTAAACTTCAATGAAATATACTTCACTGTCTTTTTTTTCTTTAAAGTTTTGATGGGAAAAGATTCACCTCTCTCTCTTGTGAAGTTACAGACCACATCAGTTTATAAAGAATTAAAGGGGTATTCTCAGCAGTGGGATCATTTGCTTTGTATCCCTTTCTTTCCTTTTGATTTCTATCAGGCATTACTGAATTTAGCTGAAAGATTAGGGGAGGCCAAGCCACGGGGACTCACCAAAGCAGATATTGAGCACCTTCCATCCTACCGCTTCAACCCAGAGAGCCATCAGTCCGAGCAAACCTTGTAAGTTCTTGAAAGAAGATGCTTTACTGCAATATATCTCTGTATATCATACATTCCTGTTCTCCTGCAACCTTACTGGCTGGATTTTTCACCCTTCCCAGGTGTGTGGTCTGCTTCAGTGACTTTGAAGTCAGGCAGCTGTTGCGAGTTCTGCCCTGCAACCACGAGTTCCATGCTAAGTGCATTGACAAATGGTTAAAGGTAACATTCACTGCTTTGACTGAGACTTTTCTAATCAATCTCCATTAAGGAGAATTCAGGGACTATCTCTGAATGTATAGATTCCATTTGAATTGTCTTCTTCAATAGGTCTAGTTGCTTTTTAAGGTTACTGGAAAGGAAGAGCCTTCCTTGGTTCAAGCTTAGTTCCTGATGATTATAGGGATACATCCATGTAATCTTCCTGGCAGCCATAGGGTAGTGCTTCCACTACTCCAGCCACTTCCACTGTCTAGAATGTCAGCACTATCTAAGCCACTGATTATATCCATTTATAAGACATTGTATATTAGCAGTCCCTAGCTAATCTTTACTGGTCTCCAAAGGGAAAAAAAAGAAGCACAGCTGGGTCAGACTTGCTAGCACTTTGGTGGGGGACCACTAACGAATATGAAAAACTGTCCAGGATTAAAACAGTGTTAGAAACCTCTTTGATAGTATTGCCAATAAAACTACACAGGTGTATCCATAAAGACACAACCGCTTTAACTGTTCCAACACAGGTGATTCATCCACATTTCAGTGTGGTGCAAAGCACCTCTTTTGACTGCTTTGCACAGCCCCATTACCATTATTTAACAAAGGATTTTCTTCTGACTGACCTAATTTCCTTGCTAGCTTCATTACATGACCATAACTTCTAGGATTATATGAAAAGGAGAAATATTCTATCAACTGTTTTCACAGCGTGCATAACTTCTTAAATCTCTATAGATTTCACCCCCTCCATTGTCATTTTTCCTTCATTAATAAAAACTCCAAATTTTTCCACCTTTCTTGTTCTCATTTTCATTTTTCTCCTTCACGATCCCTTTAAAAAAGAAGGTGACCAAAACTCTGCAGATTGCTCCAAATGCAATAATTTAAGAACTTTAATTGGAAAATTTTATCCTACAGGTAGTCCTTGACTTATGACCACAATAGGAACCAGAAAATTTGTTAAGTAGTTCAGTGGTCAAGCAAGGCATCACGTGACTGCGCCCAATTGTACAACTTTTTTGCCATGGTCATTAAGCGAATCTGGCTTCCCCCATTGATTTTGTCGTCGGAAGCTGGCTGGGAAGGTTGCAAGTGATGATCATGTGACCCCCCAGGACGCAGCAACCGTCATAAATACATGCCAGTTGCCAAGCACCTGAATTTTGGTCACATGACTGTGGGGAATGATGCAATGGTTGTAAGTGCAAGGACCAATCATAAGTCACTTTTTTCAGCTGTTGTAACTTTGAACAGTTGCTAAATGAATGGTCATAAGTTGAGGACTACCTGTTTTCCTAATTATTTCTGAACTTGTCTTTTTCATTGCAGTTATATACTGAGGATATGGCTGAGTTCGAAGTATCCATAATGAGTCTTAGGTTATGGTTTATAGTTTAGCCAAAGATGGACAACACATGGTCTGCAAGCCAAATCCCATACCCTGCCAAATTGTGCTAATGAAATTAACTAGTATTTGGTGATATGATATCTTGGAGAGGAGTTGGTACAAATAAGAAACAAAATTGATGCTTAACCATTATTATTAACATTATTATTAACCATTATGGTTAACAGTAAACAATTTAACTTTTCTTAAAAAGACAAAAAAAAGAGATCCTTCTCCAGAGGAAAAACTATAGTCCTACTATATCTAGTGATGTTGGAAGGTTGTATGATGCCAGCCAATGATGTTTGATTAAATAAAAAATGGTTTAAAAAACCATGGAATAGTATGATCTATGACCCACACTATCTTTGTACATTTCCAATTTTTGTACACTTATTCCTTTATACTGAATAAATACACTGTAATGAATTCATTAAAATATATTTTCATAATCAACTCTCCCATCTTGGCATAAAGTATTAAAATATTCAGTAACTTTCATCCAGTACAACTTCTTGGAGGACCAATCTGCATTCCTCTCTATTTTTTTTTTTCAAAATTGCCTTGCCTGTTCTTATTCTCTGTTTACTATGTATTTGTGTGCTTTAATCAACTTTTGATTCAGAGGAAATTTTTTGAGGATCTCTGGATCAGGATTTTCATTCCTGATTGATTTGTTTCTAGTCTCCTGTGCATATTAACTAATGATTGATACCTTAGAATCCCTACCTTTCTATCTTTTTTTGAGTTGAATATTTCTCTTAATATATTTATACAGGTACAGGTAGTCCTCAGGTTACGTCCATTTGTTCAGCGACTGTTCAAAGTTACGACGGTGCTGAAAAAATTGACTTATGATAGGTCCTCAAAGTTACAGCTATCACAGTGTTCCCGCAGTCACATAATCAAAACTTGGGTGCCTGGCAACCAGCCCGCATTTATGACTGTAGCAGTGTCCTGTGGTCACATTCTCCTGCCCTGTGTGAATTGCCTCCATTTCAACTCCCTCCACCCACCTATCTCCCCCCCATCTCTGTCCTTTTGGCAGCCCTGCACAGCATAGCCAAGATGAAGAAACTGCTGTATTCCACCCCTGCTGCCAACCCCAGCTGACCTTCATCATCGTCTTCGCCTTACTTCCTCTCCGTTGGGCTTGCCTCTGCTGCTGCCTCCCAGCCACCACCATGGCCGGGGGTCATGCTGACGTGTCTGCCCTGTGGGGAGGGGTTTGCGCCAGCCCGCCCTGGGCCTGCCCAACATCTGGGTGCAAAAGTCCCCGTGTGACCCACCGCTTGCAGCAGCTTCTGCTTTTCCTCCTGGTTCTGCTTCTCCCTGCGAAGAGCCACCACCAACATGTGAGTCCCTCCACCGGGGCTCGCTGCTGCTTTTGGGGCGGCTCTCTAACCTTTATGCTGCAGAGGCGAGGCAGGAGTGAGCGGTAACTGGGCAGCCCCAGGGTGTGTGCAGAGACTTGGGGCAGCTGTGGCTACAGCTCCGCCTGTAATGATACATGGGAACGACCTTGGGAGACAGAGCAAAGAGAAGCAACCAAGGGAATGGTCAGATAAAAGGCAGCTCAGCCCACTGAAGGCATGTGGGTGGAGCAAGAGGCTCAGAAGAGACCTTCCTTAGTTTTAGGGCTATAAAAGAGAGGAGGTGAGGGAAGTAATTTCAGACTTGCAAGATTCTGTTAACGTAGCATTACAATAAAGTAGAATTAGCTCATCTGGTCTTATTTCCTGTCTGGTCTACCTTGTAAGGCTGACATGACTCTTACAAGTTTCATACCCATTTCCAAAGAGGATTTTTAGGAATGACCTTCAAACCCCAAGGGACTCTGCTATCTGCCAACCATCTAGCAGCAGTGTTGTTGCAAAACTAGCAGCAAGTAGATGCACAGATGACCAACTTGCAGAATGCCATTATACAACTAATGTAACAGCTGGGGCAGAATTTGCCTCAACCACAGCAGCACAACAGCCTGTGGCTCAGCCAATGCTTCTGCATTCCCATGGGAGCTTACAGGAGAAGTTCAGAGGGAACCAGGACCAATTCCGGACATTCACAGCTCAGTGGTCAAAGATCTGAGAGATGAGCTGGTGAGGCAAGGCACCCCAAATACCCTGGAAGAGCTGTATCAACATTGTGCAATAATAGACACCCAACTGGAGGAGTTAAGGTGGGGAAGGAATGGTAAGGGGAGAAGAACCTACATCATGTCTTTCCCCATACCCTTCCTCCCAATGGCCTCCTCAGAACTCAGCATGGAAGAACCCATGCAGATTGGAGCAGCCAAGAGATCTCTGTCATCAAGAGAAGCAAAGAAGAAGGAAACGGGCTATGCTTTTACTGCAGGGCCCCCAGGCACATAGCCAGATCATGCCCAGTGAAAACTCAAGCATCTGACACAGCAGTGAAGTGCAGAACTTGTAAATCAAACAGAGTATGTAGCCAGCAAGTACCCAGCTCACTTCAAGGCAACATTCCAGGAAAACTTTACCAGCCCCCCTCCCAGGAGCTCCAAAGGGGAGCCCTCAACCATCTAAGGAGAGCTCAAACAGCCGACAGCAGGCAAGCATACCTAATACTCCTGTTGTTGTTACTCTAGATTCCAGACAGAATGTGAAACACACTGCTCTTGTAGACTCGGGGGCAACCACTAATTTCATAGATGTAGATACAGTACAGAATCATATGTTGCCTACTGAAGCTCTAGAAAGCCCAATGATACAGTGGGGCAAAAAAGTATTTAGTCAGCCACCAATTGTGCAAGTTCTCCCACTTAAAAAGATGAGAGAGGCCTGTAATTTTCATCATAGGTATACCTCAACTATGAGAGACAAAATGAGAAAAAAAAATCCAGAAAATCACATTGTCTGATTTTTAAAGAATTTATTTGCAAATCATGGTGGAAAATAAGTATTTGGTCACCTACAAACAAGCAAGATGTGTGGCTCTCACAGACCTGTAACTACTTCTTTAAGAGGCTCCTCTGTCCTCCACTCGTTACCTGTAGTAATGGCACCTGTTTGACCTTGTTATCAGTATAAAAGACACCTGTCCACAACCTCAAACACTCACACTCCAAACTCTACTATGGCCAAGACCAAAGAGCTGTCGAAGGACACCAGAAACAAAATTGTAGACCTGCACCAGGCTGGGAAGACTGAATCTGCAATAAGCAAGCAGCTTGGTGTGAAGAAATCAACTGTGGGAGCAATAATTAGAAAATGGAAGACATACAAGACCACTGATAATCTCCCTTGATCTGGGGCTCCACGCAAGATCTCACCCCGTGGGGTCAAAATGATCACAAGAACGGTGAGCAAAAATCCCAGAACCACCCGGGGGGATCTAGTGAATGACCTGCAGAGAGCTGGGACCAAAGTAACAAAGGCTACCATCAGTAACACACTACGCCGCCAGGGACTCAAATCCTGCAGTGTCAGACGTGTCCCCCTGCTTAAGCCAGTACATGTCCGGGCCCGTCTGAAGTTTGCTAGAGAGCATTTGGATGATCCAGAAGAGGACTGGGAGAATGTCATATGGTCAGATGAAACCAAAGTAGACCGTTTTGGTCTAAACTCGCCGTGTTTGGAGGAGAGAGAATGCTGAGTTGCATCCAAAGAACACCATACCTACAGTGAAGCATGGGGGTGGAAACATCATGCTTTGGGGCTGTTTTTCTGCAAAGGGACCAGGACGACTGATCCGTGTAAAGGAAAGAATGAATGGGGCCACGTATCGTGAGATTTTGAGTGAACACCTCCTTCCATCAGCAAGTGCACTGAAGATGAAACGTGGCTGGGTCTTTCAGCATGACAATGATCCCAAACACACCGCCTGGGCAACGAAGGAGTGGCTTCGTAAGAAGCATTTCAAGGTCCTGGAGTGGCCTAGCCAGTCTCCAGATCTCAACCCCATGGAAAACCTTTGGAGGGAGTTGAAAGTCCGTGTTGCCCAACGACAGCCCCAAAACATCACTGCTCTAGAGGAGATCTGCATGGAGGAATGGGCCAAAATACCAGCAACAGTGTGTGAAAACCTTGTGAAGACTTACAGAAAACGTTTGACCTCTGTCATTGCCAACAAAGGATATATAACAAAGTATTGAGATGAACTTTTGATATTGACCAAATACTTATTTTCCACCATGATTTGCAAATAAATTCTTTAAAAATCAGACAAGGTGATTTTCTGGATTTTTTCCCCCATTTTGTCTCTCATAGTTGAGGTATACCTATGATGAAAATTACAGGCCTCTCTCATCTTTTTAAGTGGGAGAACTTGCACAATTGGTGGCTGACTAAATACTTTTTTGCCCCACTGTAGTTGAGAGATCGATGGACAGCCACTAAGAGCAGGGCCGATTTTGCAGCTCACGGCCCATTTGCAGTTTAACAATTAAAGATTACACAGAGTTCATAACGCTCTACATGACCGCTTCCTTGCATGTGCCCATCACTTGGGAATAGAGTGGCTTCAGCTACATGATCCAGATGTAGATTGGGCACAAGGGACGCGCTCATTCCCCTCCCCTGAATTCCAGCAGCATCGCTTATAAGCAGTGCAAGTTTACCCCTCCCCTACTCCAGTGCAGAACAAAGGAAGATTGGCACTACCAGAAAAATACTCAGACTGCAGATGTATTTGGGGAAGAAGAGGCAGCAGTGAACACCCCCTAAAGCATGTGATTGCACTATCAATTTGAAGCCAGGAGCCCAAATCCCAGCAAAGAGAGAATATCCCATGTCTACTCACAAGTTAGTTATTCTCGAGGAATATTTGGATGTCAACATACAAAGAGGGTTCATTCACCCTTCCAGTTCACCAACGTCAGCACCATTTTTTGTGCCCAAAAAACAAGGAGAGGCAGCAGTTACTCTGAAGGGAAAGGAGGGAGAACCCACGCATGCTGTTGATGACTACAAAGACCTGAACAGAGTGACAGACCATTATCCACTCCCACTTATCTACTTGACCGACTACATGCATCTTTACAAAACTAGACTTGAGAAGTGCTTACAACCTAATCAGAATGAAAGGACATGAATTTTTGACAGCCTTTGATACAAGATATAGCAAGTTTGAATACACAGTGATGCCTTTTGGCCTTGTGAACTGTGGAGCTGTTTTCTCTAGATTCATGAACAAAATATTTTCAGACGTTTTAGTGGTGTACTTAGATGACATCTTGGTTTATTCCGAAGATCCCTCGGATGTAACCCCTGTCGGAAATGTATTGCAAAAACTATAGAACAGCATGCTCTTTGCCAGGCTAGAAGAATATGCATTTGACCTGCCTCAGACTATTTGGGCTACAGAATCCAGCAAAGTCTATTCTATTCTATTCTATTCTATTCTATTCTATTCTATTCTATTCTATTCTATTCTATTCTATTCTATTCTATTCTATTCTATTCTATTCTCTCTCTCTCACACACACACACACCCCTGGTAATGTGAAAGACATGCAATATTTTCTGAGCTTTGCTAAGTTCTACTGGAAATTCACCCCTATTTTGCTGACCATGTAAAGCTGCTGTCCCAGCTCCTAAGAAAGGATCAGCAATTCTCTTGGTCAACTCAAGAGCAAGCAGCATTTCAAGAGTTAAAAGAACTCATCCTCCACCAACCTGATCCCTCCCACCCCTTTGTGGTGCAGACAGTTTCAGATGTGGTGGCAGGAGCAGTCCTGCTCCAAGCAGAGAAGGGGGGGGGCAGATCTACTACCACATGCCTTTTACTCCAGAGTGATCCAGTAGAAAGGAACTATGATATTTTCAATAAGGAGTTGCTGGTGGTAAACATTACCTTCCAGCAATGGAGACACCTGCTGGAAGGAGCAGCCCACCCTATACAAGTCTGTACAGACCATAAGACTTTAGAGGTTCTGCAGGATGCACAATTTCTCACCCCTTGGCAAATCAGGTGGGCACAATTTTTCTCCTGCTTTGATTTTTACATCTCCTACATTCCAGGCTCCCAAAGCAAGCTTCCAGATGCCCTCTCACGTAAGCTGGAGTACAATATGCCACAGTTATCCTCCCCCGCAACAGTGTTCCAGCCATGCAACTTTGAGTTGCGCCATAAATCAAACCAACCTGAAAAGCTGGGAACAGGTAGACATCTGTTCCTTTGATCTATTAGATTGGATTGGGGCACAGCAACGGCAGGATGCATACGTGAGGGCCCAGATGGATGACAAAACAAGGTGGTTTTGCACCTTTCATGGTGGTAGGAGGGCACCTGTTGCACAATGGACATTTATATGTTCTTCCCCCTCCCCCTAAGGGAAGAGGTACTGCAGCTGTGCCACAACAACAAAACAGCAGGACACGGGGGTGGGGGAAACGTTTAAAACCCAAAATAGAGTTCTCAGAGAGTTTTGGTGGGCGCATGTCTGCACAAACATTAAGGATTATGTTTCTTCTTGTCACGTCTGTCATAGAGCAAAACCAATTCCTGGTAAGCTGGCTGAGTTATTGCAGCCGTTAAAAACCCAGTCACAGCCGTGGGATACTTTTTCTCTAGATTTTATTGGTGATCTTCCCCCAGTGCAAGGATATACAAGCATACAGCTAGTAGTGGATTTATTTACAAAACTAGCTCATTTTATTCCTTGCAAGGGCCTCCCAATGGCCCAGGAAACAGCTCAGCTCTTTTTGGACCACATCTTTAGCTATAGAGGATCAGTCAATCATGTTACTTCAGATAGAAGAAGTCAGTTCACTTTCAAATTTTGGAAGGCCTTGTTGCATTTCTTCCTCACGTCATCCGAAGTCCAGTGGAGAATCTGAGGTTAACCAACTGTTGCAGCAATATTTAAGATGCTACATTTCATATCAGCAAGACAACTGGACTGATATCTTTTGCTGAATTTGCTTACAACAATGCAGCACACTCCTCTATCGGTATGTCCCCGTTTCAGGCAACTTACAGATTCCACCCACAGGTCTTGCCAACAACCAGACAAGAAGGCGCTTCTCATGCCACAGATTTCCTGTATGAGAGGCAAGTGACCCAGAGCTGCTTAAAGGAGCAGCTGGAACTAGCAAAGGCCATATACAAAAAAGCAGATGCACACAGACAAAAGGAAGCTAAAATTGCAGAAGGGGATTTGGTGTGGCTTTGTACAAAATGTTTGACTTCGAGGCCTCCTAAGAAAGTCGACTCGAAATTTATTGGCCCCTTCCCAGTAATTAAACCCAGTAGCATTCCAGGTGCAGTTGCCAGCATCAATGAAGGTTCAGCCTGTATTCCATTGGTCTTTTCCTAGTGAAAGAGGCATCCCCCTGCACTCTGCATTCACAGGCAGCATCCCCCCCCATACAGGGAGGAAGAGCACGAGGTGGAGGCAGTGCTAGACTCTAGATGCAGAGGGAAGCGGATTGAATACCTGATCCACCGGAAAGGCTACCCAGAGTTAGAGAAGTCATAGGAGGCAGCCACAGATATGTATGTGCTGCAATTGGCGCACCACTTTCACAACCAATACCATAACAAAACCTGTCCTCGGCAACTGCAGGCCTTGTAGGAGTTTGGTGCTGACCAAAATGGACAAGAGGTGTTCTTTTATGGGGTGGAGGGCACCACAGGGATAACAAGAGACCAAGTAGGGGTCAGGGAAAGTGACCCAGCTCCTTCCACTTTAGGCATACAGGACATGGGAGGGCAATAGTTTCCTGATCAGGGGGCAGCATTCATTTCTACAGGCGCAGTTGGGTTGCAGGATGCCTCGTGATCTTAGGGAGCTACTAGCAGAAGAGGGGAGCAACACAGCTGCACTTTGTTTTCATAGCCTGTGGTCAGTTTCCCCTGTGAACTCAGGAGGGGAGGGTGATGTAATGGTATGTGGGAATGACCTTGGGAGACAGTGCAAAGAGACGCAGCCAAGGGATAGATAAAAGGCAGCTGAGCCTGCAGCAGGAATGTGGGTGGGGCAAGAGGCTCAGGAGAGACCCTCCTTAGTTTTGGGGCTGTAAAAGGGAGCAGGGAAGAGAAGTACTTTCAGACTTGCAAGATTCTGTTAACATGGCATTACAATAAAGTAGAATTAGCTCATCTGGTCATATTTCCTGTCTGGTCTACTTAGTAAGGGTAACACCATCTCTAACTTGCCACTCCCTGCTCTGGTCCCTAGATGTGCCACGCTCTCTGCTTGGGGAGTTCCTGCCTGCAAAGGTGCCATGTGGTCCAGGCCTGCCCAAGGAAAGGCACCACTGCTCATGATCCCCATGGTGAAGTTTGACGAAGGTGGCTGGGACTTTGGCAGGAGAGGCTTTGCAGGGCCTTGATCATAGGAGAGGCCGCATTTCCCAGACCGGGCTGGGGCTGGGGCTGGGGTTGGGCTGGGTGGGGAGGAAAGGGGAGGGAGGCAAAAGTGATAACGAAGGTGAGCTGAGGGCAGTGGAATACAGTGGCCATCTCAGCCATGCTGTGCAGGGCAGCCAAAAGGGTAGAGATGTGGGGGGAGATGAAGCGGAGGCAGTTTGCACAGGGCAGGAGAAGTGTGAGGTCCTGGCCTAGCGACCGCAACCTGGACTGCCGTGACTACTGTTACTAAGCCACGTGGTCACGTAATGTTTTACTTAACAGCTGCTTTGCTTAGCAGTGGAAATCCCAGTCATAATTAGGGTCATAACCCAGGGACTACTTGTAGTCCTTGTTTAGCAACTGGCTTGGACAGCAACCATTTGTAGTTACGATGGTGATGAAAAAGTAACCTTGTATTTACAACTTTTTCAGGTCTGTAAAGCAAAGGAAAGCTGAAGTAAGATCTAAGCAGGTGTGGTTTCACTTAGTGACTAAGTTGCCAATCCCAATTGTTGTTGCTAAATGAGGACTACCTGTACTTGTTTCTTGCCAGCTGTAAATTAATTCATTTAAGCTTTAGAAATGGATTACAGATTTACAGTGCATTCAGAAAGCATTCAGACCCCCTTCACTTTTTTCAGTTTTGTTATGTTGCAGCCTGATACTACAATCCTTCACATTCATTTTTTTTCTCATTAATCTACACTCAGTACCCCATAATGATAAAGTGAAAACAGAATTTTAGCAATGTCTGTAAATTTATTAAAAAGGAAAAACTGAAATATCACATTGGCATAAGTATTCAGGCCCTTTGCAACACTTGAAATTTAGCTCAGGTGCCTTCCATTTATCTTGATCATTGCTGAGCTGTTTCTGCACTTTGATTGGAGTCCACGTGTGGTAAATTAAATTGATTGGACATGATTTGGAAAGGCGCACACCTCTCTATAGAAGGCCTCAGAGCTGACCATGCATACTGTACCAGAGCAAAAGCCATGAGATCAAAGGAACTGCCTGCAGAGATCAGAAACAGGATTATTGCAAGGCACAGATCTGGGGAAGGGTACAAAAAAATGTCTGCTGCACTGAAGGTTTCCAAGAGCACAGTGGCCTCCATAATTCTCCAGTGGAAGAAGTTTGACACAAACAGGACTCTTCCAAGAGCTGGTCGTCCGGCCAAACTGAGCAAATGGGGGAGAAGAGCCATAGTAAAAGAGGTGAGCAAGAACCTGATGGTCACTCTGACTGAGCTCCAGAGATCCTGTGTGGAGATGGGACAAAGTTCCAGAAGGACAACCATCACTGCAGCCCTCCATCAATCTGGGCTTTACGGCAGAGTGGCTAGACGGAAGCTTCTCCTCAGTGCAAAACACATGAAAGCCCGCTTGGAGTTTGCAAAAAAGCACCTGAAGGAACAAGATTCTCTGGTCTGATGAAACCAAGATTGAACTGTTTGGCCTCAATTCTAAACGTTATGTCTGGAGGAAACCAGGCACCGCTCGTCACCTGCCCAATACCATCCCAACAGTGAATCATGCTGTGGGGGTGTTTTTCAGCAGCAAGGACTGGGAGACTGGTCAGGGTTGAGGGAAAGCTGAATGGAGCAAAGGGCAGAGATATCCTCAATGAAAACCTGTTCTACAGTGCTCAGGACCACACATTGGGCCGAAGGTTCACCTTCCAACATTACAACGATCCTAAGCACACAGCCAAGCCAACACAGGAATGGCTTAGGGGCAACTCTGTGAATGTCCTAGAGTGGCCCAGCCAGAGCCCTGACTTGAACCTATTGAACATCTCTGGAGAGACCTGGAAATGGCTGTCCACCGACGGTCCCCATCCAGGGGGTTTGAGCTTGAGAGGATTTGCAAAGAAGAATGGCAGAAAATCCCCCAATCCAGGTGTGCAAAGCTTGTTGTGTCATACTGAAAAAGACTTGAGGCTGAAATTGCTGCCAAAGGTGCTTCAACAAAATACTGAGTAAAGGGTCTGAATACTTAAGTATATATTTCAGTTTTTTCTTTTTAATAAATTTACAGACATTTCTAAAATTCTGTTTCCACCTTGTCATTATGGGGTACTGAGTGTAGATTAATGAGGGGGAAAAAATGAATTTGAACAATCGTAGTATCAGGCTGCAACATAACAAAATTGAAAAAAGTAAAGGGGATCTGAATACTTTCCAAATACACTGTATGTAATACATTGGTTTTAAAAGAGCCATATGTTAAGAATATATTGCTTTCTTTTTAGTGGGCATGTAACCAGGAAAGAATTGAGCTCATTTGTTACAACTACAAGTTGTCCTCACTTAATGACCACAATGAAGTTACAACAGCTCTGAACGAATGGTCATTACACTCTTCGAAGTCACAGCCATTGCAGCATCCCCGCAGTAATATGATCAGAATTTGGGTGCTTGGTGGCCTGCCCACATTTATGACTGCAGCGTGCACTTCACCCCCCCACCTATCTCCCCATATCTCTGCCCTTTTGGCTGCCCTGCACTCTGCCGCTGCTGCCTACCCCTGCAAACCCCAGTTGACCTTCGCCACCTTCTTCCTCCCGCTGCTGATGAGACGCACCTGCCAGACTAGCTGCTGGCCCTTTGCGAGGCCTTGTGAGGCCTCGCAAAGGACCAGTAGCTGCCTTGGCCAGGCATGCCTCAGCAGCAGGAGGAAGAAGACGGCAACGTTCAGCGGGGGGTGGCTGAGGTAACCAGTGGCGGAGTGCAGGGTGTCCAAATGGCAGAGATGGGGAGTTGAAGGAGAGATGAGCGTGGTAGGGCAACAGAGCTGCATTTGCTGAAGAGAGCTTACCAGGCCCAGCCAGGAAGGATGCAATGGGATGGAGCTGGCAGTTTGCACAGGGCAGGAGAAACACGAGGTCCTTGCCTAATAATGGCATGGTCCTTGCCTAATGACTACAACTGGGAGTACCAGAACTGCCATCGCTAAGTGGTGTGGTCACATGATGTTTCGCCTTACAATCGCTTTGCTTAGCAACAGAAATTCCAGTCTCAAGTTGGATAAATAAAGGATTTAGATTGAATAATTTGACAAACGCTTTTGGTTTTCAGATTGAATTGATTGGACTTGTCTTACGTCTTTCCCTTCAGAAGGGATGTGACTGCATTTCAACCTAAGTAATTCTGAAATAGGCAGCCCTCAAAGCCGAGAAGCTGCCTGTGCTGTTCTTTTAGTGGACTGCTTGGAGGTCTTCCAGTGGGTGAGACTGGCCAAAAGTTTCATTCTTACCTTGATCATTGCAGGCAAACCGCACATGCCCCATCTGCCGAGCAGATGCTTCAGAAGTGCACCGGGAGGCTGAATGAGGTTCGTCAATGCACTGCTGCACAAATTTACTCCAGGATATGGACCTTGGACCAGAGGCATGGGCCAGCCTGTACGCTTAGCCTCTGGGGCCTCTCCTGGGATGCGGTGAGAATATAAGCAATGTATGACACCCCCTCCCCCTCACCCCATGGCATGGACTGGGCCTGGTGGTTGAGCCAGCTCTGCGGTGTCATGCTTTGTAGGGGGAGGCATCCCCACGTGCTCTGCACTCCAAAGACTCTCCATCCTTGCACCATTATTTTCCAGGTGTTTGCATTCCTTCTTGGTTTGGGGTTTTCCTTTCCTATTTGGTTTTGTGGCTGTCTGACCCAGATTTTTATCCAAATTCATTCCTTTCTGGCAGAGCCAGATTTGGGGGCCTTGAAAGCAGAACAGTTCCAAGGGAGAGGGGAAGAAGTGCCTGCTTCAACCCTACCACCTGCTTGCCTAGAGTACAGTGTTGCAAGGTAGTCAGTAGCGGGGAGTACGTTGGTTGCAACACTGATGTAAGCCACTTGAGGCCTTGCCAAAAACATCTGTGGCTGTCTCCATGCAAATCATGGCCCAGGACCACCTTGTGTTTTTCCCTACACATGCACAGAATAGTCCCACCAGCGTCTCAGACTCTCCCTCCCCTTGCATGCATGCAATGTTGGGTGGAGTTCAGGGTTGTTCTCACAAGTTGCACAGTGAGGTAAAGAAAAATGGGCCTAAACTAAGTCCAGCAATATTCTGCTGCAAGGCAGTTTTGGGGGAAAGACCCATTTCCCCCCAGAAAGCTTGGAAGAGAGGAGGAGTATGCAAGTGAAAATCCCTACAATAAAACAGCCGGCTCTGTTTATTGCATACTTAATGAGATGGAGGCTTGTGGCTTGTGTTTTGAGATATAGAATCATGTAATAATTGATGTGTCTTCCTTTTATTTTCCCTTTGCACACTCAGACCCCAGATCATTGTCCTAGTAATGCATTTGGGTTCCTATTCCTTCTCGGTACCCATTTCCAGAAACCATCTCTCCTCCATCCAGTTTTCGAGTATCCCCGGGAGACTGCGTGCATATGCTCTCCCCTGGTGTAGGGGAGGGAGAGATGTTCAGCAGACTGAGGCAGAAGCCTTCAACCGCCCCTTTGTCAGTTCTCTGTCCTAACTCCAGGTTAAGCCCTGAGAGTTGTTGGGCAGCTGCGGAGCGCTCAGTGGTAGGATCCTGGGCGGAGAGCAGGCAGGAATATTTATCTTATTATTTACCCTTGCACTAGCCATCATGGAGAAAGCCTTTCTGGTGATCATTCCTTCCTCCATGAGGCTGTATGCAGTGCTGAGTCAGCTTTCGTAGGACCAGGCATGCCTTGTCATCCTACCTTTTTCTCTCTCTCTTTCAATTTCTTCCCCTCGGCAGTCCCGTCCCCCCCCCATTTCCCCTCACATTTGGCCTACTGATGCTCGTTCTTGATGAGTTTTTCTGTATGGCCTGATGCTTGTGCGCTCGGTCAGGAACCATGGGCGATTTGGCCGTGACACTCAAGCTGTGTGCCTTCCTGTGTCTGCACACACACACACTCTCCTACCTAAAATACCTGCTGATTTGAAGCAAGAAAGCAACCAACCTGCCACCCTGTTACAGAAACCTGTTATCGTAAAAATAATAATTTTAAAAGTTGTTTTGCATGATTATACCATGGAATAAGAGAGAAGCCCTCGCCATTTAGTTGGTTTGTGTCTGAAGCCTGGAAGAATCAGAGAAGATGATAAAAATCTAATGTAAATGTTCACAAATTATGCATGCATGTTATGACCAGCTTGGAACTTGGTATTGGCTATCTCTCTAGCCAGCTGTGGGGTGATGGGGTGGGTGGGAATGAGGGGGTTCTTTGTGCTCAGCTGATTACTGCCATGCACTGTACTGCACATGTCCGCAACGCCTCACAAGGACCGTTAACGCTTTTCAGGGCATTTCTCTCTCCCCTCCCTCCCCTCCAAATTAGAGATTGGTTTGAAACCAGGTTGGGTTAGGAGGCAGCATGGTTTTAGTAGAGAGCCAGTTTGGTGCAGTGGTTAAGGCATCAGGCTAGAAACTGGGAGACCATGAGTTCTAGTCCTGCCTTAGGTACAAAGCCAGCTAGGTGACCTTGGGCCAGTCACTCTCTCTTAGTCCCAGGATGCAAGCAGTGGCAAACCACTTCTGAAATCTTGCCAAGAAAACTGCAGGGACTTGTCCAGGCAGTCGCCCGGAGTCAACACTGACTCAAAAGTGGCTTTAGTGGACTTAATTTGAGGTAGGGTTGTAAAGCTTGCAGAGGCAGAAATCCTGTGCGTTAATAGCTGCCTTGGAAGGAGCACTCTGGCAAGGTCACTTTCTCCTTCATGGTGCTGCAGAAGTAGGAGAAAAGGGGCCTGCTGACCACTCCTTTCTTCTCCTCCTCCTCCCTGCCTTCCTTGTCTAGTTTGTCTTGTCCTGTGTCAACTAGTAATGCTCCAGGGCAAGTCCGGCAGTGTGTGGCTCTTAGTCAGAATCTGGTCTCTGCCTACCCACGATGATAGAGTTTGTGCTTTCCTTCGGTTTGATTGGCAGCTTCTGCCCTCCCTCGGTTACACTCCTCCAAGTGGCAGACTCAGACTGATGGTTAGATCTCAGCTCTTTCCCCCTCAAAGTGGGTGGCGGCAGATAGGAGCAGAGACTACAATGGAGCCTGAGGCTGGGTCCTGCTCCTCAAAGCCAGGAAGCATTCCCTGAGCCTTTCTGGAGAAGTGGGCCATCTTCCTTGTGCTCTGACATCCAACTGTTCTTGGCAAGGGGGCCTGATGAATTTATGGAACAGCCAAGCAGAGCTCTACTCAGGGCCACATGGGTATGAAGGAGCAGTGACAAATGGATTAGGCAGTGTAATGTCCCCC
The DNA here is from genome assembly GCF_059951505.1 of Python bivittatus. NCBI lineage: Eukaryota > Metazoa > Chordata > Lepidosauria > Squamata > Pythonidae > Python > Python bivittatus. The sequence goes on along the minus strand of NW_028277035.1, from coordinate 42,990,628 downwards.
AAGTCTGAGAGGGCTTGAGTGGCTGGTAGTGGGAAGAGCAGCAACTCCACTTTTTCCTGTGGAGTGCTCTGAACTTGATGGTAACTGGAGGGAAGTGGTTCTGGTGTAGTATAGCTGTTGGTGTTTTTCTGAACATGCCAACTTTCAGCAATATTTACAGGGAGTCCTTGACTTACAACCATTTGTTTAATAACCATTTGAAGTTACAATGGCATTGAAAAAAGTGACTACCAGCCCTTGCACTTACGACCATCGCAATGTCCCCGCGGTCATGTGGTTAGACTTCGGGTACTTGGCAACTGGCATGCATTTACAACAGTTGCAGCATCCTTGAGTCACGTGTTCATATGACCCCTGGCATTTGTGAACTTCCCAGGGGGCTTCTGATAAGCAGAGTCAATGGGGGAAACCGGATTCACTTAACGACTGGGATTTGCTTAATGACTGTAGTGATTTGCTTAACTGCTACCAAAAAGGGTGCGGTAAAATTGGGTGCAACTCACTTAATGACCACATCACTTAGCGATTGAAGTTCTGGTCCTATTGTGGTTGAAAGTCAAGGACTACCTAAACCTCTAAAGTAGAGAATCTTTGGGTTGTGGCTGGGGCCAGCTGGCCTTTTGCCACTGGTGCTGATAGCCGTGTCTGGTGAGGTGAGCAGCTTCTTCCCCAGAAGTTGTTGATTTGACCCAGGTGAGGCAAGGCGATCCTCAGGGTGCAAGGAGGAGGAGAGGGAGGCTTGCAAACTTCGTTCTGGCCTCTTCTGCCATAAACAACAACAATAGTGCTTAATAATAAAGATCCTCAAACCTTTAGTTCCTGCAAAGACACAACAAGGCAGGATGGATAGACTGGCAGTCTTTTATTTGAGAGAAGCAGCTGGCCTGCAGATTTATCAGCAAATTAGAAGCTCTGGGCAGGTCCCAGCTTTCTTTCTTGAATAATCAATTGTGTTCCATTTGTCAAGATGAAGAGCAATGCTACTTTTTAGGAGTCTCTCTCCTCTTGCTCCACTCACCCCGCTTACGTTTGGGGGAAGTGAGTTATAACTTCAAATAAAGAATGTCCTCCTTCCCCTCCCCCTCTTCAGAGGGGGAGACTAGCTGCAGTGGGACATCTAAGCCAGGTCCTGGACCGAGCACACAAACACACCAAGGAGCAGGCCGCTTGCCATCCTCTCAGACTGCACAGACACCAGCAGCTTCTCCTTCCCAGTCTTCCCGTGATCCGTCACGCTCCCTCTCCCCTGCCATGTCAAGCCAGTGCCTTGTGTCAGACCCACCTCTCCCCCAGCCTTTCCCCTTGTCTCACAGCTTTTGGAAGGAGAGAGAGGGGAAAACAGCAACAACCACCCCTTATTCCGTGTGATACAAATAACCAAAGGTCTTTACTGTACATATTAAAGAAAAAGAAAAAAAAACAACAGCAAAACACAGGAGGTGTTTCTATATTTATAGCCAATCAGAATAGTGCCGATGCCCATCTGTTTCAGTGTCTCTTCTCCTTCCCCCGCCATCTTTTCAGAAAGGTTATTTGGGGGTGGGGAGGGAAGGAAAGCCTTACGGTTCTTCTGACGGTGACTCGAAAGCTCACAGCTCGTGTGCTGCAGAATTTATTCCAAGGAGCAGCTAAAAGTTATCATGAAAAAAAAAAACAAAAAAATATTACTAAAACATTTATTTAGGATGTTTGTGATTGCTGATTGCGCTGTAGATGCCACTGTTTACCAATGATTTCCTGTGGTGGGATAGTGGGCTGTTTACTGTTCTTTTATACCAGTCCCGTGCCCTCCAGGAGGATAGCTCAGCTTCACCCTACAAGGAGAGGGGCCTCCCTGTAGGGCACCAGGGCATTTGTTCTGTGTTAGAAAGTTTATATATATATATATATATTATATATATATTATAAATATATATATATAATTTTTTTTTGCTCTGTTACTTGCACATTTACAGTTACCTCATTTTTCCCATGTATGTATTTGGAAAAAAAAAAAGGCTAATATATAGAGAAGAAAAAAAAATCTTAAATCTCTAAAGTGTTTGTTTTGTTTTATTCCATTCCATTGGAATCATATTGGTTTGTAGCATTTAACATAACTAGTATGTTGTATTATATATGTGTATTATACTGATTGAAATTTTTAACAGATTTGTACTTTTTTTAAAATGAAAGTTGCTAGTTCTGCTTGACCAAGTAGTGCAATCATTATTTTTTTTAATGTTGTGGCTGATTTTGAGAGGGATATTCACTAATAAATGTATGATGTATACCAAAGAGGGCAGGGTAGTCTCTTCTTTTGGTGAAGACGGCACTCTCAGGAAGGCATATTTTTCTCCCCGCTACACACACATTTCATAAAAAATAGATATTATCTGCTCATCAAGAGCTAAGAACGTATTACCTTAAGATAATCGGAACATGAAGTTCATATGGTTGAGAAAGGTTTTAATAGTGACTGGATGCGGTGATTCTCAGTGGTATAACTAGATTACAAAGTAATCACAAAGGTGACCAAGTTCTTAGAATTCATCATGATTGGCTCCATAACGAATTTCCTGTGAGATACGAAGGCCAGGGTCTTTTAAGGGGGTGGGTACTGTAAAATAATTCTGCTCTTGAAACTAATTTGGATCCAGATTTTAAAGTGTTGGATCAGTAAAATTAGAACATGTCCAACATCTCCGCATAGTTTAAAAAAAACATCCAGCATATAACGTGGAAGTTTCAACAGCCATTTCCATGGCAGAGGAAATAAAGTGCAACTGAAGATTTGTGGATATTAGTGTACCTTATGTAAAGCCTTCGGATACCATTTTCAGTGCTGGTTGAAGCAATTCGTTCTCTAAAAATGAACAAAATAAATCTTTCACAGCTCAAACAAAAGTTTGTGTTTGTTTGTGGGATCTCTTTGGACAGTTAAATATTGGTTAGATTTTGGAAAGTAACATACACGGCAACAAGAATAAAAAAGTGCCTAAAGCAGCAAATTTGTGTACCTTGGAACAAATTTGTGGATAGGTTAGGTGCCATATGGAAAGTGTTTAATACTTTTATTTTCAGAGCAATGGTGAGACACAGGGCTACATGTTGTGCTTGTGATCTTTCCAGAGACAATTGTGATGAGAAATGGGAAGCTGGAATGGATGGGCTATCAGCCTGATGTAGCAAGTGGTTCTTATGAAGCCTCATTTGCGGAGAGCAGTGTTTCTCAATCTTGGCAACTTTAAGATGTGTGGACTTCAACTCCCAGAATTTCTGGGAATTGAAGTTTCATTGCTGGCTGGGGAATTCTGGAAGTTGAAGTCCATACATTTTAAAGTTGCTGAAGATGAGAAACATTGGCATAGAGAATTAAGGTGCACCTCATCCTATATCCTACAGTCCTTAGGCTGACTCTGTAGACACCAGGCTTTAGGCTCACTCTTTCTGGATGCATTCTTCCTGGTCATTCTTTAAGTACCCCTTTCTCCCCTTTTGTGTTGTTTCCATCAATAATGGTTGAACTTCACTCCTTGAGATAAGATTCTATCTCCAGTCCTTGCCCCCTCCCCAATCGTGAAAATATTTTTGTGGCTACCGGTATCTCTATAAGTAGGCTGCTTGCATCAGTTTTTAATACTGCATAGTACATACATAAAACATGTATTTTTACTCCTGTGCCAAAAGAAAAAAAAATACTGCAATAGGTAAATTCCTGCTTCTTTGTGGTTTTTCATAACTCAGTAGCAGCTGAGACAATACAGGTAGTCCCTGGGTTAAGAACACCCAGGTTACAGATGACCCATAATTAAGAATGGAGCCTACTGTAGCAAAATTCAAGTTAAATACACAATGATTCAAATTATACACACAAGGGTTTGAGTTAAATACAAAATACTACTTATACAGTATTATACATTAATACTGTTCTGTCTTATGTACAAATTCAATTTAAGGATAGACCTTGGGGACAGAACTTGTTCTTAAACTGGAGAGTACCTGTACATCCAAAGTAGGCAAATGCACTTTCAATGCAACCTGCTTCTCAAGGTTATTGTAGGAGTGAAATGAAGGGAGACCTAGGTAGACTGCCCTGAACTTCAGAGTAAAGGTGGAAAACAATATTACTATTTACTATAGTAAAAATATCAAAACAGGATTCAGTTTTCGTGTTAGTCTTTCCCTGGGTTCCTGGAAAGGAATAGCATTAGTAACCTGCCTTTTAGAGTTTAATGGTACAGAATGAAAATATACAGTACTGTGCAAAAGTTTTAGGCAGGTGTGAAAAAATGCTGTAAAGTAAGAATGCTTTCAAAAATATATATTGTAATTATGTTTATCAATTTACAAAATGCAAAGTGAGCAAACAAGAGAAATCCAAATCAAATCAATATTTGGTGTGACCACCCTTTGACTTCAAAACAGCATCAATTCTTACACATGCACACTTTGTACACTTGCACAAAGTCAGGGATCTTGTAGGATTAGAGTCGGGTGTATGATTAACCAATTATACCAAGCAGGTGCTAATGATCATCAATTTCATATGTAGGTTGAAACAGTCATTAACTGAAACAGAAACAGCTGCGTAGGAGGCTTAAAACTGGGTGAGGAACAGCCAAACTCTGCTACTAAGGTGAGGTTGTGGAAGACAGTTTCATGTCACAGGTCATACACCATGGCAAGACTGAGCACAGCAACAAGACACAAGGTAGTTCTACTGCATCAGCAAGGTCTCTCCTAGGCAAAAATTTCAAAAAAACACTCGGGTTTCAAGATGTATTGTTCAAGCTCTTTTGAAGAAGCACAAAGAAATGGGCAACGAAGACTGTAGATGCAGTGGTCAGCCAAGGAAACTAATGTGGCAGATGAAAGACATCATCCTTACTTCCCTTTGACATTGGAAGATGTCCAGCAGTGCCATCACAGAACTGGTGGAAACCAGTGGGATCCAGGTACACCCATCCCCTGGCCAGAGAAGTCTGGCCAGAAGTGGTCTTCATGGAAGGATTGTGCCCAAAAAGCCATACCTCCCATGTGGAAACAAGGCTAAGTGACTCAACTATGCACGAAAACATAGCAACTGGGGTGCAGAAAAATTGCAGCAGGTGCTCTGGACCGGTGAGTCACAATTTGAAATATTTGGCTATAGCAGGAGGCAGTTTGTTTGCTGAAGGGCTGGAGAGTGGTACAATAATGAATGTGCAGGCAACAGTGAAGGATGGTGGAGGTTCCTTGCAAGTTTGGGGCTGCATTTCTGCAAATGGAGTTGGAGATTTGGTCAGGATCAATGGTGTCCTCAATGCTGAGAAATACAGGGAGATACTTTATCCATCATGCCATACCATCAGGGAGGCATGTGACTGGCCCAAATTTATTCTGCAGCAGAACAACGACCCCAAACATACAGCCAATGTCATTAAGAACTATCTTCAGTGTAAAGAAGAACAAGGAGTCCTGGAAGTGATGGTTTGGCCCCCAGAAGAGCCCTGATCTCAACATCATCAAGTCTGTCTGGGATTACATGAAGAGACAGAAGGATTTGAGGCAGCCTACATCCACAGGAGATCTGTGGTTCTCCAAGATGTTTGGAACAACCTACCTGCCGAGTTCCTTCAAAAACTCTGCAAGTGTACCTAGAAGAATTGATGCTGTTTTGAAGGCAAAGGGTGGTCACACCAAATATTGATTTGGATTTCTCTTCTGTTTGCTCACTTTGCATTTTGTAAATTGATAAACAATTACAATATATATTTTTGAAAGCATTCTTACTTTACAGCATTTTTTCACACCTGCCTAAAACTTTTGCACAGTACTGTATATATACACACATACATAGCAAGCACTGCTAGCTGAATTCTTCCCTCAGAATTTGGTTCCTAATATTGACACATATTAAGAGCTGTGCCAGATCAAAACAAAACTTAGCCTAATATTGTGTTCTCACACTGGTCAACCAGAGATCCATAGACTGCTTACAAACACAACAAAAATGGCAACTATACAGGCCTGGCTGTGCCCCTCAGCAATGGGTTTCAATGGCTTTTCATCTGGATGGGAAAATGGGTATTATCACTAGTCCATGAGTTTGCCCAATGTCCTTTTACAAACCATACAAATTATTGGTAACCCTCTCATAGGAATTTAAATAATAGAATGATGGAATTAGAAGGGACTGTAAGTTTAACCCTCCATAGTGTGCCAGAAAACCAATTAAACTATTCTTAATTCTTAAGTGGTGGCTTCCAGTCTCCTTAGAACTTTCCAGAGATGGAGAACCCACTATTTATAGGTAAATTCTTCTATCAGGAAGATCTTTATATTAAAATGAAATATAGGCATCTGCATCTTACACTTGTTTCTTATCCTAGTTTGTATCAAAGAAAAATAGTTCCTGACCATCTTCCTTATAACACCTTTTTATGTACTGGAGCATCTTTTCCAGACTGAGCATCCCAACCTGTCCTCACAGGGCATGTCCTCAAGTTCCTGTATCATTTTTGTTGCCTTCTTCTGAATCTGTTCTAACCTGTCAATACCCTCCTGAAACGTGCATTTCAGTATTCCAAGTATGGTCTTAACAGTGCAGAATTGAGAATACTGTAAGGGCATCATGGGTATGCAGCTGGAGAAATGGGTTAGCTCTTCTAGCATCTGTCCTACGCTGCTGGCTTACGTTCAGCTTGTCAGTGACCATACCCTTCTCCAGTGTTGTGCTTCCAAGCCATGTATCCCCCAGTGTTTATATGTGCTCTATTCCTCCCTAAATGTAATCCCTTAAATTTCTCTCTGTTGAAGGATAACTTTATTCTTGTTTACAATTTGAGATTTTTGAATAATTATTGATGGACCTTCTCTTCAGCCAAAATATCTGTATATATGTACATACCCATCACATTATTCTCTTTTGGGGTAAGCAGCATTATGCAGAACACAGAAAAGGAGTAAGAAATAGCAAGTCAAAGAAATTAAAGGCATGAGATAAGAAAAATACTAAAAGCAAAACGGTTGACTATACATGTTTTACTTCATACTTCCTACCACCATGCACATACACCATTTCATAAACAGCCGTTTTTCTTTTAGTTTCTCATCTCTTGAGATTCTCATCAATTTCATTCACCCATGACTTCTTGGTCTTCACCTCCTCTCAGTCCATTTTTTCTTCCTTCATGTAGTTCTGTTATTTGATCCTTATTCATTCTCTCTGCATGATCAAACTACCTCAACATACCCTGGTATACAGCAAATTAATTCATCATTAATTTATTATTTCAGTCTCCATTCATCTTGAGCCTACAGGTGCACACAAAAGTTTAGGCATCCCTGGTCAAGTGACATCTCAATGAATGAATCCCAAGATGAAGAAATGGCTTATTCATTAACTTTGTGTCACTTCATTCAGCTTACGTTTCTCCTGAGATGCCCAACTCTCAGTTCAGTATACTGTATCAAAGTGGACAGTAGTATGCTCTAGTACATTGCTGTTTTTGCTTCTTTCAACTAATGTTTATTTCTCACCACAGACCACACAGGTACCCACTGAATATTTACACATCTTAACATTTCTCCAGACACTTCTCAATCTTTAGTAAACATTCTAATAAATTAATCTACGCCCTATATTTCCATTTATGTATATGTAGCTATCTTTCACTCCATTTTCTTCTGTCAAACACAACTGTATTGGGTTTTGATACACTTAATTTTCAGGTCCATGGTCTTCCTTGAATCAAACTATCAATCTAACATTCACTGCAAATCATTCAGGTTCTCAGTCAACAACATGGCACCATCTGTATACAAAAGTACATGTACATTCACATTCCCAACAAGCACACCTCTAACTTCATCACAAACATTATACATGTATATACAGTGGTGCTTAAAAGTTTGTGAACCCTTTTGAATTTTCAATATTTCTGCATAAATATGACCTAAAACATGATCTGTTCTCCACACAAGTCCCAAAGCTAAAGAGAACCCAATTAAATGAGTCAAAAACATATTTATGCAGAAAAAAGTTCACAAGCTTTTAAGCAACACTGTATAAATACATTAAACAATCAAGGATACATCACATATCCTTGGTTTCCTGCTCAATGCTGAACCATTCCCTTTATTCTCACACATTTTACTTCCATCATGTAGCATTCATCAAATTCAGCAGCCAACCTTATTCAAGCAAAACGTATGTAATTCAGGTCAATTCATTTTTTCATACATTTTTCCTACATCAATAGCATACACACTTTTTCACATTCATACATTTCACAATTTTGTGAAATGTTATTTCTCACTCTTATTTCTCATTGTTATTTCTTACACCTTTTCGATCACTGAACACATTCCCAGGCACACTTAAACTAATACTGTTGTGGTTTTGCATTCAGTCTTGCTATATTTCCTCCTGTATGGGGAAACATTATTATTACAGGCAGCAAACAGAAATGGTTCACACACACACAATCAGGCACAGATGCAGCTTCAAGCCTCATAAGAATTTCACATTCATAGTTTAACATATCTCTAATTACATGATCTGCTTTACCACTTTCCAACAATCTCATAGCATTGCACTTCCTTTTCATCACTTTTTACTTGGACTAACAGTATTTGTTTCAATTCCACATTTCAAGGTATCACTATCACTCTCATACAGATCTTTAAAATACCCCTAGCTTTCAGCTCTTTTTAACCACTTCCAAAACAAATTTTAATTTTCAATATTTGTTTTTGCATTTTCTTTGCTTCTTTTAATCCTAGCTTGTAACTGCTTGCAATTATCTTTTTCTCTCTGTACACATTATGCAGTATCTTTCATCCCTATCAATTTTTCATTCATTCTGTTGGAAGAATAACCTGTATTCTAATACTTTTCCATACAGGACTCATTGTTTCTCTTTTTGCAGTCTTTCTGTTACTATTATTTCTTTCATGTTTTCTTTTCCTTCATTTTCCTGCCAAGATCCAGTCTTGACATAACCCAAACATGGTTTCACATTCAGAACCTCTCATCACTCTTGTAACCTTAACCAATTCTCAGTCACTCATCATAAACAATCAAATCAGTGTGCCTTTAGAAATAAATTTATTCTTTTGCCATGTTTATAAGTGGTTTATTCTAAACTGCTTACTCAAAACAAATACTTTTTCTAAACAGATACTTACCAGCTAACCATTCTCATTCATTCTTGGGTCTCTGAATGGCCCAGTCATTTTTCTGTATTCCCTCATCTTGCTTCCACCCATCCAGTCAAGATACCTAGCAATTCTTTCCGCCGACCCTCATCACATTCTTTCATAATGTTGCACCATTCTTCTCAAACCTCATTTCTGGTTCTTCCTGTATCACCATTTACTGGAGTTTAACATGCAACTACCACCAACTTGGAGATACATTTTGACATATTTTAGCTGTTTCATTCATTGTTAAACCTAGACTTTCACTTCCCTGGATATATTCATCAAGATCAGACCATTTATTTATTTATTACACCCATCCCCTTTGAGTTTCACACACACACAATGTGCATATTTTTCTTTCATTAGTTCGTTCATATAGTTTACGATTTAGCTCTTATATTGTCACTATATTGTGGATGTCACCAGATAGGCCCATGGATATTGACCTCTACTGTCCCTCATGGCTTTTGTTAACTGAGATGCTCACATAATGCCCTTTAATAAGATAGGGGAGATATAAACAGGTATGACTAGTTATCAGTCCTAGTCATACCTGTGCCACATGCGGCATTCTCTGCTAGCAGTAAGGATGATATTAGCCAGTTTGGACACAATTTGGCCAGTATGCCACAAGTACAGCCAAAGCTCTTTTACAGCTAGCATGGGCACAATATTCTATGCAAGCTAGGATATTGAATCTAGAGAGACTACCTTGCAAGCCAAAATACTGTTGCTTCTATCCCACCAACATGCAGGCTACTGACACACACTCAGAATGCAAATTTATTGGTTTTCAAATTGTCAGTGAGTTATGGAACTTAATTTAGGTACCCATTATTTGCCTAAGTTCCTTCCTGAAAATATAAACTATCATAGATAACTTCCTTAAGTCTTCTGTAGAGAAGGAGGAAACATTAGAAAATCACTCAGGTTCTCTGGAAACTTAGCTTCCTTTAATATTCTTTTTCGTCCAGTCCATACACCTCTCTAGGAATTTGGTAACTTCCAATGCACACAAAGACTTTTTTCCACATTTCACTGTGCATTTGCATTAATTTTACACAATTTTATGTCTTTTGTCCTTGTTTAAGCAACATTTCCATCATCAAAAAGCTTTTTCTCCGGTAGTTGCTTGTCACTGCTCATTATCTATGCTGGTGACTTATTTTTGAGAAAACACATTCCCCTTAATTCTATGGCATATTAGACTCAAGATATATGAACTACAAGGGGTTTCTAAGCACTAATCTTAGTAAATGTATTTACAAAACTGCCAACCTATAGATCCCTCCAAAACGCCCTGCATGTCGGAAATAATGTTGTGCACATGGATGTAGTGTCAAGGAAGGTGGCAGCTGGAACTAGTGGCTGAACCCCAATTGCCTTGTCATTCAAACCTGAATATGAAGTTTGCTTTGCTTCAAGATTCTTTTTCCTATCCAAACACAACTAGCTGTCAAGGAGTGGAACAGCCTGCCTCCTGAAGTGGTGGGTGCTCCATCAGTGGAGGTTTTCAAGAAAAGACTAGTCAGCCATTTGTCCAGAAAGGTCTGAGGGCTCCTGCACTGGGCAAGGGGTTGGACTAGAAGATCTCCAAGGTCCCTTCCAATCTATGATGCTATGAACCTGGTTTCTCAGCCCTTGAATTAAACTTTTTGTTCCCCAGACCAGAATCTTGGGAAGGATATTGTGAATGCCCTTAGTTCAACCATCCTAAAGAAGGATGCTTTTTAAAAGCTTCTACTTTAGCTGCTCACTGAGGCCATGTCCATTTCTCAAATCTCACTGACAGATTTTCAGTCAGCAATATTGTTAACATAAAAAATGATTCAGTCAGTACAGACAAGCGTTTGAAGCAGGCACATGCTAACAGAAAGCTTATCAGTGTACTGGCAGATGATTAATATGATGAATGATCCCATGCATTTTGTGGTTGATCTAACCAGGACAACACTGCTGATGAATGGAAATTGGCCAGGACATTTCTTTAGCGCTGTGACAAAAGCCTTTGTGTAAATATTATGCTTATTTATACTTCTTTATCCATAAGGAGAAAAGATCATGGCTTCTTTAGAGGAAAAGCCCACAAGTGGGGTTTTGCTGATTTTTTTTTTCCTGGCCAGGAAAGAATTAGTACATCCTTTTCATCTCCATAGATGGTGGGCCTTTGAGAAGGAACCTATTTAAGGCTTACATCAGTTTTGTTGACAAATGTTTATGCAAAAACACAGCCATTTACTTGCTTTTGTCCTGTCAGGATTACTAGAAGGCTGGAAACTAGAGCTAGATTCAAGTAAGTTTAAGATGAAGATTTTAAACTCTACTGCATACATGCTGCCAATAAAAACAGAGATTATATCCTGATGCTTCTTTTCAGGTACTTGTTTTAAGTTCTCAATGCTATTTTAATGTTTGAGGGGTTTGGGGTTATTTTGGCCTTAAGTACTAAGCAAATACAGCCATCCACCTTTTGCTCAAGGTAAAACAAGCTCTGCTGTTACAGTTCCTGTTGGGCTTCCTTTCTAATTAGCTCCTAAAACAGGTCAGGTTTTAGAAGAACATACGGTTAGCTCCTAAGAAGCAACCTGTAGTGTGATGGTGGCCCACACAGTGATACGTGGAAGGCAACACCAGTCAATGTCAGTAAGACTTTTCTGCAGGAAACAGTGTTAGAACACACTAGGACATTTACTTTTTCAAGTTACCAATAAAATGCTTCATTTCAATTGGTGACGCTAACCCAAGTGGAGTACTGGAAGAACATGGAAGGCACCCACATAACCTGGTGAAGCAGAATTGAAATTAAATGGCAAAGTATTATTTTAGACAAAAAACCCTAAGCTTTATTAAGCACTGGTGAAATAATTACTCACTTTTGCAAGGTGCTGATTAGAACTGTATATGCTTTTAAAATAAAGGAAATGCTATGAACCGCACACAAATACCACACCTGTCTGCTAGTCATCAGCCCCTCTTTTTTTAGGCTTCCATGTGAAAAAACATAGTTTTCAGCAGTCAGTTCACAAAAGTTAATGCAACTCTCAGAGCAGCCACATATTTTCTCAGGAACACACAGAAGCCAGAAAAAACAGGAGATCCAATGCACTTCTTCCAAGTCATTTTTTTTTAAGTGCTCACAGTCCTAGTGTTGATACTGTATTCCACTGCAGTACCCTTTGCCAACAAACTAACCTTCAAGGATAGCTTTCAAAGAAAGATTAGTCATTTAGTTCCAAGATGTTAGCTGTAGTCCTTTCATTTCACATACCTCCCACAAAAGCCTCTGCAAAAATAAATATGAGCTTGAAAAGCAATTAAACCTTTCATAGAGTTAACCATATTCTTTAATATCAGCTAACACTATTGAATCTGATCTGCAAAATCCAGCTGACCAGTAGGTGACAGTAAAACAGACACTCTGCTGCCATCTAGTGATCATCCAGATTCCTGCAGTACAGATTTGGTCATCCTAACATTAGCATTACCCTTAAGTACAAATGGGGACCCATGGGAGATTATCTTTTTTGTTCCTAAATCATTTTTGCTTATGTTTGGGAGACAATATTAGTAACAGATACAACGCGTAGGATGTCATGCAACAGACCTTTTTCAATGTGGATATACAAAGGACTGACTAGAGCAGTGTTTCTCAACCTCAGTAACTTTAAGCCGTGTGAACTTCAATACCCAGAATCTCCTAGCCAGCATGACTGGCTGGGGAATTCTGGGAGTTGAAGTTCACACGGCTTAAATTTGTTGAGGTTGAGAAACACTGGACCACAGCCTTGTTTTACTTTAATCAGATTAGTATAGTTGAGAAAAGTGATCCTTTGTATTCTCATCTCCCAACCCAACCCTTTTACAAAATAAGCTGGAAGATACATGCCTTCAGCCCCAGGATGAAGAGGCAAGAAGAACGGATAGTTTCATTCAGCTGCCTGTCCCTTGTGATGTATAAAAATGTCAGAGTATATATATTTGTGTAAAAACAATGACAGAAAAATAAACAAACTTGGCTACTTCTATTACATCTATTTTGAAATCAAACTGCAATTATCACATTAAATAATGCTACTTTGGTTGCCTGAATGCATGTTTTTCATCATGAAATATGAAATAATTCTCAAAATGTCACTTTCTATGGAAAAAAAATACACCAATACACATATCTATTTTTCTGATAAATGCCTACAGACTAAAACCACAAATAGACTAGACTCTACAGAAAAGGGCTCACTCACCGAAAGGATAAAATATAAATATACTTGTAACTGCTGTTAAGATAGGAAGTCACTTCTTCATTACTTTCTTCTTCTTCTTTTCTATTTCTTTTGCTTTATTTCTTTTTCACTTTATTACTTTTCCCTATTCTTTTTTTTCATTCAAAATTTGTATTGTTATTTTATTGAAAACTTTTAAAATAAAAATTGTATGTATGTATATATGTATGTAAAAAAGGAAAGGGCTCACCAATGCTGTGCTTCACTGGTGTTCTACCTAAATACTCAGCATGCCCATTTCTCTTTTACACCATCATCAAAAAGGGGAAAAAAATAGAGCATAAAATTCTCAGCTAAGAATGTGATGCTTTCAATTTTTGGCAGTAGTTTGATCACCATTTAGCCTGTGACTATCATCAGATCTTTTAATACATATGGAGGAAAATGTATATAAGATACGCTTTAGTACATGTACACATATACCATCAATAAGGTCACCCAGACTCACTACACACATGTACACACATCCAGAGATCAAGTTCCTACTTCACAGTTTTCCTTTTAACTCAGTTATTTAACTGCTTTTTCCCTAAAACGTTGATGAGACATAGGGGAAAGCTAGTGTACTTCTGCTTCTGATCAAATCAAACAGAACAGAGACGGAAAGCCAAGTCTAGCAAATTAAAAGTAATACTGTACTGTGTGAGTTCTTGCCAGATTCCAATGCTACCACTTGCAGGAAGCAATATTATTTGCAAGTACATAGAAGCAAGAGGGCTGAAGGTTTCTCAGTCTCAAGAAGGGATACAAGTACCTAGTGGGTTTTATGTGCACGGTTTGTGCTTTTAATTTTTAGAAGCCTAAAAAGATTCTAATTTATATAAATTGCATTGTTTGCTAAAAAACAAGAGAAAAGGGTTTCCTGATCACATGAACCCAAATTGTAAGACAGAATAGACTTAACCTCCCTTCCCTTAGTAGAGCTGAATCCACACTTGCATTCAGAAGAGATCCTCTGGTAGAGGAGGCAAAAGTTGATCTGATTGCCCTTTTCTCCCTGAATCTCACACTGTTGGGAACTGCAAGAGAATCTGGAGAAACTTGTTATCCAGCTCCCCTCCTCTGCTGGGAAGCCTCTCCTAGACCCTAGTTCCTTTCATGGGGAAGAAAGTCTTGATCCAACTTTATGGCTATAATCTTATTTAAAAGAGCTGTCCGCGTGAGCTGTAAAGTCCTCTAGAATCCAGAGACACCAATCACAACATTCAGCTCATCACACCTGCAGCCTTTCAGGTGGCTGTAATACCTATCAATATTGACAAATGACCTTACTACTCACCTGGCTCAGCAAAGATTATGAGAGTCCACACTTCGATGCTGATTTCTCTTTTCTTTTCAGTCACTACTGCAGATTCATGAGATTATATTGGAAACATCCTATATTAGTACAGAAAAAGGCTCATCTCGAATGCAGTGAATGCAAGCATAACAGGCTGCAGTGAAGTCAAAAACAATGTCAAATCCAGAATGATGCTCTACTATGATTGTATGTCTGCACAGGTTGGGGCAAGCCATTATTTCAGACCGGTACATTTGGGCTAGGTATTGAAGAGGCAGTAAGACACTGACAGGTGTTAGCACAGGCACACTAGAGGCAGAGTTTATTACACTATGCAGCTAACAACCCTGGAGAAGAAAAACCTCTGTTGTTAAGAATATCAACAGCTCCTTATTTAGAAAAAAAAAATCATTGTTAACCCATTCTCCTTTGGTCATTACAAAGCAAAAGATATATTTAAAGTATTTTTACAGAGTGAGAAGCTGGAAGAAAATAACCTATCTGTCTCTCCCCAACAGGGGCAGATCTCAACCTGGCTCACAGGTATGGTTCTTTAGCTGTCAAAAGCAGCAGAACGTCAAATTTTCTAATGTCAAAATAATGGCGTAAATTATTTCCAATAAAAGCAGCATTTACCAAAAGCTGCATTTCTGACCCTCTCTTGGGACGCCAATTGTGGCTCTTCCTGTCTGCCCTCTGAATGTAAAAGGGGTTGAGTGTGTGCGAGTGTGCAGCTTCTCCTGCCAGTGCAGACACATGACGTGGCTGGCCAGGCCATATAGTCTCTGATCCCTCATTTGTATGCAGCAGTCTTTAAAAAAAATATTGTATTATAATAGGAATTTCTCTTTCCATCTCTGTATTTTGGATAAATGTCAATCGTCCGTAAGGTCTTGCACAAAAAGGACTTCCGTGTGGCTGAGTCCAGCTTCTTGCAGCGTGGGTGGATTAGGCCACTCCTCTGTGGGAAGGCAGGGCAGGACACGGCGGGGGAAATTGGCCTCAATCTGGAACTTTTCCGGGCTCTCTTTCAAAGAGAATAGGAAATCATGGATCACCTGGGGAAGTTATACACAAATGTTGGTCAAGGGATTTGTCTTGAAGAAGTATAATAACGAACAGATGCTCATATTACAACAGTACCACCAAAGACAGCTAGTTTGCAATGAGTAGGAAACGTTAAATGTCAAGATAGAGACCTCCAAGAAACCACATTCTTTGTTAAATAAAACACTTGTATGAGCAGTAAACCATTCCCTGGTTTAACAAAAAATCTAATGGCTTGGATCCAAACTTTCAGTGAACAAAACTTCACTAACAAGTTGCTCCTGCTGGAGAAAAGGGGAAGCTGATTTTTTTTTGGGGGGGGGGCAATTCTTCCTTCTTTCTACCATCCCCTAAAAGTTCCTCCAAATAATTGTACAGCACAGGGGTGGCATGAAAAGATATTCCATATCCAATCCATTTGCTTCCTTAGGGGCCTGGATGATACAATGGGATAAACACTGGATGTCCATGTGGGAAACTGAGGTCTAAATCCTTAATAAGTATCTCTTCTCAGCTTAACCTATTTGCCAGAATTCTAGGTCAGATAAGAACTGTATGATCAGAAGCACTATAAAAAAAGATTAAGAACGGCATTCTGCTTTGCTTCACACTTCATCTGAGCTCCACAATTTCCACACTGCTGTTCCATGTCTTAATAGCTTGCTGGTGTGGCAGCTTGAGGATTCAAATCTTTGAAGGTCAGTCATACAAAAACATTCATCACCCATAAGATTAGGATCCCCCCCCCTCGTTTCTTACAGTTAGAGACTGTGTAAAGTGAAACCGCCTCTCCACCCTGGAGTCATTGGGCATCTTGAAGATGATCTTAACGCTTTCAGGATCATCAGGATGTGGCTCTGGAGGAAGGCATTCAGATTTCCGTTCCTTCTCCTCTTGCAAAGTCTGCAGGGTAGATGGGAGAGGTGCATAACAAGCAGCAATTCAAGGAACATAGCAAAATCTAAACCTAAATACTGGTATCAGGGCAATGGTGCAGCAGTCAACAGATTTAAGTAGATTCTCAAGTCCCATTCCCTCTAGACCAGGGGCTCCCAAGCCTCCTTGGTTCATGGTACCCTTAGTGTCTCAGTAATTTTTCCATGGCACTCCTAGCAGTTCCTAAACTGTGTGTCTGGATGCTCTGCGGCACCAGAGCAAAGTCACTTACAGTTCTGTTTATTAAGTAGTAAAATATCCTGTTTGGAATAGCTTGGAAACTGCAGCTCTAGACACAAGATGAGGATTAAAATGTGGAAATGCAACATTCCAGCAAGAGGTTTTAACAACAACATAACCAATAAATCCAAGTTCAAGCTTCTTAATAATCAAATTCAACAGGCATTAAAATATGCAGTTGAATTTTTCCAATATATTCAATGAAACTTTGTTAGAAGTACAGTGGTACCTCGGGTCACGAACGCTTCTGTTCACAACCAATTCGGTTCACGAACAGCACCATTCGCAAAAGTTTGCTTCCGTTCGCGAACACCGGATCAGGTGACGAACAGGATCCGCGGCCATTTTCCCTCCCGTGACACGTGGTCGTGGCTTCCTGTAGGGAGGGGGATTCTCCCTCCAAGCAATAACCGCCTCCCCACCCGCCTTCCTGTCCTCCACGCCAGAAGTCGCCTCGAGCAAGGTTAGCGTTCTCTCTCTTCATACTGCACTGTACTGTATTTTGTTTCATATTTTTGTGGTTTAAAAAAAAATACATATGGTTCAGAATGGATTAACCGTATTTACATTGAACCTTATGGGGAAATTTGATTCGGGTCACAACCAAAATCGGTTGGCAACCACATTCGTAGGGGTCAGAACGGATTAACCGTATTTACATTGAACCTTATGGGAAAATTTGATTCGGGTTGCGACCAGAGTCGCGGAACGAATTGAGTTTGTGAACCGAGGTACCACTGTACTACTGGATAGAGCACTTTTGCAGACTTCCAGAAGAAAGTGTAATATGCACACTGATTCCTGCTCCTCTTCTTCTTGGGAAAAAGTAAATTTGAAGAATTGGAGCCAGATCTAAGGGGACCTCATCTACAGAAATATAAATATATCAGAGCTGATACCTTACCACAGAGTTGTCAGGCTACAGGTAGTGTTTTGATTTTTAATGGATTAATGTATTATTCATTAGAGGTTTTATACACTGCTTCTCATTACAAAAATTTCAAAGCAGAGTGAAGTACAAATCTAAACATCTGACTCCTAACTCATTTCTGTCTTGCACACTGAAGCTTGAAGGGCAAGAACATTTGGAATTGGCCCAATACAGTGTTCCTTAAACTTTTTTGCTCTCAGGACCCCTCCCCCTTTTAAAAATTGAGGACCCCAAAACAGCATTTGTATGGGTTATATTTACTGATATTTACCATATTCAAAATTAAAACTGATGCATTCATTTATTTTATTTATTTATTGAATCAGGTAAAAAAATATTAAACCCATTAGATATTAACATAATAAAATGTTTTTCATAAAAAATATTTTTTAACAAATAAAAAATAATAATAATAAGAGTGACATTATTTCAAATGTTTGCAAATATCTTCAATATCTGGCAAATAATTTTGGCTTTGCAGACCCCTGAGAGGGACTTGGGGGACCCCCAGGGGTCCCTGGATCTCACTTAAACACTGGCCGAATATATAGGCTAATCAACTAGAAACAATCTGGTAGAAAAGCCACACCCTCCACTCCACAATTTACAAAAAGCCTTGTACTCTATCAGCTATGAAAACAGCTAGGCTCCTAAGCCAATAAGTGTCCCTTCTTACCTGCCGCCTTCTCTCCTCTGCCAGCTTCTGCTGCTGCACCTCCTCCTCCTTTCTCCTCTTCTTCTCTCGCTCTTCCTTTTTCTTGCGTTCTTTCTCCTGATCTGCCCTTAAGGAAGCTAGGTATGCCTCATCCTGTTGCTGCCTTAGGACCTGAGTTTGGTTTCGTTCTTCTCTAATATAGAAAGGGAAATTTGTTCTAATTAACCAAGTTTGCTTTAAAAAAAAAAATTTAGAAATTCCAGAATAGCAATTTATAACTACTTAAATAGGAAGATGCATTTAGAATTAGGACCACTGACAACTTCTTTTCTATTATGACTCGAGTACATATATGGTTGCCCTTTATAAGACAGCAATATCTTCAAATTTGAGCATCCCACCTAGTGGCAGCTACTTTCTTTGCCAGTAAAAATGAAGAGCTCTCTGAACAGAGCTGAATGCTTCAAACGGGTGATCTAGGTATATGAAAGATAAAAAACATATCAGGAGGAGGAGGAGGAGGAGGCGTGCTTTTTCCTTCTCTTCAACCAAAAATCTATTTTGCCCAAATCTAAATCCACAAATCATTGAGTCTAGAACTGAACTGTTCCAAAGAATCTAAAATTCCATTGGATTTAGTACCTGGAATCTATGTTTGGGGCTGATGAAGGGATTAAAGCAGGGGTAAGTAACTTTTCAACAGCAGGAGGCGACACTGCCACTCTTCCCCTCTCTCCCCACCTCATTTTGGGTTGCAAGGGCCACAGTGGACAAGACTATGATTTCCAGAGTCAGGGTGACAGATAAATGTCAAAACTTAATGAATAATTGCAGCCCATATTCTTTTTGGTTTGGTGTAAATATACCATAGCAATAAATGGTATTAGCTCTCAGTGCTTTGCTGCCAAAATCTCTTTCAATCCCTTATATCCTACCTCCTGTAGTATATCCTGTCATAGCATATAATCTATTAGTAAAGTGCATAAACATTAATTGGGCTATGAAGTAGATAAATAAAGTTGAATAGTGTAAATTTCTGATATCATGGGACATTAGATATCCTGTATCACACTGACCAAGGTCCTCAGATTTCACAATGCCTGAGTTCATACTTCCCTTTAAACCATGATGTGATTTGCCAGTTTTCACTTACTGTGCTGGGTTCAATTCACCCAGATCATGTTTTATTACTTAGTGTGTTATACGTATCGATCAAACTGTGTCTTACTAAGCAATCTATAATTAAAACAACCATAACCCAACCCTTAATATGCTGTATGAATCTAGTTAATCTCATATTTTAGGTGGCTGAGAACAGACCAAATCAGAAAAGAATGTAATATGAAGGGAGATTTCTATGTAAAATGCCTTGAGTTCCTGGAGAAATGATGAGATATATTATTTGATTTGTTAGAAACATTATAACCATCATCCTCCATGTTTGATCCAACATTAAAATATTTTGAAATAAAACTAAGGAGAAAAATGGCATGTTTTTTCCGCTTAATACCTTTCCAGGCGCTCAGACACCAAGTACGTCTGATTGGAATCCATAATAAATGTCAACTGGTTAATGAGGTCATCAGGTTGGATAAGTCCTTCTAACCTTCCAACCACAGTCATTCTACGATCTTTCAGCATGATCATTGCCAAGAAAGGGTAGGTGTTCTCACGTAAAGCCTGAGACACTGAGAAAAATATATAAAGCACTGTCATATTTGCAGCTTTAGAACACAAGCCATAATTTAACATTTAAACTGAGCTAGATTATTTTGTCTCTCAAGTCTTACTAATAGCTACCCTGGCAGGTTTCAGAGAAGACCCTTCCCTATTTCTGTTGTTAAAAGTTTCTTGTAATTCAAAATCACAGAGATTCAGGTGTGATCTTTGTTCAAATACTCCTTATCACAGAGCTATGATTCTATTCCATAATGGACTGTAAAAACATTTGTTCCAATTCTAAGCTCCCACATTTATTGCCACTCTATGAGGGAACTGCTTCTTTTGTTGTAATCTAAAAGCATACAAAATAGTATAGTTTATATCAAACGCTGGAGTATCAGGAACATGGCCATACAAATCTCAAAAGGTAGGAATTTCAGAGTTTGAATGCCCAGGTCTGGTTTCTCATGGCAAACAATCTGTACTTCAGTGAGCTGCAAGACCCAGAGTAGAACTTTCCTAAAAGATCCAAGTGGCCAGATAGGAGCATACAAAACAACCTGGATATTTAACTATTTGACTCTTAAAACTTGTTTTCAAAAAGCAATCATCAGAAGCAGTAACAGTCAAAGTACTTGCCTTCAGTTACTTGCAGACAAAATTCTGCCATATTATGCATTGCAGTATTCTTTGAAGGCAGACTTTAAGGTCTGAATAAGGGTTGCTGTAATATCTATCTTTTAGATAACATATTGCTCTTGCTTAGGAAGCCTAATTTATTCAAAACATTTTTGGCAAAGCTTCATCTGATAATCCAGGAGCATTAGATATGCAACTTCATTTTTTTTTGAAGGAAAGACAACTATACAGAACACAGCTATATCATGTTGCTTTCCTTATTATCAATACTACTTATCTGAATTTAATCATACACTGTATGTGAATTCACGTACGGATCTTCACCATTCCTAAACAGTTCGTTTCTTTGAACTTGGAAAAAGGACAATAAAATTGGATATCATCAGCAAATTCAGTACCAAATCTCTGCATAATCTATTCCTGTATTTTGTAGACACTGGAGAATATATTGTGCACTTGAACATCATATTAAGATCAAGTTAATATACATTGTTTGGCTCTTTCTGTTAATGGAAGTGGCTAACCAAATCTACATGGTCTGCCTGTGCTTGTTCAAAATTGCTAACCGGGAATCTAGACTTATTTCTCCACTAGTAAGCCAGAGTTATAAATCATAAATCAATTAAAATGACTTCCTAAGAGAGAAACAAGCCAGTACTCCAGTTAATGTATAATGTGTTTTTCCCCAAAGTGGCTAAACATGAAGCATGTGTGCAGTAACATAATGCTCCCAATATATGTGGTAGAATATCTCAGATTAATAGTAGTAGCCCTAAACAGCTTATATACCTTATACATGTATTAGTGGCAAGGTGGGTGGACTCGGGGCAATGGGTGCACTGATGGAACATTTGAAGGACTAGGTTGAGGACAGAATGTCTTGGAGAAAATCTATGTGATCACTAAGAGTTGACATTTGATGGCACATAATGAATGATTCCCCCTTCATGGATCACTGCCTTGTCGTGGCGAAGGGGCTTGCGTAACTCAGTGAAGCCATGAGCTATACCGTGCAGGGCCACCCAAGACGGACAGGTCATGACAGAGAGTTCTGACAAAATGTGGTCCACTGGAGAAGGAAATGGCAACCCACTCCAGTATCCTTGCCAAGAAAACCCCATGGACAATGTTAAAAGGCTAAAAGATATGACGCCGGAAGATGAGCCCCTCAGGTCGGAAGGTGTCCAATATGCTACTGGGGAAGAGCGGAGGGCAATTCCAAGTAGCTCCAGAAAGAGTGAAGCGGCTGGGCCAAAGCCGAAAGGACGTTCAGCTGTGGATGTATCTGGAAGCGAAAAGAAGGTCCGATGCTGCAAAGAACAATATTGTATAGGTACCTGGAATGTAAGATCTATGAACCAAGGCAAGCTGGATGTGGTCAAACATGAGATGACAAGACTGAACATCGACATCTTGGGAATCAGCGAACTGAAATGGACGGGAATGGGTGAATTTAATTCGGGTGACCATTATATCTACTACTGTGGGCAAGAAACCCTTAGAAGAAATGGAGTTGCAATCATAGTCAATAAGAGAGTCGGAAAGGCAGTAATGGGGTACAACCTCAAAAACGACAGAATGATCTCAGTGCGTATCCAAGGCAAACCATTCAATATCACAGTCATCCAAGTCTATGCCCCAACCACTGATGCTGAAGAAGCTGAGGTTGACCGCTTCTATGAAGACCTACAACATCTTCTAGAACTAGCACCAAAAAGATGTCCTTTTCATCATAGGGGATTGGAATGCTAAAGTAGGAAGTCAAGGAGTAATCGGAATAACAGGCAAGTTTGGCCTTGGAGTACAAAATGAAGCAGGGCAAAGGCTAATAGAGTTCTGTCAAGAGAACAAGCTAGTCATAGCAAACACTCTTTTCCAACAACACAAGAGACGACTCTACACATGGACATCACCAGATGGTCAATACCGAAACCAGATTGATTACATACTTTGCAGCCAAAGATGGAGAAGCTCTATACAGACAGCAAAAACAAGACCAGGAGCTGACTGTGGCTCAGATCATGAGCTTCTTACTGCAAAATTTAGGCTTAAATTGAAGAATGTAGGGAAAACCACTAGACCACTCAGGTATGACTTAGATCATATTCCTTGTGAGTACACAGTGAAGGTGATGAATAGATTTAGAGGATTAGATTTGGTAGACAGAGTGCCTGAAGAACTATGGACGGAGGTCCATAACATTGTACAGGAGGCAGCAACTAAAACCATCCCAAAGAAAAAGAAATGCAAGAAAGCAAAGTGGCTGTCTGATGAGGCTTTACAAATAGCTGTGGAAAGAAGGAATGCGAAAAGCAAGGGTGAAAGGGAAAGATATAAGCAACTGAATGCAGATTTCCAGAGAATAGCAAGGAGAGATAAGAAAGCCTTCTTAAATGAACAATGCAAAGAAATTGAGGAAAACAATAGAATGGGGAAGACTAGAGATCTCTTCAAGAAAATTGGAGATATGAAAGGAACGTTTAGTGCAAAGATGGGCATGATAAAGGACAAAAAGGCAGGGACCTAACAGAAGCAGAAGAGATTAAGAAGAGGTGGCAAGAATACACAGAAGAACTATACAAGAAAGATCTTAATGTCCCTGATGTCCACGCTGGTGTGATCACTGACCTTGAGCCAGACATCCTAGAGAGTGAAGTCAAGTGGGCCTTAGGAAGCATTGCTAACAACAAAGCTAGTGGAGATGACAGTATTCCAGCTGAGTTATTTAAAATACTAAAAGACGATGGTGTTAAAGTGCTGCACTCAATATGCCAGCAAGTTTGGAAAACGCAACAGTGGCCACGGGATTGGAAAAGGTCAGTTTACGTTCCAATTCCAAAGAAGGGCAATGCCAAAGAATGCTCAAACTATCGCACAATTGCACTCATTTCACATGCTAGCAAGGTTATGCTCAAAATCCTACAAGCTAGGCTTCAGCAATACATGAACCGAGAACTACCGGATGTACAAGCTGGGTTTCGAAGAGGCAGAGGAACTAGAGATCAAATCGCCAACATTCGCTGGATCATGGAGAAAGCACGAGAGTTCCAGAAAAATATCTACTTCTGCTTCATTGACTATGCAAAAGCCTTTGATTGTGTGGATCACAACAAACTGTGGCAAATTCTTAAAGAGATGGGAGTACCAGACCACCTTACCTGCATCCTGAGAAATCTGTATGCAGGCCAAGAAGCAACAGTTAGAACCAGTCATGGAACAACCGATTGGTTCAAAATAGGGAAAGGTGTACGACAAGGCTGTATACTGTCACCCTGCTTATTTAACCTATATGCAGAGTACATCATGAGAAATACCAGGCTGGAAGAATCACAAGCCGGAATTAAGATTGCAGGGAGAATCATCAACAACCTCAGATATGCGGACGATACCACCCTAATGGCAGAAAGTGAAGAAGAACTAAAGAGCCTCTTGATGAGGGTGAAAGAGGAGAGTGCGAAAGCTGGTTTGAAACTCAACATTAAAAAAACTAAGATCATGGCATCTGGACCCATCAATTCCTGGCAAATAGAAGGGGTAGAAATGGAAGCAGTAACAGACTTCATTTATTTGGGCTCCAAGATCACCGCAGACGGAGACTGCAGCCATGAAATTAAAAGACGCTTGCTCCTTGGGAGGAAAGCCATGGCAAGCCTAGATAGCATATTAAAAAGCAGAGACGTCACCTTGCCGACAAAGATCCGCATAGTCAGAGCTATGGTTTTTCCAGTAGTAATGTATGGCTGTGAGAGCTGGACCATAAAGAAGGCGGAGCGCCGAAGAATTGATGCCTTTGAACTGTGGTGCTGGAGAAGACTCTTGAGTGTCCCCTGGACTGCTAGGAGGTCAAACCAGTCAATCTTAAAGGAAATCAACCCTGATTGCTCATTGGAAGGATCGATAATGAAGCTCAAGCTCAGATACTTTGGTCACCTAATGCGAAGAGAGATCTCTTTGGAGAAGACCCTGATGCTGGGAAAGATTGAAGGCAAAAGGAGAAGAGGACGGCAGAGGATGAGATGGTTAGATAGCATCACTGAAGCAATGAGCATGAAACTGAGCAAACTCAGGGAGGCAGTGAAGGACCGGAAGGCCTGGCGCAGTATGGTTCATGGGGTCACGGAGAGTCGGACACGACTTAACGACTAAACAATGAATGATTCAATTAGGCTAGTGACTTATAAAAAGCTTCATATCAGTGATCATCATAAAACCTTAACTGAATCCATAATTTTATGAACAAGTTCTTACTCTCATCTGTCATAGATTTTCCATCATTCAGCTTCACTGGATTACTCTGTTCTGCTAAGACAAAAAACTTCTATCTACTTTCTTCATGCCATATCTCTTAGCGTGCCTCACCTATTTAATTCCCCTTTTAAAGTTAATGCTGCAAAATGTTGTATAAAAATTGTAGCTCCTTGATCATTTTAACTTTATGCTTTTTGCACCCTCTGTAGGAAAACAATATATTTCTGAAGTGCAATAACCAGAAACTTGTAATATTTCAAATGTGATTGTTCCATAGATTTATAAAGTCACTGTATTATTGAAAATTTTATTTGGCTCGTTTCCAAATTATCGTCAATAAGGAACTTCCTTTTCATATTGACTTGACACTTCCTTTCGCCACAATTCAAGATGTATTTCCCTGCCAATTACTGCAAACTCAACCCCACTAGCTTATGTGTGGTTAGGATTTTTTGTCTTCAATGCATCACTTTATACCGTTTACACAAAACCACACATGCAATTTTACTGCCCTTCCCTGCGGTTTGGAAGTATGATTTTAGAGACCCTTACTAGCCCTTTCTCTTTTAGCCAGATCATTCCTAACTCTAAGTCACATGTGGATTAGTTAAAAATATCAGGTATTAATATAAAGCTTTACAACCACCTACTATTTATATTCTTTTATTGTCAGAATTGCCCATGGAACTCCATTCTGTCATCTTTACCCACATCAGTTGTAAGTTCTCCACAATACAAGACTACTAAGTTTTTTCCAGATTACCCACTTTCCACATGCCTGTTTATGATTTTAAAAACCTCTAAAAGTTATTTAGAGATTTAGAACATGCCAACATTTAACAGGATTTCTTTTCCAGGAAATACATATAACACAGCAACTAAGGCTATTCCAGTGTACTATTACTCTGGTATAAATCCCACTGAATACACTGAACATCACTTCTGAGTAATCAGGCCAGATATGTTACAAGAGGACATACCTCTATATCCTTCTGGTTTATTGGTAGAACATGCCCAGAAGAGCATCCTGGTGTTTATGAGGGAAATCACTTCTGGTGCACACAGTGTACTGCTGTAAGAAGAGGATAATAAACAAACTACTTGAAGCTACATACAAAACATATTTTATCATTGATTTATTTGACAGATTTACATCCTGCCTTTTATTCAGGAGCTCACAGCAGTGTTCATAGTGCTTCCGCCTTTCCTTTTCCCCCCATAACAACAAGCCTGTGAAATAGGTTAAGCTGACAGCTTCCATGGCTGAGGGTGACTTATATGCAGATAACAATTTACTGACTTAATAACACCTACCGACAGAATTCATCAGTATCTTGATGATCATCACCATGCAGGTAAACAAGGAGAAAGCGCAACTCCCTCTTGGCATCATTCAGCGCCTTGAGAGAGAAAGCATAATTTTTTTGAGATTAGAGATATACAAAAAGCTTCCAGTCACAGAATAGGTGGTTTCAGGAGATCTTTGCCTAAAAGAAATGGGCATGTTTCAGGTGTTTTGGTCTGAGCTTGGAATGAAAAAAGGCTGTTTTGTCCTAGGCAAATGGATGGGCAATAGGAGAAAAGTCCAGGGCATCAGTGACTCAGTGGAGGCAGGGGAGGGAAGGCATGGGAAAGTGGAGGACGGGCAGGTTGGTGGAATATGCCATTTGGGAAGCAGAGGAGAGAGGGTGCAGGGCTGCTTTAGAACAAATAGGTCTAAAACTGGATATGACTTTCAGTTAAGGGTCTCCCAACAACCCAAAGGAAATAACCCCATTACAAGACAATATTCTGTAATCACACTTAATGAAAATCCAATTATTATCTAATCACTTACAAGCAACACTAATAGAATTTCGAATTACACCTTTAAATTAAATTTTACCAGTATTATTTTTGTAAAGGAAAGAAACTGCAACTGTGCTGCAAATGAAAACTTAAGAGTGGCTTTCCAAGAGATATAATAAAATGGGATTAGGATAATTCCATTTATCTGAGTCAACACTTGCACCAACCTGGCTGTATGTTCCCTGGTAGAAGACAGGATGTATTCTTCCATATTTTTCTTCAAACATATGAATAAATGAAACAATGTCACCTACAGGGTCAGTGACCCGACTACGGGGATCAGGACGGATAAAGCGCAAAGCAAACCTGAGAGAAAAACAGGATCAAAGCGTTTGGTGACTGGTTATCTAAGACTCTGAAGATGTGAATGGGCAGATTACAGTCTTAAATGCTCTAAACTAATTCCTCCATGATCTGCCACTATGATTTAAGTTTGCAAAACACAAATCCACATTAGGGATCAATCAATACTGATTACTGATTATATTTCTACTACATTGTTGTGCTAAAAATGGTAAGAAATGCCTTTTGAATCAAAACAATTCATTAGCCTTAAAAATTTTTGCACAATTTCTAATGCAGCATAGTTACTGGGTGGCAACCAGAAATCTGGCACTTATCCATTAGTAATCCATTCATATGTATTTATTTGTGTATGTGTGTCTGACAGGTTAAACGAGTTAACAATAACGAAGTTCAGAATAAAGCATAAGGTTAACATAAACAAACATGAACTAAGCATGGACTTACCTAAATATATCAAGTAATGTGTAATATGTAAATCGGAATGGAAGCATTATCAAATAGTAACCCCAACCTAATAAACCCTGAAACAAATAGAAAGTAATTATCATTATACTCCTTTTACACATTCATGTTAATGTCTTTCCTAGTGTGTTATGTTAGTGAAAGATTAGCAGAATCAGGGAAACTACTGTCATTAAGTAAGATCCTTAAGAAAACATCTAGCAATCATAACAAATGCTTCTCTGTGTTTCCCCCTCTCCGGTTTAGAAGATATTACAGTATAACAATGACACAAACTTCAGAATCTCATTGCCAGATTTTTAAAAAATGTAAACAAAGACATTTAGTAACTTTTAGGGATTAGTCAACATTTAAAACAGCTATTTAAAATGGTCAATGGCTACTTCACATGGCATTTTCATTCTACACAGAAAATAATACAGTTCATGAATAAATCAAATAAATTAATGTATAACAAAGATGTTTTGTGTTAGAACAGCTATTGTGTTAGAACACAAAAGTCTTTGTGTTTTAGTATTTTGTGTGAGAACAGCTGCACTTTTTGAGTTGGTAGCAGGGAGATGTGTTCTACACAAAATAAATAAGTTAAGCCTCCCAGAAGCTTTTAACATACTTATTTTATGGACTAATTCAACAAAAGTAAGCCAAAAACATTCTGTAAAGGCTCTGTGTTTACTATTTACAGTAATGTAACAAAAGGAAGCATGCCAGTTGTGGACATTCACAAGCCCAGTCTTCTATACAAAGGGATTCCCAATGACTCAAGCAGAGTACATGCAGCATATGAACAATCCATAACACAGAAAATACAAAGGAAATAACTTTCCCCGTGTTGGTCCTTTTCATATTAGCAACAGAGAACACCACTTTTTCTTTTTTAAGCACATTCAGATAAAATAACCTGCCCTTGGCTGTGGCCTTGAAACAACATAGCTGTAGATTCTGTGATCGGCAGTGTTGACCTGCAGTGGCCGAGAAGGTGGTGGGTTGAAGACACTTGGGACTCCCTCTTGTTCATTTAATCGATCCTGAACAGCTGCCTGCAGAAGGAGACCCACAATATATTACGCTCCTATTGCAGAAAATATTGTACTATTTTGAACACAAGAATGAGGAACTACCTAATGCACATGGACTTATCGGTAGTCTGCAGCCTGAAATACATTATTCAATGGTTTAAATAAACAGATTCTTCTTTACTAAACATTATTGTAGTTTGAAAGGCTGAGGAATGGCTAGAGGCAGTCAAAATGGGATACATGCAAATCTTCCCAGTTTTCATCCCCGTGAAAATAACCTATGAGGTGAATTGAGCTGAGAGAAAGACAGTAAGTGGTCCAAAATCACCCACTGAGCTCCAAGAATGAATGAGACTTGAACCGGATACCCTCATTCCACATCCAACACATTAACCACTTCACTGGCTCTAGAACTTGAAAATTTCAGAAATCTAGCTTCTTATAAATCCCAGTTTTCGCTTAAAGAACACAGTACTTTTTTAGTTCTTATAAACGAGGTATATTTGAGAGTTGTACAGATACCATATGTGAATAACTTATATTTCTAATGGTCAGAGGTAGAGCAGAATTGCAATGTTTTGTTGAATTCCCTCTAATTATCAGAATTCTGCAGAGTGAAACAAAACAGAATTATGCAAAATAAATTATGCTGATTAATACACTTATAAAATGTGAAATAACTTTTTTAAGTACTAAATGTACCTGATCATAACATACCTTAAAGAAGGAACTCATATTAATGTCTTTATAGATGAAAGATTACAATCAGTGCAATAAGAAAGCATGGACAAATGGCACAGTACCTCTATGTTCCAGTTGTGTTGCTCCAGTGTATGACGACATTGGTCCATGGACTCTATGCCAGTCAAATCCTAAGGCCAAAGGAAGTGGGGGAACAGATGTCATGGAAGGTGCATGTCATTTCTTGAATTAATTAACTAATTTATTTTTAGTCATTTCTCTTAGTAATTCAGATTTGCAAATTTTATCCTAACACAGCTGATAATTAAGACAATGCTGGATTCTAAACATGGTACAACCAAACTTTACATTTAATACTTACCTTTTTTTAAAACGTTGATTCTTAAAAAACCTTGGGAAAAACCCGAATATCATTGTTTTTTAGACTACTATTAGTTGGAAAAAAGTCAACTTTCCCAAAATGAAGCTACGGTGCCTAATTGTTGGAATGCTTCATGGTAATTCCTCCTGCACCAGTGACAGTTTCAATGGATGATGAGTTATTCCTCCTCTGGCATCTGAATTTGCATCAAAACTCTCCTCTCCTTATATTTAGCACTGTTAGTTTTTTACCATCCTCAGATGTACTATTAAAAATGATGGTAAATGGCAGCACACATCAGACATCAATTACTTTTACAAATACTGTACCCAATTAGATGGCAACATCTAAATGACACTGACTGATCTCAAAAAGCTAAGAGGGTCATATCTCATTAATGCTTGGATGGGAGACTACCAGAAATTTTCAAGAGCTATAGAGTAGACTGGGAATTTAGAAAACAACCTAGAAGGCAATGCCAAATAACTGCCATGTTGTTGCCAAGAAAACTACATAAACACATTCATGAATTCACAGGAATTGAGCTAAACTCAAATAAGGCTTTATTTTTTTTTTCTTCTGTAAGTACTGATTGGGTGCTCACAACATGGTAAGCAAACATGAAACTTGTTAAATCATAATTTGATACTATAAAAGCTGGGTTCTTATAATACAATGAGCAAAAACTAAATAAGCTATCCAACCTCCCACCAAAACTGGCTCAGCCATTAACATATTTTTCACCACTTAATAAGACTACATTCAACAAAAAGCTATTTTACCACAGAATCAGAAAGTAAGGATTGAAAGGAACCTTGGGGATCATCTGGTTCAACCTTCTTCCCAGTACAGGAATCCACTGCTATGCATCCCTAACAAATGGCAATCCACCCTCTGTCTCTTGTGAAAGAAGAATCTACCACCTTCCAAGGCGGTCTGTTCCGTTGTTGAACACCTCTTATTGTTATTTTTTTTCTGGATGTCCAACCAAAAGCTACTTCTGAACAATTTAAAGCCATTATTCTTCTTCTGTTTTCTGGAATAATTCTGAACAATCCTGCCCTGTGTTCTAGATGATAGCCCTTTAGATACTTAAGACATTGCATGTTGCTTCAGTCTACTCTTCTTCAGACTAAGTATACCCAATGTCTCCAATTACTCCTCAGTAGTTTTCCTTTTCAGGACCCTTATCATCTTGCGTGTTCTCCTCAGAACATGCTGCAATTTGTCAATGTTCCTCCTAAACTGTGGCGTCCAGAGCTGGACGCAATATTCTGAGTGTTATCTGACCAACGCGAAATAGAGAGAAATGACTTCTCTTGATCTTCACATTATATCATGTTTATGCATTTTAGGACAGCATTTTATTTCTTTGTAGTAGCATTACACATGTTCAGCTTCTAATCCATCACGACACCCATATCCTTTTTGCATGAACTGTGGCCTAGTGTGGTTCCTCCACCTATACCCCTGTTTTAGATTTTTCATGCCTAAATGTAGGACGTTGCATTTGTCCCTGTTAAAATTCATCTTAACAATGCCCACTGTTCCAGCTTGTCAATATTTTCCTGAATCTTCATACTGTCCTCCAAGGTGTTTGCTATCCCCTCTATCTTTGTATCATCTACAAGTTATTTCTAAATAAGTTCCACATGAAGCATACCACTTGACATTTTTCTCCAGACTCTTACCAAGCTGCTGACATACACTCATTGGGTACTATTATTGAACCAGCTCTGCAACCATCTATTAACATTTTAAAATCATCTTTACTAGAATCTTATAGAAGACTTTACTGTAGCCAAGGTACAGCAAATGTCCACCTAATTCCCATGGTCAACTAAACAGGTCACTCTGTCCAAACAGTTCTTCCCCATATGTACTAATATGTCTTGTTTGTCACTGCAATATGCTTGTAATTATGCTTGTAATTATCCATTCAAATAATAAAATACAAATTATTTTATAACAGATAAGCCTGATGGTAAAGAAAAGTTTAGACCATCTAAAGTACAGAGGATGGTGGCTCTCTGCTTACAAATTTGTCAGGAAAAAGAAAGGCATGCCTCAAAAAACAATGCACCAACAGCTGCCAATGCACAGATTTCCCAATCAAATTGCTTCTCCCCCCCCCCACTCCAACCTCCGGTCTGTCACTCGTGCCCTGGTCATCTCTCGTTTAGACTACTACAATGCGCTCTACATGGGGCTACCCTTGAAGAGTATCCGGAAGCTACAGCTGGTTCAAAATGCGGTTGTGCAATCCTAGGTGCCCCAAGGATGGCACATATAACACCTTTGCTGCAGGAGCTGCATTGGGTTCCAGTTGGCTTCTTGGGCCAATTCAAGGTGTTGGTTATTACCTTTAAAGCCCTACGTGGGGCTACGTAAGAGACCATCTTACCCCCATCACATCGACCCATCCCACCCAGTCAGGCAGAGAGGGCATGTTATGGACCCCATCAGCGAGAGAATGTTGATGGCGGGGCCCAGGAGAAGAGCCTTCTCTGCCATTGCCTCTGCCCTCTGGAATATTCTCCCCCCAGAAGTGCAGTTGGCCCCTTCCCTCCTGGCTTTCCGGAAAGAACTGAAGACCTGTTTCTGCCAACTTGCACGGGGCAAGAGAGTTTTAACCAACCCTCGGGGTGGCTGGCACCCTGATGATGTTCCCCGAGACTTATAATTTTTAGTTACCATCAATTCTCTTGGAAGATACTTAATATTTATTTAGGATAAATTATTAAATTGCTATATTGTATTTTTAATTAATATTTATCTTTTCTGTAAGCTGCCCAGAGTCATTTTTTAATGAGATGGGTGGTAACAAATTTGATATATAAATATAAATAAATAAATAAATAAATAACATTTTAATATCTACCAGCCTTCAAAATGTTTTATTTCTTTTTTAAATTAAAAAACACTACATATTGTTTTTTTAAAAAAATGTTTATATTCTAGGTACAACTTTTGTTCTGGCTACCAATTTATATTTTATGAACTTGCTGCATATTATATATCTAATCCATATCTGACAATTCTATACTGTTTAGAACTTATGTTCAATATCCTTTGCTAGATAAAATATCACTTTGACTCCAAAGAGCAATATAAATAAATATATTCAGAGATATGAGTTTACATTTCATGACTGAACATATACAGTGGTACCTCTAGTTACGAATGCCCCTACTTACGAATTTTTTGAGATACGATCAGCTCCGGCCCCAAAAATTTACCTCGACTTGCGAACCCGCCTCGACTTGCGAACCGGATCCGCGGCCATTTCCCGCCTGTTCCACGTGGTCCGTGGCCATTTCCTGCCCGCTCCACATGGTCCGTGGCCATTTTCCCGCCTGTGGCACGTGGTCCATGGCCATTTTCCGCCCGTGCCACGTGGTCCACGGCCATTTTTCCGCCCGTGCCACGTGGTCTGCGGCTGTTTTTCCGCCCCTGACACGTGGTCCGCGGCCATTTTTCCGCCCTGCCGCGTGGTCCGCGGCTGTTTTTCCGCCCCTGACACGTGGTCTGCAGACGCCGGAACGGATTAACGGTAATTACATTGAACCTTATGGGAAAATTTGCCTCGTGTTGCGACCAATTTGAGTTGCAACCAGAGTCACGGAACGGATTAAATTCGTAACTCGAGGTTCCACTGTATTTAACAATCTCCACATCTCACATTACTATTTAAATTTTATAGTTTACCACCACTACATAATTTTGATACCACAACTTCTGGAATTCCTGACCACCATTACCACCAAAAGAATAATGATAGTTTACCAAACACAAGACAGTCACTAGGTATTTCCCCCAAGAATATACTGTTGTATCCTCAGTGCCATACTGCACTGAGAGAATGTATGCAGACATATTGAAATAATTCAAGAGGAGGCCTCAGTCTGTAACATTCCAGTCAGCCTGTTAAGCTGGTATTCCTGGTCTTGTTCCATCTTTTCTCAAACTTCAACTCTGTTGGATATGCAGACACTCTGCAAACCAAGGGATTACCTAATTAGTATTTTAAAATAAAATTAGCATATGTAGTTTATAACAGAACCTCAATTCTCTCTCTTTCAATACTAAACACATCTTACAACCCCTTCCCCAAAATCAGATTTAAATTAATCTTAAAAAAATTCTGTAAAGATAAATGTCTTCCTGAATCATATACTTGATTGGACAAATATACCTAATATTTCTTTACATTTCTAGACTCTACTGCCCTTTTACATGCAGTCTATCTGCTAGAATCTTCTTTATTTAAAACTAGGTAAGAAAGCATAGCGGCTTTATGTGAGAGAACTAACAACATCACACATCAGCATTTTCATACAGGTGTCAACATTACAAGACAAAAGGCAGCTTTCAGCTATATGCACTTTTTAGCTAAAACTAAACTTCAAATATCCTCTCCCTTCACCTCATGCAACAGTCACAAAGGATTGTATAAAGTTTCACTGATTGAATTGCCATTACAATGAATTGGAACATTCAAATGCCCTATAACTTTGACAGAACTGAACATCTTAAGAACGTCAATTATTATGTAGATGTCCTGTATGCACAACCATATTAACAACTACCTCTAAAATATGGAAGTATAATTTATTTAATGTTGGAAAGAGGACAAATAACTATTAATGTATATTGTTCCCAGTGTTATAATCCAGGAACTACATAACATACAATAATGGAACATTCTCCTCACAAACTGTCTGACAAGAAGCATCCAAAATACTCAGTGCTATTATCAGCTGATTTCTTTTTTCTTCCATCATTCAGATAAGATAACGAAAATGATAGCTGGCTTCCTATCTGGGATTCTTGGAATGAATGAATGAATGAATGAATGAATGAATGATCCTATTTCCCATCCCTTTCCCCCTAAGATTTAAAGGGCCTTTTGCATATATACAATAAGATCCATTCTATAGGAGCCAGGGAAAATTAATGGCATCTTATCAGCATTATTCAGAAGTGGAAAATACATTTAAATTGTCTGAAAAATAAAATTATGTTTATTTTAGTTTTGGAATAAATAAGACTTTTTTAAAAAAAAGATTAAATTAATATATGCCCCTCTAGTCAACTGTATCACTCATTCTGGAATAGCAGTTTCTTCAGGCTGTGATAACTGACAGGTTTTACCAAATTATCCAATATTGTGCACTTCAACATTATAATAATTGTTTGTTTTGGATGAAAGTCAGATTTATCTAGCATTTACAGGTAGCTCTGACAATGACAAGTATCCTCCTTGAAACATATTCCATAGATGACACATTCTGAACTTTATTGCTCCACTAAAAAATAAGATTTACTGCTCAAGAGGGTAGAGAAACAAATCTCAGCCTAACACATTAATTTTATAAATACGTAATAGCTATTGTGGATTATTCAGCTCTATTTGGTTATATCATATAGTATAGTGATGCAAATACACTGGATTGAAAATTCTGAAGTTAAGCATGGAATGCAGGTGATAACAAAAGTAAGTATACAGCTGCGATGTAGTTCATGTAAGCAGCAGTCATTAGAGTACATTATTAATGAAGGAGCTTATATATCCCCTTTGAGATCACAAAATTTTACTTTGTGGTAAAAAAAAACAACTACTGCATAGACCGATTTTATCCTCTGTTTGACTATCCTGAGTTTCTAAATAGTAGAAGCCTTCAGGTGCCAGATTTTTGTGTGCTTCTTTTTAAAACAGAACAGCCCAGAAATGCCAAAAGATTGGCAATAGGTTATTTGTACACATTTTAGTTTTCATTCATTTCTCACATTTTTCTTGTTAAATGAGGAAAACGTGACACAAACAGTAATACAATTGTGTATTACTACTACCATAAATTTATCAATTCCAGGAACTGGGCATTTAAGTATGTCAAGCTTGAAAGACTGAATTAGATAATGTTAAATTATATTTCCAAAGGAGTAACTACAATATGTTGAGTTTGCTGCAATAATAACTGGGGATTTACAAAAAACAATACAGATCTCAAACCATTGCAAAAGTTTACCCACCCCAAGATACTTCTGTTCAAATATAGCTTTTTAACATAACATATATTCATCATGTTTTTATATATAACATATCAAGCAACCTGATGAAGAGGAGGCAGAAATTTAAGTAAACAGGAATTAAGATGCTGAGATAATAGCCTCAAAGTTGCAAAACTCTGCTTTCATGTTCTTAAGACTGATGATTAAATTTGCCTATGTATAAAGATGCTAACTTAATATGTATGAATATTTCTAACATGGTAAGATTCTTGTTTTGCTTTGTTTCTTGACTAAACAGGCATTGCATGAGGAAGAATTGGAGAAAAACATGGAAAGGCTAACTACCAGACTTTGGAAGGAAAGTAAGCCACTCCTTTAGGCCACTCCTTGCTGCAGACCATGGTTCTATCTTTGATCTGCAACTTACAGCTATTATTTAGAGGGGAAAACATATACGTTAATGCTTATGTTGCTCTGATACTTCAGAAAAGAAATACATTTCCATGCATCCCATATCAAATTAATGATTTAATTCCCAATCATCACCAAATTCCAGAGAATTACATTTCCAAGGTAAAGAGTACCTGACTTTCAAAAAAATATAAGTCTTTACTACATGGAGTCTTTGATGCTGTGTGAGCTTGGTTGTTTGCTTGCAGACATTTCATTACTTGACTAGGTAACATCATCAGTGCACTTTACTATGATTACTATGTTTTAGGAACATAATAAACATTTAGGAACATCAGTGCACTTTACTATCTTTACTGTGTTTTAAGAAAAAAAATGTGTTTTAAATAGCATGATAGGACTATAAAAATGAAATAGTTGCCAGATACAATATGGTTATATTTCTCATAGGATCACATATCTTACACTGAAAACTGAAGTTTCTTTAGTTAATATGTGAATGTTTTTAAAAAGTAGATTCTAACCATAAATTTTATTTCAGAAAATTACCATTGCTTTATCTAAAAAAAGGCAAATTGCCAATCCCATTTTGGAGGCAATCGTTTCCCTGTATTGGTGTTTTCATCAATTCTTTAAAAGCTAAAACAGAGGATGGATGTCAAGTTCTGCTTGGGAAACATGTTCACATGACAGAAAAGTGGAATCCTGTCTCCGGGGTTTAAAAAAAACAACAACCTTCTATAGTAGTTAAAGGAGAGAGCAAAAAGAAAAAGTATAGCACCAGTAAAGAAGAAAGGAAGGAGATTCTCTCTCTCTATTAAACCCAATTTTTCTAAAATCTAAGGACACTATCAAACCAAAGTTAACATTTTTTACAATTTTAAAAGAGAGGTTCAAGCACATTGTAAAGTGTTCAGTTTGATCAGATTGTCCCTCAGATAACTCTTTAAGAGGCTCAATTTCTCCATACTTATTTCAACTCTTGAAGCTGTATACTTTATAGTGTATCTATTTCAATCTGGTGCTTGCCATTTAGACATGTTGGTAGGAGATGATGAAAGGTGCAGTCTGACACAGGTTGGAGAAACCAACCATAAATATTCTGGCTAATAAAATGGCTCCATTTTTAATCCCACCACCACCACCACAGCTTAACAGCCAATTTCTTTCCTGAGAAAAATTTAAGGATAAGACTGTCCAGATATAAGTATAAGCTCTGATTTAGTTCTGCATCTTCCCTCAACCCCTATTTTGGGGCCCTTCCAGACCACCTTTAGATCATATCAGCAGTTTCTGACACCACTATTTTTTACAGTAATAAGGAGCAAAGCAGGTTATGCAACTGTGAAGTTGTTGTACCTATTTTGCCCATTAGCTCCCTCCCATCCCCACCAAAAAATATAAAAGGGCCAAATTTCAACTGCCCTCAGATCTGGGCTTTTAAAAATAATGTCTTTATAATACACCTGCAGTATCCTGTAAATTTTTATTTTCTGAATACTACTATTGTGCCCTTTATTCATAGATGAAAAAAAAATCTTTTCCTGCTATCAGCCCTCACACACTTCACATTATTATCCTATATTTTATGTAATTGTATTAAAGTGTCATGTGATGATGGTACAGTATTAAATAGGTTACTGTGATTAAACTTATTTATAGTCTGCCTTTATTTTTAGAACATTTTATTGGAAAACCTGATATGTGTACATTGTAAGGCAATTTCCTACACAAGTATTATTTTGTACAGGAAACCCAAAATATTTATGTTCAGAAAATAAAGTATAATTGATTTGGACAGCACAATTTAAGTTGCAGATGGATATGATGGGTAAAATATTATGAGTAAAGACCTCCTAGTCAGTGAAGCTAACTATAAAATAAAAATTTCAATTTAACCAAAAGCAACCTGAGTTTACTATCATATCAGTGTAATAGGAAAGACATGTTAGTCTATGGTAGCTAAAAATCAGAAGGAATTTGGTAGCTCCTTTTCAAATTAAACACATAATTAAAAGGCATAAGCTTTTGTGAACTACAGCTTAGCTACAACTGTAGTTCATGAAAGCTGATGCCTATTATTAAAATGTATTAGTCTGAAAAGGTGCTACCAGACTCCTCCTGATTTTTAACAGTATCAGAAGATCCTTTAAAAATCACAATTTTCTCTTCAACAGTGACAACAAACAAACAAACAAAAAATCAACTTACCAAATTTCTTCTCTATTATTTATTCAGATTTCTAAAATGACCATAAGAACCTGGCATGTATGGTTTTTATCAATACTGCCTGCAGTGCTTTAAGCAATGAGAACAGTGTAACAGTAGCAAATAAAATTATGGCTATCTAAAGATGCACAGAGAATATACTATTCTATCACTTTGGAACATTACCAATATTAGATATGAAACTATCATTTATAGTAGTGACTGGGTAGCTTCTATTTGATACAATTGAATCAAGATCTGGGCATATTACTTAAGTATTTAGCTTTCCTCAATCTCACACTGCATCTGCAACTCCCAGAAAACATGGATGAAAGTGATACTGGCTAGGAATTGTCAGGACTGCACCCTCAACTGATACCAAGTTGGGAAAAGCTGACGTACTTAATTATGCACAACTCATTTTCTGTTCAACAGGACTATTAAAGCATATTTCTAGAGAAATCAATAGTGAAAGCAGAATACAAAATCAGACATCTTAATCCCCAAAATCCATTTTAAGACAACACATGTATTAAACTAATCACAATACATAGTTGTAATATACTGGTTACAAAATGATATGCAAACTTTTGAATTATATAGAACTCTTCAATAGGCTGGATACTAAACAATATTAGGGGAGGAAAGGAGACAGGTCAGGTTGAACCCGTGGATCTATATATAATGAGATGCATTATGGAATTAGAGAGGATAGCTAAGTGTCAGATTAGATTCTTCTGTGATAGGAATACATCCACATGCAACCTAACCTAAGGCAGCTGAGATGTCAGGGCTTGGAATAAGCACTATGTTGCATGAAAGCTATCCAACTCCCTCACAATGCTGGGCTGATTTTTAAAATCATACTAATTTTCTTTCAAGATTTCAACTGTAAACATTCCATGTTACATTTGCTTCTGTTCCATAAACCAGGAATAATAGAACAAAAGTTGCATATGTAGGAAAAAAAACCCTGTTCTCGCTATAATCATGTTGGAAACTGTGCTGTGAAAAGCAAAAAGAAACTGAAGAAGGCAGCATCAGTCTTGACTTAATAGGCTTTCCCACATTTATTAAATAAGCTAAATACAAGTCACAAATTGTAATGTATGCAGCAATGCCAGAGTCTGAATTATAAAATAAGTCTGACTTTACGGGTATGAATCATCAATAGTTGCTTTTTTAACTTACACCTAATAGATATATGCCATCACTTAAAGCTAGTTAGGAATTCTCAGTTGACAACTTTTCTACAAGTTGTTGCCAAAACTGTGCAGCCTCATATATTTCCTTATGTGCTTATGGAGTACTAAATGTGAAAATCGTGTGCTCTTTTACTTACTCTTTCATGAACTACAATGATTTCTGTGTAGCGTATTGCTCAGTGTGCTAGAACAAGACAGAGTATAGGAGTAATGCTACATATTTGCACATTTGGTTAGGAGGAATCTGTTGAACTCACTAGGTAGTCCCTAGTTAAGAACGCCCAGGTTACAGATGACCCATGGTCAAGAACGAGCCTATTGTAGCAAAATTCAAGTTAAATACACAACGGTTCTAGTTCATTACACAGTACTACTTATACAGTATTACACAATAATACTGTTCTGGCTTACATACAAATTCGACTTAAGAACTCGTTCTTAAACTGGGGATTACCTGTACAGCTTATTCCAAAGTAAATATTCATAATACTGGACTCCATGTCAACTTGTCACTTAGGATTGTTCATTTGAACACTGTAAGTGAGCAACCTATGTTAAAAAGAAACCCACTGGTAAACCAGCCCGGAATGGATTGGAGAATTCTTCCAACATATCCATACACTGACTCATTTCCTGTTGTCTTTAACCAGCCTACCGTGCAATAGGTCCTACTATTAATGAATTTCGAAGACAGCATATAACTAAATATATTTCAACCAAGCTCAGACTTTATATTATAGATTCCCCCCCCCCCCCGGTAATTCCCTTTAGAAAAGAAGCCGTTCGTCCTACACGGAGCCTCCGGGAGAAACCAAACACACACTCAGGCAAAAGATTTCACCGAGCGGTGGTCACGAGCTCCCCTAAGTCGCGGGGAAGAGCTGCCCTTTTCCAAACACTTCCATCCAATACAGCGGTCCCCACCCCACATGGTCCCGCTGCCATCCCACGGCCAGCAGCAGCGAATGACCAGGTTGCTCCCGCTTTTCTCTGCACGCTAGAAATTCCCCAGGGGCAATTAGATGGGGCTCTTGCCGGGGTCGCCGGCCTACTTCCATTCACCAAGGTCCATCCACCCGCCGTGCCCGAGGCCAGCACCTGGAACTGAAGGAGCTTCTCAGTTTGCTCCGCCGACAACTCCCGCTCGTCTGGAGCCGCCATTTTGCCGCCGCCTCTGACCCGCAGCTGCGTCACTCTACGGATATGACGTAACAATTCGAACCTTCCGTCTACGCTCTACCCGCGTGTGCCATCATAGAGATTAGAGCTACCATTCTTTCCGCAGAGGTAGGAATGTAGAGCTATAAAACAATTCAGTGTTAGGAATGAAGAGACCTATTATAATTCATTGTGTGAGAAACGGACCTTGCTTTTTGTTTTCATGCGAAATGGTGGCAAAGAAATGAAGGAATTCAGCATTTCATTATTGCAGTGATTGGTTAGTAGTATATTTCCACTGAAATGGTAGCAGTCTTCTTAGTCCTTTTAATTCGTCTTAATTTGGTTGAATATACACACACATATACCAAAGTTGCTGCTAATGCACTCAGTTTTCAGCATATTGCCAGTTGGAGAGCTTTGGCGAATAGACAATAGCCAATGACGGTCTCGAAGTGTAGCCCATTATAAATACTGGAGGTTAGAAAGAGGTAAATAAAGCTTGCTTGGATTTCGAGAAAAAGTCAAACTATAAAACGGTCCTGAGATTGCAGAAAAGGAAAGTTTCCTTAAAATGTTCTCATATAATCAGTTTCAGACCAAACGCTTTATTCAGCTGCACACGGAATTCTTGTGCTCCATTGATAAGTTACGTGCTTGAAAAAGACACGTGCAAGAGGCGAGAAGAATAAAGCTGAAAGCCGAGGATGTTTCAATTGTAAAAGTCTATGAACACACCAATATGTCACATTTGTGAGAGTCCCCCGTAGCTTCCGGTTTTATTTATGAGCTGCATTTTATCCTGAGAAATTATAGTGACACGTGGTTTTATGCGAATGAATGGAGCGTAAGGCATGTCTGCATATATTACTGTGCTGAGGCGGCACCCATTCTGTTGAACGCTCTGAAGCAGGCTTTCTTTGGATAGTCACCGCTGCCCGTTCTGTCTAGGAATGATGAGAGTTGGAGTCCAACAGCCTTGGAAGAGGACGATTTCCCTACCTGAATTGTCTGCTGTCAGCGTGACAATATTGTATAACTCAGATGATCGTCGTTATAATCCTATACAAAAGTACTAGGAATTCAGTGGGAGTAGATATACATAGGATTGCACCATAAGACACTAAAACTGAGCTTCGTTTCTTGCCATGTTACATTTTAATTTTCAGAATGTTAATAATAAAAAATTACATATGGTTTAAACAGATTAAACGGTGGTATGCACAAAAATAGGGCACCACTAGCAGTCAGTAAGAATCCATTGCTATCTAGCTCTGGCTGTAATCAGCTGCCTTCTTCTTTAAGGGCCCTGAGAATCATCCATTGTGCTTCAGTTTTCAAGAGACGACTTTTACTGGCCACTAGGGCATGAAGATTTAGCGCAGGTCTACAGCGTGAAACAGTCAAGTGTGTAGATTCACTGTTGGTGTAACCAGAAAGAATTTCACAACAGTATTCAGTTTGGGAGGAAGTGGTATTTGAAAATTAGAATTTGAGTGCTCTTGGCTATTAAGCAAAAAGTCAGTAAGAGCCTATAAGAAAAAATACTAAGCTAACCAAGTTCTGGTTTCCCCACTGAAAAGGCATAATATATTAAGAACATTCCAGCTACCCACTGCAAGG
The DNA here is from genome assembly GCF_059951505.1 of Python bivittatus. Lineage (NCBI taxonomy): Eukaryota > Metazoa > Chordata > Lepidosauria > Squamata > Pythonidae > Python > Python bivittatus. The sequence goes on along the minus strand of NW_028277035.1, from coordinate 42,948,228 downwards.
GAAGGAAGATGACTCATGCCATTGAAGTTTTGATTATAAGCTGCAATGAACTCACACCTGAGTAGGATCTTTTCATTTCCAAATGAAAGAAGGATAAACTGGTTGTCACATACCCCTCCCCTTCCTCTCTTCTTATCTTTAATAAGAAGCTGGTGCCTGACACTTTACTTTTCTTTTACATACAATCTTTGCAGGATCACATATTTTCTTTGGAAAACACCATAAATTGAAAGTCCAATGATTGGTTTATATCAAACAGACTTACTGAGTAGCAATGATGGGGAAGAAGGATTCAGCACAGGCAGTCTGAGTCTGAAGGCAAAATCAGAGAAAGGCCCAATATCTCACAAAACCCAGCCCTTTTGATCCTCCTTTGCTTACACTGGATCTTCAATATGCAGCTGGCTGGTTAGCAACATAGTACATTGGGTGAACCCAGCCAATACGATTAGATTCAGTGCCACATGCAAACTGAGTAAACCAGATGTTTACTGTGTCATTTAGGTGTCTTCACTTAAGTTGCTATTATCCTGTTACAGAAGAAAAGAACTGGGGAAGGGAATTTTGGAGGGATGAATCAGAAGGCAATGCATGAGTGTTCCTTCCCATGCCCTGCCTTCAAGGGAGCAGTGTGATCTGTAGGCAAGGGAATACTTACAGAAGATTAGGTGACATGGGATGGCACTCTATCCCTTTTAATAGTGGCTCTGTGTATTGAATACAAACCAATGAAAGAAGAGAGGGTAAGAGAAAAAGAGATCTCCTGTCCAAGATTCCTTCAAATTATACAGTAGATTTTCACAGCAAACATGTACGAAACAGTGTTAGAAGGGTATAGGGGAATTTTCCCAGGGGTATGTTTGAATCAGAGACCAGGATACAACTGCATTGAAGTACAGATTGGTTTATTGACAGTCCTGGAGGCAAAGACAGTCATAAAGGAGGGAGGGATTACTGTACAATCCCTCTTTATATATTTATGCAAATTATAGTATATATGTGATTTGGTAGAACAGCAGATATTTGATTGGATACAGCATATAATGTGCCTAGTGAGGTCAGTGAGGCCATAACTATAATGTAATGAGGCAGGACTACAAAGACTGGGGTTTTGAAAGAACAGAGACAGTGTTTCATGAACATAGTTTCTTTCTAGGGAGTTACTTTGCTTTTGCTTTCCCAGAACTCTGCTTGCTTCTCAGTATCTTTTCTTAGTTTATCAGCATCCTTGGCCTTCTAAATGTTTTATGGCTGAGCTGACAGTTTTACTTTCCCTGGGAAAGTGTATTTGGGTTAAGGGCTTTTAGCTTGATCCCCCATATTTCACCTTCATGAGCATGTGAATGAAGGAGGCTCTTGGCAATATGGCTAGAACATCACTAAAAAAGAGAGTATCACTCAAGCTGGAAGTGTGCTAACTTTAGCCTACTGTAACTTTTTAAAAAGTAAACATTAAACATATAGAATCCCCATTATCTACTTATGTGTTTTAAAGCTGCAGTACCATGTCTGCTTACCTGAATTTCATAGAATTTCTGTTAGACTAAGCACATATAAAATTATGATGATAATAAATACAACAGGAGTGTTTAACTAGAGATAATTAATCTATGTTCCACATTTTCCTGAATATGAACTCTAGGTTAAGGTTAAGGTTAAGGTTAAGGTCCAACTTACTGGATCACAGCTTTGTTCAGCTAGGTTGGACAAGCATTTTTCATAAAATTCAAATAATTAGCAGGGTGTGTTTCATAGTTTGCTGAATAGAAATAACTAAGAAATGTATTGAAGCATAAGCTTTCATGAACAAAATCCACTATATCATGTATGCAAGATAAAAATTCTCTGTATAATCATGGGTATGTTTCACCAATGAGGTTCATTATACATTACAGGGAAAAAACTAATTCAATGGTGTCTTCATTGGGATCATATTCAGTCATAAGGAGGCTTGCTTGTAGAATTTCTTGCAATGCAGAAACCAAGGCAATTATGATTAATCAGTAAACTGGGAATAATTTGCACACGCAAGAAGATTCTGGGACAATGTATTGTATGACCCAGCTGGTATGGTTTATAAAGCATGGTTTAGTATACTGTGTGAATATACCATACATACTCGCATACAAGCCCATCCGCAGGTAAGCTGACCCTTGAATTTTTAACCAAAATACCTTGAAAAATGTGCCACCCATGGATAAACTGCCCTGCATATTTTGGTTAAAAATTCAAGGGTATGCTTATCCATGGATGGGCTTATACACATATACATGGGAAATATGGGTACTTTTAAAAAGTATTACTGCATATATTTGTGGATAAGCCCAACTCAGTTTGGGGGGTGTACAGAAAAATCACCGGAAGACTATTGTATATCGAGGAGCTTCAGGAATGATGTGCTACAATTGTTCCTTCTATTCCCAGGTCTCCTGGACAAATTAATTACTGAGCTTCTTTAAAGGCCAGTTAAGGTCCTCTGGCATGAAATGTGTTTTTCAAAGCTGGTTGCTGTTTGGGATGGTACGACCTTGGAATGTGGGAGGATACCATAAACAGTAGAATTGGCTGCTGTCCACTCGCCTCAACTTATCTGGTGGGAAGAACCTGAGTCATGAAACCTGAAAACAACAGGTGTGATTGATTAAGGTGCTGCCCTTAGAGGCACGTAGCATTCTTCTAAAATTTAGGATAAAAAGCCTCGAAGTTCTGCTCAAGTAGAGCTTCGATGCAGACCTAACTGGGAAGGTGCTGCGTACTGGCCAGAGATTGGGGTTTCTTTGTTGTCGTCCACTGGGGCTCCCAACAACTGATTGAGGAAAGCTTGCTTGGTATTGTATATTCTACTTACTACTGTGCCTGCTGTAGAATAAAGACACGTTAACTTCAAACTACTTGTGTGCTTATTGCTTCTGGATCCTTAAAAGAACCATTGCTTTTGGCAAAACAGGGGGGATGTATTTTGTCACCTAAAATTCTTGGTTTATCCACAAGAATATACAGCACTGTTATAAATATGCATATTCTTTCTCATTCTTAGCCTTTCCCCTCTGCTGAGTTAAAATGCCAGCCACCCATCCTTGAGCAAGCAGAAAACTATACTAGCATGGAATGTGTTTCTCCCATTGCTGATCCCCATCCTGTCTGATTCCATGGCGTCAATAGCACCGACTCACTGAATGGCGCTGTCCTGATCTTTTATGTGTAGCTCATGATAAACAAAGTTGATTCCAAGAGCTCTGCTGTCCCCTTTCTCTTTTGCACATCTCTACTTGGTGGGAAAAACATCCATCAATCCTGCCACTGTAACTGTATATCCAATTCTGTCATAACCCAAGCTGAATATAGTTTTTTAAAAAAAATAATAAATTGGAATCACAAAGAGAGTTCCATCACAAGTAGCCCTTTTATTTAGAAGTTCTCTAGCCTTCCTTTCCTTTCTATAGACTGCAAATGCCAACTTCTGGATTCCTCTGGGTACTGATCCAGAGGCAGTGAAATGGGACGAGACAGTCTCATCACTTCACCATTTCAGCCTTGCACTAAACTAGTAAGGACCATAATGTTAAAACATCCCCTGCAATTTAACACTGTTGCACAATTCTGACAGATGAATGGCCCACACTGCTATATTCAGCTCTCTGAAGAGACAATATAGAGGCAGCTGATGAAGCTGATCAGGGCCCAGAGAGACAGTGCTTGACCACTAAATGCTGCTTTGATCCCACCTATGGCACCATTATTCACCTGATTTGGGAAGACTTGTGGGTGCTATTGGATGCCATCAGCTTAAGGGGTGGGGGCGGAAGCATTATTTTAATGTACAGTTAAAGAGTTAAACTGGTTTATTCATGGGTTAGGGGCCAGATGAAGGCAGCATTATGGGAACATTGCAGAAAAAAGGGGCTGCCAGGTCATCTTTGTACCATGTTTAGGTGCAAGGGGAGAAGAGACAAGGAAAGCAGGCAAGCAAGCGAGTGGAACTTTTCAAGAGGCTGACTTGGAAAAGATTGTCAATTGCTAATTTATTTGCTGGCCCGGTACCATCAGAGCAGCAAGCGAGTCCGTGCTTTATAGAGAGCGTATCTCCTGAGGGCGTAACGAGGTTGTTGAGTGTCAGGATGCGACAGTACCCCCAGCAGTAGGTGAGACGTTCATCCTGCTCACGCCAAAGCTCCGGGGAGCGGAACTACTCTGCCTTCAGAGCTGCGGCGGCGGCGGCGGCGGCTGCTTCCCTCTAATGGCTCCGGAATGCGCTAGCAGCCTGGCGGGTGAGGTCACCTCCTTTCGCCTCGTCAGTCTCCTCCCGCAGGCGTCGCAGTGACAGCTGAGCCGGCGGTTCCTGGTCGCCCACTGCTTGGCTGGCCGGCTCCCGGAGCGTCTCTCGGCCGCCGAGGCTGCGGGCGCTGCTCAACGCGCTCATCCCGGAGGAAGGCGGGCTTGGGAGCTGCGGGAAACGGCCGCCATGGCGGACGACTTCGGCTTCTTCTCCTCCTCGGAAAGCGGAGCAGCCGAGGCCGCCGAGGAGGACCCGGCCGCCGCCTTCCTTGCTCAGCAGGAGAACGAGATTGCGGGGATCGAGAACGACGAGGGCATCAGCTGCGCCGAAGGGGCCGCGAGGAGCAGCCAGGAGGCCGCCGGGGAGCCCCGGGGTGAGCGCGCGGGGCGAGGAGGCGGCGGGCGGCCCCTCCGGGAAGGGGACGCGCACGTGGCCTGCCGTGACACGGCGCCGGGGGCTGCGGGGGAGCCGAGCGGGCGCCCCCCGGGGGAAGCAGGATCTTTCCCGAAGGGCGGCTGAGTCAGAAGCTGCGGCCATCAGCCATCTCGGTGGCTGCCTGGCTCCGAGGTCTTTAACTCTTGCCTGCCTGCCACGGAAGGCCAGCCGGCCAGCCAAAACTGAAGAGTCGTGTGCTGGGGCCCTCATGCAAGCCAGCAAGTCCAGTGGTGATGGGAATTGTAGTCTAAATATATCTTTCCAAACGGGGTGCCGGCGATGCATTCTTGCCAGTCTTTCTGGCAGGCCACTCTTGTTCCTGAGTTGTGGAAAGGGGATCAGGAGCTTCATCCCACCTTCAGTCACAGAGAGGTTGTTGCGGGACTTTGGGCCAATTGCTCTCCCCCTTGGCTCAGTCTACCTCAGAGGGTTGTTGTGAGGAGAAATAAGAGAAAGAGGCACTGTATGCACTGTCTTGAGCTCTAAAACAAAGGCAGGATATAAATCTAATAAAATACTGAGGCTACAGAATAGTGACTCTTCTATGGCCACACAATGAATCTCTGGCTGGGTTTATGCCTTATATTAAGCCATCAAGTGGCTTGATTTTGTTTTGCCTTCATGTAAAAGCAATTAGGGCTCTTCTGTAGGCTGTTTGAATTAACCATGGCTTAGCACAAAGAGCATGCCAGGTATATATGTAAGTGAATGTAGTTTGCTCTGAGTCCCTGCTTTGTGGAACAGGCTGGATTTTTCATCCTCCCTCTCATGGAGCCAGCTCTGCATCAGGCACCAGCTGTGGGTTGGGAGTCTCAGAAGGGACAAACACCTTTGACTCTTCGGAGCAGTTGTGGCTAACTAGGGAAGGAAAAAGAAACAGGCTCTGTAATATAGGACCTGCAAGACCCATCAGGAGCCCTGTTTTTGTGAATAATGCTTTCTTTGGCTAAGACAAGAACAGACAGCATTAGGCCCAAGCATTGGGCTGGGGAAGAGAGGCCGCAGAAGGAAGAGATGATGATTGGAATTTGATGTATCACTGACATTCTGGTTTAGCTTTGGGAGGAGGCCTGGCAAAGGTTGCCAGACCAGACCTGGGTGCAGCCCAATATTCAAGATGTGGGTGATATCAGGGGAAGGAAAGAGACTCTGCAAGGAAGTGACAGAAAGAAGAGATGTTTCACAGCCCCAAATTACCACTTCTCTTTCATAGCTGAATCCAGCTAAAGCTCTCCATTTTTAAACTGGCATACTTTTCTGTTTCCTGCTAGTTGGGACACCTGGAAGTTTAGCAGGCAACCTTTTCTGTTCATTGCCAAAACAAAGCTGCACTGGTTAATTTCTGTATGTCCTACTGTTGCTCGAAGCGCAGAAGCAGAACGAGCAAACAACAAGTTTGTTCTTGCTTCTGCTGAGGTAGCAGTCATGAAGCTTATCTGGTTCCCAGGCAAGAAATTGAAGCTGTATTGATGCTATGGAGATACAACCTACATTTTCAGACTAGAGAGCATATAACTTAGTTTTGCCTGGGCCTCATATTAGAGGCCTTGGACCTCCCCTCTAAGTGGGAGCGGGTACATAGTTTTTTCTTGTAAATTTGTTACTTACTGCTAGGAGGCACTATGCAACTTGTCCTCTGCAAGGATGAAACTGGTTGTATTATACCTCCTAGCGGTCAGTAGCAAATATAACAACTTACAAGAAAGAAAACACTCTTTAGCCACAGCTCCTATTTTCATAGTCTATCTGACCTTTTCAAAGAGACGGGAGCAGCCCAGAATCCCAGAAACTATTTAAACTGTTGATAAAGATTTCTTATCACCATATAGACCTAGGGCTGCTAGACTTGGACTGCCAAAATCCAGACCGCTTCTGGATACAAGAGTTAGATTTCTGTATCTCTCTGCTGCCATCTAATGTTCAGCCAGATTTTTTGCAGCCCACTTCTGATGGCCATATCCAGGCCACATTCAGTGATTGATGTTGCTCTACCTCTACCTCTGGATTGATTGATATTATTTAGTCCAATATTTCAGCCACAGGTGTGTATATGTATGTATATGTGTGTATATATTTATTTATATTTCGAATTTAGACACTGCCCATCTCACAAGGAAGCGACACGTGTGTGTGTGTGTGTGTGTAATCAGTGAGATGGGGTGAGAAAAGACTAAAAAAAGCCTTCCAGGATGCCAAGAATCCATTGGAGTTGGGTGGCTAATAAATTCACATAAATAAATAAATAAAATCAAAATAAAATAGTCAGGATGCACAGCTTGTTTCTATTTCAGTTGCCCAACATTTAAAAAATAATAAGCTGGCTTCATAAATCAAGCTAAGCAGTAGTGTGGTCTGTTTGGCTTTTTGCAGTATATGAACTTAGCCACTGTGGTTTATAAATTATGATTTATGGGTTAAATTCTATCCAAACCAGGCAACTAATATATGTCTAATAAACTGTGGTTTAAATGTAGCTTGGTTTGATATATGATCTTTGTCTGGGAAAATGCAGCTTCTGAAATAAAGCTACTTCATAGATACCAAATGTCACATGTAAAAAAACAATCTTTTTAAACTGAGAGAACGTTGGAAACTCAGGGTAAGATCAAGAACCGTTATGGCATGTGCCAGCAGTTAATTAAGCCTGTATAGGTTTGCCAGAATCAGAACAGGATGGATTTCTGTGCTCTTAAAACTAAAGAAAAAGGGGAAAAAGATAAATATTTGCTTCCATTACAGCATTTGGATATTGAAATCTAGTGATAATATCTAGAGCTTGCTTACCTTCAAATTTTCCAGATATATTCCAATATGTCAGACTATACAGCTATTTGCTAGATATGGATTATGGGCATTTTTATCCAAAATATCTAGAGGGCAGTAAATTGTTCTAATTAGCTATGCAGTACAGTTTGTCTTGTCTGCCCTTTTACCATTTTATGATCCAAAAGGAAAAATATCTTTGTGAGAAAATGGATGGGTACAAAATAGGATAATATGCATTGCATGAATCCAGCTGTTAGGGTGTATAAACTTTGATTTATGGCAGTATTATAATGAACCAAATCACTACTGCTTATTTAACACCATGGTTAAATAAACTATGGCTTAATAAATGTACAGACAACAACAATCTTATATACAGAGATACATTTGGTAAATTTTATTAACCAGTAACCCCAGAGTATCAAAGCAAACTCCAGATGACATGTTAAACCATTTTTAGTTTGCCAAGCATGATGTTTTTACCCTGACATAGGTGAAATTGTGGCTAAAGTGCTTGAACCACAGTTTGTCTTCATGGTTTCTGATACATTTATTCATCTATTATATGGCTAACTTTCCCTTCTGGCTTTTAGACATAGAGATGAGTGGCTGTAACATTTATTAATATAGGTGTTCTATATCACTTCTCATATACAATTCTAAGTGGCTTATTGCATAAGCCATACACAGCATCTCTGCTGTCTGTCATCTCATTTTTCACCCACAACAGGTATAGATAGAGATGAAATGGGGACAGAGATGTGGCTGCCTTCTTCTCCCCAAGCACGATGGCTGCAATCCTAATTGGGCCATTATACTTTTATTCCCCCAATATGAAAAACATTACAAATCAGAAATGTTGGATAATCAGTAAATATGTCGAATAAATTGAATAAATATGCTGAATAACCGGTAAAGATGTTGAATAAATTATAAAAAATAAAATAAATAAATAAAAATAAAAATGTCGAATAACCAGTAAAGATGGCTGGAATTGCAACCAAAATGAAAAATAACTAGCTTTGGCTTAGTGGGTTCATACAAACATATTCATTCTTTTCCTAGACTTGAAAGTCTGAAAACATCCCAGAAAAAGGCAATGGCAAGCCACAGCTACAGGTGAAACTCGAAAAATTAGAATATCGTGCAAATGTTCATTTATGTCAGTATGGCAACTCAAAAGGTGAAACCAATATATGAGATGGACGCATTACATGCAAAGCAAGATATGTCAAGCCTTACTTTGGTATAATTGGGATGATTATGGCGTAGAGCTTATGAAAACCCCAAATTCACAATCTCAGAAAATTAGAATAGTGTGAAAAGGTTCAATATTCTAGGCTCAAAATGTCCCACTCTAATCAGCTAATGAATCCATAACACCTACAAAGGGTTCCTGAGCCTTTAAATGGTCTCTCAGGCTGGTTCAGTAGGAATCACAAGCATGGGAAGGACTGCTGACCTGACAGTTGTGCAGAAAACCATCATTGACACCCTCCATAAGGAGGGAAAGCCCCAAAAGGTAATTGCAAAAGAAGTTGGATGTTCCCAAAGTGCTGTATCAAAGCACATCAATAGAAGGTTATGTGGAAGGGAAAAGTGTGGAAGAAAAAGGTGCACAAGCAGCAGGGATGACCGCAGCCTGGAGAGGATTGTCAGGAAAAGGCCATTCAAAAGTGTTGGGGACTTTCACAAGGAGTGGACTGAGGCTGGAGTTAGTGCATCAAGAGCCACCACACACAGACGGATCCTGGACATGGGCTTCAAATGTCGTATTCCTCTTGTCAAGCCGCTCCTGAACAACAAACAACGTCAGAAGCGTCTTACCTGGGCTACAGAAAAAAAGAACTGGTCTGTTGCCCAGTGGTCCAAAGTCCTCTTTTCTGATGAGAGCAACCTTTGCATCTCATTTGGGAACCAAGGATCCAGAGTCTGGAGGAAGAATGGAGAGGCACACAATGCACGATGCTTGAAGTCCAGTGTGAAGTTTCCACAGTCTGTGTTGATTTGGGGAGCCATGTCATCTGCTGGTGTTGGTCCACTGTGCTTCATTAAGTCCAGGGTCAACGCAGCCGTCTACCAGGAGGTTTTGGAGCACTTCATGCTTCCTTCCGCAGACGAGCTTTATGGGGATGCTGACTTCATTTTACAGCAGGACTTGGCACCTGCCCACACTGCCAAAAGTACCAAAACCTGGTTCAATGACCATGGGATTACTGTGCTTGATTGGCCAGCAAACTCGCCTGACCTGAACCCCATAGAGAATCTATGGGGCATTGCCAAGAGAAAGATGAGGGACATGAGACCGAACAATGCAGCGGAGCTGAAGGCCGCTATTGAAGCATCCTGGTCTTCCATAACACCTCAGCAGTGCCACAGGCTGATAGCATCCATGTCATGCCGCATTGCGGCAGTCATTGCTGCAAAAGGGGCCCAAACCAAGTACTGAGTACATATGCATGCTTATACTTTGCAGAGGTCTGATATTGTTCTATTTCCAATCCTTGTGTTATTGATGTCATGTAATATTCTAATTTTCTGAGATTGTGAATTTGGGGTTTTCATAAGCTCTATGCCATAATCATCCCAATTATACCAAAGTAAGGCTTGACATATCTCGCTTTGCATGTAATGCGTCTATCTCATATATTGGTTTCACCTTTTGAGTTGCCATACTGACATAAATGAACATTTGCACGATATTCTAATTTTTCGAGTTTCACCTGTATATTACCACCAAAAAACCGTGCATGGGTGTGACTGTGAAGACACCAAGTGCAGGAGATTTTTCCTTTCAACAAGTTGTTTTTCTTTTTAAAAAACTATCCCAAGTCTTGGACCTCAGCTCTGCTGGAGGCCTATATCTCCTTTCACAGTTCTCATGTGCTGCTATTGCTTGAATAAATATCCTTCTCCCCACTCATCCAAACAGGGAGGTGCTTTTCAAAATAAAGTCTGGTGCTGGCCTGTCTTTTGCAGCTGAAACTCTGCAAGTAGCTGGTGACTGAATGTTTCCTCTTATGCTGTACAGTAGCACTGAGTAATACTTCCATATTTTTCCTTTGTTGCAGCTAATTTTGAAAACACAGGAGGAGCTACTGTGAACGGTGATATTTTTCAGGTGAGAGTCTGTGAACTGAGTGGGGCTCTGAAGATAAGACATACAAAAGTGAATATATTGTACAGAAGAATAGCTGTAGTAGAGGTATCCAAACCTTAGAGACATTTATTTAAGAAGTCTTATCTGAGGCATTTGGCTTTTTTTGATGGTTACTCAAAAGGGAAGAGTGCTAGTAATTTTTCTTCAGTTTTTGGCTGAAATTGTTTACAATAGCATCCTCTTGTATGGTACTGCATGTAAGCAGGCAGCAAACCCCACACTCACTAGCACTGATGATGTTACCTAGTTGGGTAATGAAATGTCTGCAAGCAAACAACCAAGGTCAGAGAGCACCAAGAACTCCACAGTTCAACCCTGAGCTACAGATATTCTCTTTTATTAGCATCCTCTTACCCTAGATAGTTTGGACTACCATTTCTGTAGTCCCTTTTCCTTGGTTGTGCTGACTGGGGCTGATGAAAGTTAAAGCCACAAAAAAATGGTGCTTATCCATTTTCCAGTCAGTCATCTATAGTAACGGCTTGTAAGTATTTTGTTCTAATATTAACTGGAGCCCATTTGAAGGCACTGACATTATTGAGGGAGATAATGATGATTGTAAGGAGGGGATGAATTAGACATGGGTTGTTGTGGGGCTGAACATCCAATTGAACATAGATATAGTACAGAAGTATGGAAAGGCAGTATTGATGTGAGTAGGCTTTTACACTGCATGCACAATGATTAGGCAAGTTGTATTTTTGAGGATGAATTTCATTATTGAACAACTACAGTGCTCTCGGTCAATCCAAAATGTTAATAAACCTCAAACCTGAATATTTAAGAAAGTAAAAGTGAGGTTTTGGCTTTCTTAGGAGCATATCTATGTGTGCACAATTATTGGGCAACTATATGAAAATTCTCCCATCTCACTCATTTATTTTCATCTGTTAAAGTGAGAATAATAAACAAACAACTCAAAATTTACAAATAAACATTTCTGACATTTCAAACAAAAAAATCAGTGACCAATATAGCCACCCTTCTTTGCAATAATAGTCATAAGCCTCCCATTCATGGAGTCTGTCAGTTTCTTGATCTGCTGACGATCAACTTTTTGTGCAGCAGCAACCACAGCCTCCCAGACACTGTTCAGAGAGGTGTACTGTTTTCCTTCACCATAAATCTCCTGTTTGAGAAGGGACCACAAGTTCTCAATAGGGTTTAGGTCAGGTGAGGAAGGGGGCCATGTCATTCTTCTTTCATCTTTGAGGCCTTTACTGGCTAGCCACACAATGGAGTACTTCGATGCATGTGATGGAGCATTGTCCTGCATAAACATCATGGTCTTCTTGAAAGATGCAGACTTTTTCCTGTACCACTGCTTGAAGAAAGTGTCTTTGAAAAACCGGTAGTAGGTTTGGAAGTTGATTTTGAGTCCATCTTCAACCCGAAAAGGTCCAGCTAGCTCATCTGTAATAACACCAGCCAATACCAGTACCCAACCTCCACCTTGCTGGCGTCTGAGTCGAAGTGGAGCTCTGTGCCTGTTACTGATCCAGCCACAGGCCCATCCATCTGGTCTGTCAAGAGTCACTCTCATCTCATCAGTGCATAAAACCTTTGAAAAATCTGTCTTCAGATATTTCTTGGCCCAGTCTTGCCGTTTCAATTTATGTGTCTTGTTCAGTGGTGGTCGAGTTCCAGCCTTCCTTACCTTGGCCATGTCTCTGAGCACTGAACACCTTGTACTTTGGGCACTCCAGGTAGGTTGCAGTTCTGGAATATGACAGCACTGGAGGATAATGGGTTCCTGGTAGCTTCACGTTTTATTTTTCTCAAATCTTTGGCAGTTAATTTGCGTCTTTTTTTCTCAACACGTTTCTTGAGACCCTGTTGACTATTTGCAACAAAACGTTTGATGGTTCTGTGGTCACGCCCCAGTATCTTAGCAATTTCAAGAGTGCTGCATCCCTCTGAAAGACTTTTTACAATTTTTGACTTTTCAGAGTCAGTTAAATCTCTTTTTTGGCCCATTTTGCCTGAGGAAAAGAAGCTGCCTAATAATTATGCACATCTCGATATAGGGTGTCGATCTCCTTAGGCCACACCCTCCCTCATTACACAAATACACATCACCTGATATGCTTATATCCAATAAGCATTCAGGTTTCTACAGCTTGGAGGTGGAAAATATGCATAAAAATGATGATATGGTCAAAATACTCACTTGCCTAATAATTGTGCACACGGTATACAACCTTCTAGGTGAGTCATATCTCTGCTTCCTTAATTTTCAGCAGGCATGGCCAAAGATAAAGTCTAACCAGTCTGGAAGATACCAGATTGGAAAAGGCAGACAGTAGCATTCTGCCAGACCCAAGGAGGCATCTTCAGTTTTTCCTTTTCTTTGTTTCTATTGAGGGAAACATGAATCAGTGCAATCCTGTGTATGTTTATTTAGCACTAAGTCCATTTAATTTAGTGGGACTAACTCCCAGGAAATTGAACTGCTACGTTACTTTCCATCAGATAAAGAATTTAGCTGTGTAAATTCCACTGCAATAATTCTGTCTTTTGGTTATATCAAGCACTTCACAAATGGGAACAAGTGAGATTGACAAATGTAAATAAGCTAGCATTGTTTCTTTGTATTGGATGAAAGAATGCTGATCTGAAAATTGCAGGCATATCCTATATTATTTACTCCAGCTTCCACCCAGAAAGCATCTTTCTGTGTGATTTCATCTACTTTTCCCTCCTATCTTGGAATAGCTTAGATATTCCAAAAAGACAATAGTTTCTTTGAGGCAATGCTCTGATTGCACTAAATAAGCTGCATACCAATGTATGATTACCAAATAACAGTTTTGTGCCTTTTTTATATTGTAGAGGAACCCTATCATGCTAGTAGAATTGTACAGTACACATTTCAGGTTTTTTAGGTAAAATCCTTTAATATCTTCTGATATTATCCCACAGTTTCATAGCACATTTACAATATTGTGTATGGGAAATCATTTAAATGAGCTACTAAGGAGGATCAGAGGCATAATCTTTCATGGAGTACCATTCTACAGCATGATATATGACAACCTCTTGTCGGCTGAGGTGGATGGAAAGGCAGTGGCTATTACTGGAACTTTTGGCTTCTTCTTGGTTTGATTTAGAGTTATGTAATTATATTGGAGATAATTTAGCTTACTGAGGAGTCAGTTGGGCTATGTTCAACACTACAAGCAGCAGTATTATAGAAATAGAGCTTTCTAACTGCACATTCCCCTCTTCTTTTTCTCTTCCTCCCCTCTCCCAAACAACCACCTTCCCCAGTCCTCAGAGTTTCCTTTTTTGGGCTGAGCAATTTGCCTCCCTCTCATTTTCTTCTACTCGTCTCCAGACAAGGCAACTCCAGATGACAATTCATCACCATAAAGTACCTAGTCCAACCTGAAGTAGTAGGTGAACCTGATCTAGCCCCATCTGAAGCAGTAGATCCAGAAACAGTATTCCTACCTACATTGTATAGATCTCAGTTACTCTTTTATACTGGAAGGTGCAGTAACAGGTGCAGAAGAAAACTAGCTAGCCTTTTGGTTAATTCCAGATCAGGTGGAAAGATTGTTCATAGGGTCATTCTGCTGATTATGTAAAAACAAGCCACAGCACAGATTTCTGGAAATAACTGGGGAACCTGATGCTGGACCCAACATTTTAAAAATTGTGGTCTATAAACAGAATCTATATTGAGGACCTTCTCAAATTTTGCAGCTGGTTTATTTAATTATTACCATTACTGCCCTTTACATGAAGATGACCACCTTTAGCATTTCCCTTGTGATTTCAGCTTGAAGCTATGAAAATGGTTCTTGCTATGACAACTGTTGACACAAATGGCAGTTTTAAAACTCAACTGAAATCAACCTCTGGTTCTGGTCAGAGTAAGATTGCAGCAAGACATTGGCCCTTTAAAGATTGTGACATCATAAGAATTATATCACAAAGGCTGACTTACAGCTATTACCCCTTAGAATTTCAGGAACTCACCTGGAGCACAGATATGAAAATCATGTTGGCAGTGAATGGCAAGGCAAGTTGGTTAAGAGAGGTCAAGTACATGGCTAATGAAGATGTTCATTTCCCAGCTTGAATATGTAACTTTGAAAAGTGTATTTTTATAAGATTGCAGCTAGTTGTGCTAGTTTCTGCATGAGGGAGTCCTCAGACTATCCTCATATTGTCAGTATTCTATACCTTGTTCTTTGAATTAACTTCAGGAGAAAATAACTTATGCCTACTGGATTATACTTAATAAGCCCCCAATCAACTAGGATTGTTGTTCATTCGTTAAGTCGTATCCGACTCTTCGTGAACCATATCGCGCCAGGCCTTCCTGTCCTTCACTGCCTCCCTGAGTTTGCTCAGTTTCATGCTCAAACTAGGATTAGGACTTGCCTATAATCTTATGCAAGACATTTTGGCAAGATTGGAGACTCCTGTGTTCTACTTCCTAATCATTCCTGGTTGGGGGAGACCAATATTTCACTCATGGTTTCTTTTGTCTAAAGGAATCCAATGGACCTACAGATGCCTATGCAGCCATTGCCAGAGCTGACCGGCTGACGCAGGAGCCTGAGAGCATTCGCAAATGGCGAGAGGAACAGAAAAAGAGACTGCAAGAACTGGGTGGGGATAAAAATATTTGCTCAGGAATTGAGCTGGAGTTCAAATATAACTATAGTCATGTAAATTACAATTTAAAGATGTAGCATCTATAAGAATTGCATGTATAAGGAAAATTTTTGTAGGGCAGGAAAGAAGATGATGGAGAAGAGATTTAGCCAGCAGAAAGGCTACCTTAAAGAGTTTAAAGAAAATGCAAAGGACGCTGTTGATATTTTTGTAAAGGAAAAGGGTTCATGATACAAAAATAAAGTATAAACTGGAGATTGGGCAGCAGAATTGAAGAGGGTTTCAATAGATGAGCAGAGTGGAGGCAGTGAATATAAATATAACCAGGAAGATGATGAGAAATTAAAATATTATTATTATTATAGAATAAGAAATAATAATGAGATATTTTACTTCAAGTTTTACTTCTAGCATCAGCTAAATAAATACCTCATGGTGTAGTGATACAGCTAATCAGCATTTTTTTTCTCCTCACTAATCACTGTAGCGTTTGCGCTTTCTGATCTGTAAATTCCATGTAGATGTCAGACTACGTCTTTGTCCTTGTCATCCACAGCTCCTAACAGCCTCCCTTCCAATAAATGAAGACCAATACCTTCTTCTTAAGCTGAGCATATGACTTCCAGCTCTTAATGACCACACCTATCCAGGGTAGCTCTCTTTTGCTGGGGATGATGAAGATGTAATTCTATACCTCTGGATCATGCCAGGCTAGATTTAGGCTGGTTAGCTTGCTAAGGCACTTAGGAATCCCCTTGGTATCTTTCATGATACATCTTTCTTGGTTTTAGATGCTGCTTCTAAGGTGTTAGAACAGGAATGGCGTGAAAAGGCTAAGAAGGACTTGGAGGAATGGAACATAAGGCAGAATGAACAAATGGAGAGGAACCAGGCCAATAACAGGTACAGCTGGGAAAAATGGTTTCTTAACTACTTGTTTATATTTGGATCTGCAACAAATGAGAGGTCATCCTGCTGGATGTAAATTTTAACTCTTTCAAACATAGTCATAATAGCTACTGCAAATATCTGTGGGTTGCTTTGGCTGCATGTAAATAATGTAATCTTGGGAAGCTTAATTCTAGTTCTTAGAATCTAGCTGTCTCTGTACCAGGTCTGTCACTGTGGGGGCATTATGACAAGTAGTTTACTTCTGTAAAGTATTTTCTTTTTCTCTCCTACACCTTTGATTAATGAACCTCTAATCAACTCACTAAGCTGCTAATACTTTCAAGTACTATCTAGTTCTGCCTCTTCCCCTTTTAAGGGTACTACTAATCTGTGTTTCTCTCTTTAACTCTTTGCTGCCATTCTGCTCTGCCCTTTCTCCTGTTACTGGACCACGCCACAGGATTGCTGACAAAGCCTTTTACCAGCAGCCAGATGCAGATGTGATTGGCTATGTGTATGTCTCTCTTGCTCATTTTTTAGGGGTTGGGGGTAACTTTTCTTAACTAGGGACCATACATGTGGAGCTGCAGTGTGTGCTTTTTTGCTAGATATTTTGTGAGCACAAAAATAGGCCCAGAATTGCTTCAGTTCCTTCTCATAATTTACTGTGGTGTGAGAATAATAATTTAATTGTGTAGTTTCCTTACTCCCAATATTCTTTTAATGTTGAGGAAGCCCAATGTTCCTTTAATTTTTTTTAGATTTTTTAATCCTGCCTTTATTATTTATTTAATTTATTTAATTTAACAATATTAATGTTATTTACTCTCCGTGTCATATCATCCATAGCTAAGAAATCCTTTGATAATTTTATATAAACTATTTTTGATAAGCAGATAAAGGAGAAGGGTCTCTTCTGTTTCTAATTCTTAATAAACAGTTTTCTTGCTGGCATAGCAAAAAGGTAAGGCATAAATTGATGGAGCAGTTGGAAGTATAAAAACATATACTATAGAGGAGAGATGGAGCAGTCTATGAAGAGAAGCAACAAAGCGATAAAGGTGTATTTTCTTCTGCCACAGACTTCTTATCAAGAAATACCTACTGGTATTTCAAAGGGCCTGGCTCTTTGCCCAGGTCTTTGCAGAGGACAATTGATGCCCCTTTCTGTTACCCTCTGGGTTTATTTTCTTGCCATCGTTGTTCTTTTGTCTTATGCTGTTTTTGCATTTTTTATATTGTTCTGTTTTATAAATGTTTTAACAATTGTAAACCACCCAGAGTCGCTGGGAGTCGGGTGGCATATAACTTTAATAAATTATTATTATTAAATATAAGGCTTATGATGCTTTCTAAGTGCTCCAAAGCATGCCATATAAGCATCCCCTATATAGGTTGCATAAGCCTATATTGTAATTACTTTTTTATTTGTTTTCGTGCAGTGCCAGATACTAGTCTGGCAATGTTCCTCATACTGTAATATCAGAGAGATGCTGCTTAAATGCTGTATATCAAACAGTTCCTGAATCCTATACTGTATGCTCCTACTGTCCTTCCAAAAAGTCTCAGTGCTTGTTCTATATAGTCATCCTAGTCTCAGGTTTGTCCATGCAAACTGTTCCAGGATTTGCTTATTTTTGCTCTTAAGCCTGCTTTCAAGTGTGAGGTGTATATCTTGGCCCTATCAGTTGTTACTCATTCATACACTCATTTTTCTTGTTACCTGAGATAGCAGAAAACCTAGAGTACTTTTCAAGCCTGTGATCATGATGATCCATGTCCAAACTATGGCTAATAAGTAAACTGCATTTAGCATGTAGTGTATTTTATATCTGCACACCCAGGTGGTATGGCTGTGTGTGAGGGTTCTTTGCTTCCCAAGGACTGGACACGCTACAGTGTAGTAAATCTGTACAGAATGCTTTATTGTAGCACACACTTTCCCCAACAACAGACTACTGCTCTCCGCCCATCTAGGACTTGCAAGGTGATGTTGCCATGTAAATTTGTCTTTTATACTTAGCCCTTTAATGGTTAGTTCAAGCAAAAGTCTATAAAATGTATAAAGTCTCTATAAATATATAAAGTCTTAAAGTGGCATGCAACCTTTGCCTTTTTCCAAATACTCTTTCAGTAGTTGAGATGAGGTGCTGCTTCAGTGTGGTTGTTCCTCTTCTAGTTGCTACTGAGCTCCCAGCAAACCTCCAAGGTCCAGGCAGGAGTCCCACCAGGTTATGCTGCTCACCACAACCTGTGGTCCTGGCAGTCGAATGATAGTCCTCTTGCCTGCTTGTAATAGCTGCCAATCTTCAGACATTGCCTCTGCTTCCCCTTCTGTAGGCTGTTTGCTTGCCACCTTTCCTCTTATACCCGTGCCCTCTACACACACCTCCTCCTGACTCTGTCTTAATGTTTGCTTTTCTAAGCTAAGAACCTGGGTGGGTTGAAGCTGCCTCTGGATGCTGGCAAGTCCTTGAAAACGCCAGGGTGTGGCTCAGTTATCACAGGCAACTGGAAAGCTGGCTTGGATGCTTGTGACAGTCAGGGAAATGAGGGAAATGGGGTGAGAAGTGTTTCTGCCTGGCTGCAGCTTACCCTTCCCAAGCACAGACAGCAGCCCCAACGTCACTCCCTCATACTGTGAGAATATGTGCGTTTACTTGGTGCTCAGTGTTACAAAATTCATTAGCCAGAATGTCTCTTAAAAGAAGGAAAATAGGTTCTGGGAAATTCCCTTTTTCACAGATCTCAATGGCTGTATTCACATGATAGACTGAACCATAAACTAACCAACCAGGTTTTAATCTATTGGGTGATACAGATCAGGCCTATCTAATTAATTTATATTTAGCATAATGTGTGAATGCAGAAAATGTGGTTAGTTTGATAAATCATAGTTCAGTTAACCAACAGTAAATGTTTTGTGCTTACCCAGACTTTGTCTGGAGGCAAAACACTATTGAACTTATTTTCTGGCCTGACAATGTCCTACCTTGCCTTCTCCAGAGCCTCAGAGGAAGCCTTCCTAAAGGAGTCCAAGGAAGAGACGGCTGGCACTGAATGGGAGAAGGTGGCCCAACTCTGCGACTTCAATCCCAAGAGCAGCAAGCAGTCCAAGGATGTCTCACGCATGCGCTCAGTGTTGATCTCCCTCAAACAGATCCCTCTGGCCCGCTAACCTAGCTGAAAAGAGGCCGGGGCTGGAGAGAGGGTGCTGGTGGCTCTTTTGCCAGCAGGTTTAGCAGCAGCACCACAGGCTTAGAAGGCCACCAGAATGAGGGAACAAAAGCATCCTGCCCCTGCCTCTTCCTCTCTTCTCAGTATGTTCCTGTCACTTAGATTGGGTGGCTGCCTGTAACCCTCCCCTTGAATTTACTTTGCTTAAAGGGTGCACTGATATCTTTTTACACATATTTATTAATGGTGTGGTCCTTGGGCAACTGCCCTCTTCCTTGCTGCCTTCAAGAAAGGTCACTTTCAGTATTGGGTCATTCAGAGTTTCCCAGTCCCCTGGTCTTGCCATTATCTTCTCCTCTCAGACCTGGCTGGTTTAATAGGTTAAACATCATCCCCCTCTCCAGTCATTTGTACTAGACCTAGGAGGCAGTGCTAAAACTGAGCTTAGGGCTGTGCACAGAATTCTAGTCCCAGTTCTGTTGCTGGTTTTTTTTACCTGAGTGATGAGCATGATTCTCAGGAATGGCCAACAGTTAGAGAATTGGGACTCAGTTGCGCTTCCCACTTGTGCGGGGGCGTTGTGGGCACAGTCAGATTGAAGAGATCTCTTAGAAAGTGAGCCCTTCAAGAGCAAATGTGCGAAGAGAGGTGAACTGAAAACTGAAGTAATGCTAGATGTGTGTGCTACACTTTTATTGGCAAACCTGAAAATGAGATTTGTATGAAGCTGTGGAAGAGCTACAGTCAAACATGAAACCACTGCACAAAGAGCTGCTTGCACTGAAAAGAACGCCGTTTCTCCTTTTGAGATATTCTTTAGGCTTAGCTGATGACTAGGAAGAATATACAAGCAGATTCCTTCACTTTCACTCCTCTCTTCAAAGGTTATTCCATATTTGCTTAAGGATACACTAAATGTATAGCTACAATGTAGAGTTAAACTGGATGTTATTACAAAGGTACCTTCTTTGGATCTTCTCCACTGAGAGAGCTGTAGATTTAAACAAACAAAAGCCTATTCTTCTGTTGTCACTCATGTAGCTAACACACCCAACTAAACACTATGATTTATGTGCACATTTTCTTGGCATTTAATGCCACAGTATGCAGTAAGACTTATGTAAATATGTTTAAGGTTTCAGACATAGACATGTCACTCTTGTTCCAGAGAATATTTGCCCTCTCGGTTTTCAGGGCTTTGCATCCAGCAACTCATGTCCTTGCTAGTATGATGGTTTTCCAATCCAGCTACCCAGAGGAAGTTTTGTGTGAACAGCAATGTCAGATGGTGAAAGTTTTTCCTAGTCTTTCTTCCTTTCCATACTACTAGCTCAGATCTGCAATCTCTTTTGCTGTAATTAAAGAAGAGTCAATAATTCTTCCAATTTCCCTTTGGGTGTACGTTTTACTAGAAAGGGCTGCTTGGCTCCTTCGGTGAAGATTCTTCACTTGAGCAAATGCACAGAAGAAAACAATTCAGCAGCATAAGGCTGTAAGATCAGTTTCAAAAATGTGGCTTTAGAAAGACGGGGCTTGTTACTTCATCTTAGCTGTTGTGTAGCAGGGTGAAATATTCATGACAATATAGCTGTATGTACAGCATATATGGGCTGTGTTCACTACATAATTTAGCATGGGTTTGCATATGTATTTTACATGTAAAATGTCCTCGTGGTAAATTCAATATATCATTTTTGCATAGTAAAACATTTTCAAGAAAGAACCACGATACATTGAAGTTACTAGTCCAGGGAAGACACCCTTTTCCAGTATTTTCTCTCTTATGGTAACTTCAGCATTTTCCATATGTGGGTTATATCATACCAGAAAGTGGCATATTAGAAGTCATCCTTTGAAGACCTGACAATGTTACCCAAAGGGGGCGGGGGTTGGGGCCATATCATCTTCTAGAGGTAGTCCCATGAGAGAAGTTGCTCCTTTAGTTAATGAAGGCTTGTGCTTTTTGTTACTCATAAGCTAAAAATGGGTTGGGCTGAAACCTATTCAGCACAAAGCGTTGTATGGAAAGACTTTTGTAGCAAGTCTTTCTCTTGCATGTCCTTGGCTTATATTCTGTGGATCCAAGATGTCATTTGACATGAAAAGTTCATACCAATCCTACAACATACATCCCTTCTGGAGCACCGGTGAAGTCAGGAAATGTGGAAGAAACTGAATACTTTCACAAGCTTTCTTTTGACAGCTGTCTACTGAATATAATTTTATCAGAGGCCAAAGACTTCATGTTCAGCTGTATGTGAGAAGAGATGGCAAGGCTATTGAAGTGAATGGACAATTCCAGATTAAGGATAATTTTCTGACTCATCATAGCCCAAGAAGATGGTCAAGTTGTTATCTAGGAGCAATCACAGTCTGATCAGCTATTGCGTCTTACAAAAATTAAACTAATCTCCCAATTATCTGTGACATTGTTAAACCAACTGCTGCTTCGAGAGTCACAGAGTAAAATCACAGAATGCTTTAATTGAAAAAGTAATTGGAGGGCAATTATTTGACAACCTGGGCTGTTAGCCTACCCATTCTCTGTGTGGAAGTAAATTTGAAAACATATATCCAAGCAGGTATTGAGGGTTTACAGGCATAGGAATTAATCCCATTCATATTTTGCTGGAAGGTAAGTTCTGTTGTGAGCTACCTCTCTTATAAACTTCACACAAGTTTATGAAAGAAAGCATTGCATTAGGGATTAAAATAGATGTCTAATACAGTGTCAAGCCTTTAGATTGTGGGTGTATTTATGATGCACTTTTTCAGCAGAAAATGATCCAGAATTAAGTTGTCATGGCGTTTTCTTTTCACTGACATAAAGTGAATAATTTTAACCATTATCTGGAAGGATTAAGCCCTTCACATTCTACCTCATTCTATGAAAGAGAAAATTATTCAAGTATATAAATTAGTATTTATCTTCTAAGGAGAGTACAATATTCTACTTTGGGTTAAAAGAAAGTATACACATTTCTCAGGACAGATTGAATTGTGTCTGGCAAATTATTCACTAGCTGCGAATTGCTATGTGCCTTAGGTGGGCAGTAAACTGCAAACATGATAGTTTGTAATGATATTAACTATGTTTGTAAATAACTCTTGCTTCCAAATTTATGATCTCTAAAGTAATAGACATCTAGCAACAAAATGCATTTTTCAAAATTTGTTGATGTAAGACCATAATCAGGATTCATGTATGAAGAAATCTTAATATACTGTGTTTCCTGCAAGGTATTTTGAAGCAAAGAAGATTAAGAATAGTTATTCAGAACAAAGCATTTTTTAAAAAACTAAATTTATATGTATGAGAACCCAACTATATAATTCCTTAAACTTTCAAAGACACAGTACATCAAGATTGCCTGGCATAGAGGCTCCTAGTTTTCTATTCTTAACCTTGCAAACTAGTCTTTACACCAATCAAAAAGGGGGGAAAAAATTACAGGATATTTTAGAAATTCATTCCGTTATAATTACACAAATGATGCAAATTTATGCAAATGACTTAAATTCTATTTTAATAGATTTAATAGACACCCCATCCTTCAAATAGTTAAACTGAAGCTTTCCTGTGCATACCTTAGGGGAAGCACAGTTCTGAGCATATAAAAAGATAAAGACCGTCTGAGTTGAGTTTGACTTCTGGTGAGCTGCGTGGATGTGCCCATATAGTTTTCCTGACAATAGGACGAAAGTGGTTTGCTGTTGCCTGTTTCTGGGACGCTTTTTAACTTCCCAGTCTAGGCTGGGATGATTCGGTAGTTGCGCATCCAAGTACTATCCAGGTTCAACCCTGCTTAGCTTTCTGATGTCAGCCAAGGTTGGCTGAGCGCTGCCATGTGCAGCATTTAAATAAACCCTTAAAACACAGACATTGTGACAAGATTTAAAAAGAATATGGCTGTGCTGTGCTTCAAATGCTATAAACTACCTCTGTCTTACAGTTAGTATCACAATTTCCTGCATAATCATCTTAGGTGCAAATAGGAAAGCCGAGATGCAGAGCAACAAGAGTGTTTGTCGTTATCAAGCAAATATTGGAAGGAAGGAAGGAATCCAGTACCTCATAGGGTATGAGCTATTTGGCTTTGAATTCTCATGTGTTCGTTGTTCATGTCTCCAAACAGGCAACAAGAGCAATGTTACAGCTTTTCCTTCTCTTTTTTAGTCTTACCAGTACTCAGTATTTGCATAGATAATGATGTAATATAGCAAGCTATAGTTTGCACAGTTGCCTGGTCATTACCATATGGGTCAAAGTCCAACCCTTGATTGATTCATAACCTTTACTCCTGAATAGGCATATACTGTAGCTGTAAATGGTATATTGAGTTGAATGGGAAGAGATTTAACATCTTGTTATATGTATATATTACAAGGCTCAGCTTCAATGCTACTCAGCTTTGCAAGGTAACAAAAAAGCCACATGCAGTCCAGTATAGATAAAGCTACTTCAGTGTAATAATTGCCCAATAAAGGCAAGTCATACATGCTGAACAATAATGCTGGCGATAGTATATTGGGTGACTCAACAAAATGAGAGCTAAGTTCACGCAATATAGAATACTGAGCTCTAATTTCAGGAAGAGCCCACCAAAGAATATAAAGTCATTATTTATAGACATCAATCGGCTTGCTCAGCCAATCTTTCCACTACTGTCGTCTCCCTGGAAGTGTAATCTAGCCATTTTATTCACATAACACGACTCCTTCCTATCTTGCCTAAGATTACAGAGCCATACTGGATATCTGCTCTGCTCTGCATGTTATCATGCTTCTGCATAGTTCAAACCAGCACATGGCTGACATGGAAAGTGCATCATTTCAAGCTGTTTTGGTGGCAGAAGCTTTTACCAACTGACTGTAAGAGTTCATCCATAGACAGAATAGAGAAAAGTGATCTGCTCTGACAATCAGACTAAACCTTTCTCTTCCATGTAACACATTTGTGTAACAGTTATCAGACACAAGTTGTTATCAGAACTGATCTACAATGCAAGGAAATAGTCAAAGAGTTTTGTTTTTCTGAGAGACATTACATACTACAATAGGATGATTATGCATCAACAGCATTATTTAACAAGACTACGCTGCTAGCAAAACGGTTAGGACAAAATGTCGGATTCATCATTCGGGTAACAAAGCATAATGCAGCTTGTTAAGTTTTGGCTTATTATGTCGTGCAAGCACAGCTGTAAATCATGGTTATACTTGAGTGCACTGGGCAAACCTATCCAACTGTAGCTTTATTCAGTAAACCATGGTTTGTTATGAACCTAGCCATTATAATTATAACCTAGCCATTATAAACCATAGCTTAGCATGATACATAAATTCAGCCAATATAGCTTTCCTTGAAAGCCTTTCTATTAAAAAGTGTATACAATACAGGAATGCCAATGGTTTCAAGGAATAGCCATCACTATGTAGGATTTTGCATTTATTCAAATATATCTTGCAATTAAAATCTTGCTTGTTCCTGCCTAAAGTATTGGCCATCTCCCCAAATCTTTGTCTTGTTTGCAAATTTGATAATCCGAACTCCTTATCCAAGCCATTTATAAATATGTTGACAGCATAGGGTCCAGAACAGAGCCCTGAGGTACACCACTTGACTGTTCCTTCCAGCTTGATACAAAATTTGTTCAACTCTATTCTTCTAATGGTAACATATTCCAGCCTGCATTCTGCTATCTTCTCTACCAGAATCTCATGGGATACTTAACTGAATTCTTTGCTACAGTCAAGGTATGCTATGACTATCACACAATGGACAACTAAGCTGGTCATTCTATTAAAGCATAGCAGGTTGATTTGAGCTAATTATTCTTGCTAAACCCATGCTGGCTCCTGCCAGGCAATGCATTCTTTTCTGTAAAAGTTCCCAAACCAATTGTTTTCCCAGTATGGATATAATGACTAGTCATTACCACGGTCCTCCTTGTGGTGTTTTGCTGTTCTCCAAACCTCTGGCATTACATCTGTTCTCCATGATTTCTCAAAGAAAGGGCTCTGAGATACCTGCAAGCTCCTTCAAGAACCTTGGATGGAATTAGACTCATCCTGGAGACATAAACATGCTTATGGTAGTAGCCTAACTAACTTGCCACTCCCTTGAGTCACTTGTTTTAGTTACATTCATTTGAACATAGTAGCCCTTTGGGGAGAAGACTAAAAATAGGAGATTATGCCCTCTCCCCATTGTGGTGTTCTTGGTGCTTTCTGAGCTTGGTTGTTTGCTTGCAAATGTTTCATTACCCAACTAGGTAACATCATCACTGCTGGTTATGATATTACCTAGTTGGATAATGAAATGTCTGCAAGCAAACAACCAAGCTTAGAGAGCACCAAGAATTCCAGAGTTCAATCCTGAGCTACAGATATTCTCTTCTATTGGAACCTCTCCCAAGATCTGGATGGGGCTCAAACAAATCTCTGAGTGGATATTGTTCCAGAAAGCAGGTGCTGCAACCAAGAAGGCATGTTTTGTAGGTCCCATCTGATGACCGTTTAATGGCTGGGAGCGTGCCAAATCTGCTTAATCGTAAAGCATGAGCAGAAGTATAGAAAACAGTCTCTCTATTGTGAAAGGCTTTATATGTAATAATCAGCACCTTGAATTTACCTGGAAGCCTACTGGTAACCAGTACAGCTCACAAAGCAGAGGTGTTGCAAGGGAATGCCCATAATTGCATATGTTGCATTCTGGATCAGCTGAAGTTTTCGAGTGGTCTTCAAGGGCAGTCCCATGTAATGCACATCACAATAATCCATAAGAGGTGACTAAAGCATGAGTGCTTGTTTGAAAGGCCTTTAGGTCCAGGAAATGGTGCAATCAGTGTACTAGATGAATTTCTGCAAAGATCTTCTTGGCAATAGCCGCCACCTGCTTGAGCTGGATCTTGGAGTCCAAATTGTGCAACAATCCCAAAGGAGGAAGTGCATCCCCATTCAGGCCTAAAGATGGAACATCTCCAGTCCTGGATGGTTCAAACAACTACAGCAATTTGGTCTTTTCAGGGTTGAACCTGAATCTGTTCCTCCACTTCCACACCCTGACAGCCTCCAGACATTGGTACAAGACCTTGACCCCTGCTAGTCTGGGGTTGAGATGTACAACTTAGTATCATCACCAAACTGATGGTACCTGACCCCAAACTGACTGATGATCTCACCCAATTTCCTCATGCAATGTTAGAAACAAGAGGAAGAGTGCTGTTATGTGTGCTTGATTGAATTCACTCTTCATCTTCTTCCAATGGTGCTCTAGGTGGCTCTTTTGATATTTCATCTCCTAAGTGCCTTGGAAAATCAAAGCATACCCCAAGGTTCATGCACGGTGAGAGGCTGCACAGGTGCAAACTGTTCTAAGACTTTTGCCACATGTCCATTTCAGGGAGCCAGCCAAGTCTCAGCCAAATTGTCCATCAAATCCTCAAGAAAAAGCCCAACCTCCCTCTGCAACTCATCAGGGTTTATTAGTTGACTGGGATGCACCAGTCTAATAGATCCTACCTCCCTGCAGGGGGTGGGGCAGCATTGGCAAAATGAAAAGCAATCAGAGTATGATATGTTCCTAGCAATAGACTGATAATGTCCACAACTCTCAGATCAGGCAGTAACTGCCCTAAAACAAAAAGTAAAACTGCCCTGAAAAAAAAAGCAAAGGCCTCTGATACGCATCACGATCTTGATGACTTGGGTCAGTTTGACAGTTGCCATGAACTTCTAAGATGCCCCTGACTCAATGCCACCTGGGGGAAGGTTGAAATCACCAAAGATGATGAGCCTCAGAGACCCCACCGCCAACCCACCAATGGAATTTAGTAGCTCAGGGAGGGATATCACTGTACAGCAACAACAAACTCACTGCTCGGTGGACTTCAACCAAAGGGTCTTACATCTAGTCATCTACAGTTCTGCAGATGAGTTATATGTGAGGCAAATGACAAGTACTTTATCAATTAACAATTGTTTCAGACTATCTCAGAAGGTCTTACCAAACACAATGGTTTTTAATAGCTCACAATCAGACTCTTCCTGATTTCTGTCCACTCTTGGCAGTGACAAAATTTCAGAAAAAATAACATCAAGAATAGAAAATTTAAGATTTTTTTAACACTCAACATATTTGGCTCATCACACCAATCCCCATAATAAATGTGTTACTTTCAATGCATTTTAACCACACAACTGCCTAACAGATAATAAAGGCATGCCTTCCAATCTGCTTCACTTAGGCCAGATAATTTTACTCGCTTTATCAGAAAAATAGGCTTAAAACATTGCTATGGTACACAAACAATGTTATACACCAATGGCAAATTTGAATCACTGGAACTTATTAACAGTGTTACTAAACAAAAACTGGGCCTCCTTGGTACCAGATAGTCACTTCCTAAGCAGCACTGAGATATCATTCTGCAAACTGTGGTATGATGGCAGGCAGGTGGGCTTGTTCTTACCCAGATTAGTGGACCATAGTTTCATATGATTGTACAGTAGCAGTTTGTTCACTTCGATGACTTAATGTTTGTAACCAGTATACCCAGTAATAGGGATGCAACAGTGAAGCCCTGGGCTAGAACACGGGCCCTCATCATCTTCTGGGATTTCTGGGGATTATTCCTCATAAAGCAGATGAGTCCATAAGTCAAAATTCCTGCTGTACCAAGGCAGCCTGGAGGAGAAGGCAGGAAAGGAGACAAAAGAAGGAAATTTTGTTACAGAGGCTTGTGCTACCCCTTGAATAGACCATCCAATTTTTTCTTTGAAAGATCCCAGTTTTGTCAAGAAATTTTGGTTCATTGTCCTTTAGTCTCAGTTCCCAAGGTAAACAATGGATCTAAACACAAGTATTTAGGTAGGACATTCTTTTCCATTCTCTCACACCAGGAAAAACTTAATTTATAGCACTTTTATGGCTCATGCTTCTGTTAAGAAGGCTGTTTTGCTTTTTTGTTTTTTAATAGCAACCCTTCCCTAGACAGCCTCAAATCTCAAGAACTGGTGGTTATGTTTAAAGCCATGCTTACTTTCCCTTTTTAGATAAGATCTATGCTGTTTGATGGGTACAGCTAAATCAGTGTTTTTCAAATTTGGCAACTTTAAGATGTGTGGACTTCAACTTCCAGAATTGGCTGGGGAATTCTGGGAGTTGAACTCCACACATCTTATGATTGCCAAGTTTGAAAAACACTGAGCTAAATGATGAGAAAAAAATTAAACAGGAGAAACTTTCCCAGGAACTCTTAAGACCCTGTGGTTGACACCAGGAAAAAGGCATTTCTGGTGGTTAACTAAGCTCCAGAGCCATTAAGGTCTGGAATAATCTTTTTAACGTTCCTCCTTAGGGTGGGCTTTAGTATAAACTCCTTTTTGCTATTTTAATTAAAGGCTGTTTTTCGCATTTTAGGTATCTTTGATTGCTAGGCTGTTTTTGCGGCTGTTTATTTCACAGTAATCTTTTTTCACTATTCAACGCTGCCTAGAACTCCGGGGAGGACAGGCAGAAGGGAACGTTTTAAATAAATAATATAATATTGAAATAATAACCCCACTGCTTTTTCCAGAAGTCGCGCTGTCCAAACACCACCAATTCGCTCGCTCCCGCTCGACTAGCGGAATATCCGTTCAGACTCACCGATGGGCACAAATGGATTCTCGCGGAACTTGCGCACGAACTTGCTTTCAAAGTGATCGGCATTGAACCGATAAGAAGTCGGAGTAAAGCCTTCGATAACCGGGGGGCGGTGGGGATCAAACGGCGGAGGAGGGCCCTGAGCCATCGCAGCTCACTCCGGATTCCAACGCACGAAGGTCACCTCTTGATTCGCTCTAGCGACGTCGACTCTTCCGCCGCCGCCACCAAAGGAGGCGCCCCGTCTCCAGCCAATCGCGCTTTCCACCTGAATCTCGGAAATGGTCCCCTGCCCACAGGCCCTGGCATTCTGGGAAGTGTAGTTCATTTAATGCATTTCGGCTACCCTGACCGAATAGGTAGAACTACCATTCCTATCTGCCATTGCGATCAGTGGTCTGGCTGTCTCTTGAGCTGCGACGGTAGGGGTTTCTGCGGGGCGGCGCGCGTGCTGCAGCCGGGTTGGTTTCGAGAGCCGCCACGATGCCGAAAGCCAAGCAGAAGCAGCGTCGGAAGAAATATAATTATAACATCGACCGCAAAAAGCTGAACAGGGCTTTCCGCAAACGCGCGGCGCCTCGAATAAAATGGTGAGTAGCCAGGAAAGGGAGAACCGGCCGCTCGGTCATTATTTGGGGCGATCGTTAGTTTAGATACGAGGACTCGCCGCTCTCCTCAGTAATTTGAGATGTCTGAAAGGCACCAGGTTCAGGGCAGACGTTGGGGCTGCGTTTGCATGACGTGCTTGCCCACGCTTCATTTACTTAGAATTTATTCAGCCCAATTTTCTGGGTTGACGATACACCTTGAACCAGCCATAAGGCCTGGACTGGTTTAACACGCTAGGCTAAAATGTGGAGGGCTGGTTCGTGGTTTGTCTGCCCAGGTTGAGCCTCGCTCCGGAGGGCCGTCGAATCCTGCTGCTTTCTCTAAGAGCAGCGCCGCTTCTGTTTTAACCAAGCATTGAAATAAAACCGATAGACCTAACTCCTTAAAAGACGTGGCGTTTGCGAGGTCGTATTCGTAACCTGCCATCGTGGGTTCTGTTCCAAAAACAACTCAGAGTGTACATCTCTTTGTTTGGATTATATTATGTTACCAACTAAAGGGATCTGGATAGTTTGGAGTGACCGAGGGCAGGAAAATAATGCGTTATAAAAACTGCAGCAACACAAACCACGTGTCCTCAATGTAAAATTAAAACTATAATTCTTACTTCCCTGTGTCTCACTTTGCCATTATCGTTTTCTCACTTTTTCTAACCTTTTCCTTAGTTGCACACTTTAACTAGCTGCTCCTTACCCCTGCATTTTCTCCCATTTTCCTGATAACTATTCCTATTTACTCCTTCAACTCTATTGAGATTGCAGTCATGGAATGCAGGATATTGGTTGAACCTTTTCTGATTCTCTTAGTTATCTATGATGTCTATTCCATGCTAATTTCCCATGGGAAAATGCTAGATCACACTGGGCTTAGGGCTGAGCTATCATTAGGCAACGTGAAGAATACTGCACTTAGATTTTATTAAAGAAGCATATAGAATGAAAATGGCTCAACTCGTCATAGAGAGCACTTCATTATCATTGCTGTTCCAACTCTTTTTCATGTGCGAAAAGGCTAAAATGTTCAAGATGATGACTAAGTTTTAAAGAAAGTAATGAAACCGAATTGTGCTAAAGAGATATTGACTGTGCGTCTTAATGATACTCTGAATATCTTTAGACAGATATGCTGAAATATATAGATTTTTTAGGCACCAGACAATTGTACAGGATCAATCCTACCATTAGGTAGAGCTGAGACAGCTGCCACAGGCAGCCAATTTCATAAGTCATGAAATTTTATTTAATTTATTTATTTATTTATTTATCAAATTTGAAATACCAGCAGATTGTCATTTAAAGAGTTCTTGTCCTTTTACAGTTGTGGAAGGAGAGGAGCACATATGGATTTGAGGTTTTCAGCATCAAATTAACATTCCATTCTGTTTTGTGCACTTGAATTGGGGGAGAGGGCTTGCATTTGTTGCTTTGTTTCAGGATACAAAATCTTTTGTGTTGATTGTGAAAGTATGGTCATTCTTATTGGAAGAGGGAGGAACCTTTTTCAAGAAGGCATAGTATTGATGCACTTTTTTATTTCTCTTCCCCCCATTTCTCTTCAGTGCTCAAATCCGACATGCTTGGGATAGCACCAAATCAGTTTCTAAGAACTTGGCAGAAATGGGCCTGGCTGTTGATCCAAACAAGGCAATTCCCATTCCAAAGGTTAGTGCTATATGAATTCCAAGTATAGTTATCACTTGGAAGTTGAATGAGAAGTGTAAATCAAGGTTTATAGTTTGGGAGCTTGCACTATTGCTTGACGTGTTCCAGAAAGACAATATTTGGAAATAACATAAATGGTTAGAAAAGTACATCATGAAAACATTTGTATCTCTAGAATTTTCCAGGTGATTGATTAAATACAAAATATTCATGAGAGAGAACCTTGTAACTAAACTGTAATTAACCCAGCTTTTTGTTTTAGAGGTAAATTCCTCTTTTGTCCCCCCATCCCACTTTTCAGAAAATTGAAATAGTTGAAAGAGCTATTTCCAATTCTTAGCATTTCAGTTAGTGAAGTAAAAATCTCTGTCTTGTTCTTATTCACTTAATGTCCCCTGGTGCTGACATCCCAAGTTATCCTGAGAGATAAATGGTAGAGTGCTAAAGGCTTATTATAGAAAAGCTATCAACATTTGCATTGTTTAATAATTTGAAATATTCTGTGATGTAACACTGCATCCAATTATATTCAGAAAGAATGTTTAAAATGAGTTAACCATAGTAATAAAATGTTAATGTTGGGGTAAAAAGAAAGTACAAAGTAATTCTAAGCTATCTTTTTGTACAACATGAATTGTGTCTTTTAAACTACAGGATCTGAAAATGGAAATTGATGGACCAGGGGCAGAGACAAAAACTGTTAGGAAGCCATATGTAATAAATGGTGGGTATTACTTCATATTGGCAAAGTGCAATATAGATCTAATTCTTCATTGGCAAATCCTTTGCTAGAAGTCTTGCAGTCCTATTCCACTTAAGTGCAATTTTCTTGTCTTCATTGCTTATTGCCAAACATAGCAGTTATTCAAAAGTTGTTGTTTGTGATTTTGAATACAAACTGTATTTTACATTCAGTCAGATCATCATTAGAGATTAGGGTGAGAGTTTAACATGAATACATTGTGTCTGCCATTATGAAAACAATACATCTTTTTCTAGCAAGTCTGGACATGTCTCATACTAGAGGAAATGTAGGTGACTTCCATGATCTACTGGTTGGATCTAGCAGTTCCATTTCCATAAAAGGTTTCACAGTGTGCAAACTTTGCTTAATGCCTTCTTGCTTTCTTTTCTTTATGCCCAGAATTAGAATATGAGGCCAGCTTTCCAGAGAAGAAGTCAGAGACCCTCTCCAGAGACCTTATTGACTACGTGAAACACATGATCCAGAATCACAGTGAAAACTATAAGGTAGACATCCTGATTCTTTTGGGCAGAGATAATCTTGTAATTATTCCCACACTGATATTTTTTGTTTAGATAATTCCAATACATCATTGGAAAATGATATGAAAATGTCAGATAATCCCAGTTACAATAGCTAGATTTTTGTAGTGAGGACGACTGTTACTACCACATCACGCCAGTCCTTCTGCCTCCTGTACTGGCTTCCAGTTGTTCCAAAGCCAATTGTAAGTGATGGTTTTAACCTTCAGGGCTATAGATGCCTTTGAGACAGCTTATCTGGATGAGATCTCCTCTAACAGGCAGGCGAGTATTTAAAAGGGAAGATCTTTTCAGTACTGACTAAAGCTTTCTCCAGAGAGACTCTTCTGAACTATGTGGCTGGATCTTTTTTATTTTCCTCACACGTTTTAGGAACAGTATCCAGATCTTTGCATTGGTTTTAATATGAATGACTTTCATCATTGTTAAGTCTTGTATTTATTTATAGAATAGGACAATTGATACGTTATACGTTATTTGTATAGGCAGCTTTAGAAAAGGTTTCCTCTATTTGCCCATATTGCTTTGTAGGGTACTTCCTGCTTGACAAAATACACGAGTTTTCTGAAACAGACATTAGAACTGAATTAAGTAACCTAGTGCCCTTCAGATGGTTTGTACTGGAGTTCCTGCAATCCTTTGCTGCAGGTGGAGTTAAAAACATCTGGAGGGTAACTGAGTGCCTCTCCATTTTGTATGGAATTGCATCCAGCATCTGAATCTATCTTTTTTTACTGCAGTCCTGTGGTTGTACTTGCATTTGCTTTGCATACAGCCTCTTCTTGAGACTTGATGTACAATGCAGTGCTGACTTTCTGGGTGTGGGAACCTTCTAAGGCTGTATGTTGACATAGCTGCTTCTCTGTTAATTCCCAGTTGTACTGTTTACCTCCCAGGCTATGGCTCGTGATGAGAAGAACTATTACCAGGATACACCAAAACAAATAAAGAGGAAGATCAATGTCTATAAACGCTTCTATCCTGAGGAGTACCAAGCATTCATTGCATCTTTACAGCAGGAAAAAATGGATCAATAATTAGGAAAAGATGATTATTTCACCTGCTGGCATGGATTTTAGTGACTGATGCTGCAAAACTGACACTTGAATTACATAAAATATTGCTTTCTAAAGAGAGATAAGAAAATATCTTACAGGTAGAACTTTGGTTCTCCATCAGAGTTCTTCCACAGCGTAGAAAGCTTTAGCCAGCTTTCAGATTTCACTGATGGCCTCCTCAAGGCAAAATAACATTCTTAAAGTGGCAAAGTATTATTTTGCCTTGTAGAGACCTCAGTTGACATAAATGACTTGTCTAAGCCTTGCGTCAATAACAGAGCATACTGAAAGAATGTGTTGGCTAAAAGGAGCAGCAGTGAATCTGAGACCAACTTGTCCACTTTGGAAAGACAGCATAGCAGTTTCCTTTCTGAGAAATAAGAATAGGACATCAAGATTAAAGCCTCAAAACTAGTAAACATGGCTCAGAAAGAGCTACCTCTACTCTCCAGTAAGGGCATAGCCCAGAGAGATGACAACTCTCTCAGTAAGCACTCGTTCATGGGAAGGAAGAAGTCACTGTCCTGTCTGATGGCAATGCTGGCATGATGGTTCCTAATGTGTGATATGTTACAGATTGTCTATCAAGCCATCTTTCCTCGATTTCTTAAAAGTAGAAGCAGTATTGGTTCTCTGTCTCTAGAGACCAACACTGCAGTAATACTTTTTTTCATGCAGCTACTACAGGAATTTGCAATTGGTGAAGCTTCTGAATTCTCTGCTGAAGCACCCTGAGAACACAGGACTGAAAAGTTTTCTAATCCCAAGTAATGCCTGCTGAAAAGTGGCTGTTGGCAATAACCTCACCATTCAGTGTCCTATTGAATTGTATGCTGGGATTCCTCAAGTTGTGTAGAACAGAGTCACATCTTACAACTCAAGATTTATTGATAAAAAATGTAAACCATTTCTTAGCAATTACCTATTGCATATAGGGCTAAGATCTATTAGCCAGGTTTCCTATATTCTTAATAGGATAAATAAAGGAGGGAGATAGTTGAAGGTAAATTCTGCAAAAGGAGCCTAGTCCAAACAAAAATGCTGTTGTGCCAAGAGAAAAGGGAGTGTCAGAGAGTAATAGTACATGCACCATTTTCCTGTTTAAGAAAAAGCTTGTAACAGCTCCATTACATCTATAGAGAAAAGTTGCCTGAAGATGGGATTGGCTTCCTGCACATGTAGAACTATGCTTTAATGTGGAGGTGAGACAAATGGCTGGTTTTTTCCTCATTAGAAATTAAAGAGAGCATTATTGGTAGCCCAAACCAATAATGTGACCTATCAATACTTTGTAACAGCCACTACTGGTTCATGTATCAGCTTTTGCAGAGATATGTTTTGTTTCTACAATGGAGCAGAAATAAAAACTTTTAAGAGCTCCTGAGGGATTGAGATCCAATAGGGATATTCAAGTACATTACTGCTGAACAACTTTGTCATACCAGGGGACACCTGGATGTGTTGGGCTGCATCTCAAACTTCTCAGCCAACATGGGAAATTGACAGTTGAACTCAACTAGTTTGGAGAGTGCTAGCTTATGTGCATCTCTTCATGCTCTGTAACTCAGATTTAACAGTTCTCTTGACCAATCTCAAATATCTAGACTCACTCTAGAGGTTACTTCAGAAGCAGCAAGTAATAATAGGATAGCAGTGTCTTGGTGATTGAAGTAACTTTGGCATCAGTTCAAGGCAGCTGGCAAAAAATACTGGCTGCAAAACTGCTGCATTAGGCTATTCTCAGAGGGACAATTTTCCAACGTGCTTAGCCGGCAGTAAAAGGTAATCCACCAAGGACTCCTCAAACCCTGGAAAGGCCATCAGTTTCAGTGCACACCACTTTCCATTAACTGCAACCCGGCTGAAGTAGTCCTTCATGGGCCAAGATTAATCCCCAGCTTTTGAAATAAGTCCATTTCATAGGCAAACAAAGAGAAGTCTTGGCTACCTCCATGTAAAGTCATTGCATTATCTCTTTCTACTTATAAAGTCAACTGTGGTAGATCCTGTAAAGAAGAGTAAAGTCCTAGTGCAAATATTGGTATTATAGTTCCTTAGGATTGTGAAAAGAGCAGCAGCTGCTTCCAGTAGCTAGT
This sequence comes from Python bivittatus, assembly GCF_059951505.1. Taxonomy (NCBI): domain Eukaryota; kingdom Metazoa; phylum Chordata; class Lepidosauria; order Squamata; family Pythonidae; genus Python; species Python bivittatus. The sequence continues at coordinate 42,912,534 of NW_028277035.1, read as the reverse complement.
CTCTGAGTTTAATGTCCTCCCTACCCCCCCCCCCCACAAGCAACGTACTTTGCCTTTGTTTTGCTTCCTTCTTACCTAAAACAATGGGAATTATCTCTAGGTGAATGCTTAGAAGTGGGCTTTTAAGAACAAAGGCTTCCTGACCATGCTGGAAAAAACCCCTCAAGTTCTTGCTGAGAGGAACAGTCATAGAGAGTCCATCTTGCTTGAATGGGCGAGGAGTTTGACCAGCAGGTGCTTCAAATGAAGAACACTGTTTGCAGTGGCCAGCCCAGCATAAGTAGCACTTGTGGGCAAGAGAAAGAATTTCCTCTGACTGTCCAGATTGTGCAAGGCCAGCTCCTCTTGCAATTCTGCCATACTCAGGGCATCATTCTTGTCCTAGAATAGATATACAAATGATTATTTTAAAAACCTTAAGGCTTTTCTTATAAGAGAGCTATGCCACAATTTTGTATCTACTTTCATTTGGATAAGGACTAGCATTTGAATTGGATGGGCAACTATTGGGTGGCTGAGACAGTACTTACTTTTTCCAAAGCAAAAGGATTGTGGTGCGCAGGATGGTCAGAAGATGGAAGAGATCAGAAATTTTCTGAGTTTATTTTCCTGTTTTGCCCCCATGCCCTCCACCCATTTCTTCCTTTCTTCCTTCCTTCCTCCCTCCCTCCCGTTTCTTTTGTTCACTTCTTGAACTTAGTGAGAAATGTGTGATTGGTGATCTACTGTTATATTTTGGTTGCATCATTGCAAACTTTAGAGGTTTTGGAAGCACAGAAAGGTAACCAGGAAGGTTGATTGTGTGGTTAAAGGAGTCTGAGAGTCACATGCAGTTCTAAAATTGTACGTTGCTGTCTCTTCACAAGTCCAGCTATATCAGGCTACAATTTTAGAATGTCACAGGTGAAGGATACCAAGGGACTCACCTGTTTGTTAGCTAAGACTATCAAAGGGAGCTGAGGGTCTTCAGCTAGCAGGCAGTGGAGCTCCTGCCGAGCAATGTGAAGGCGTGGGCCATCTGCAGAGTCTACAACAAACACCAAAATGTGGGCTTTGCTCAGATACTGGTTCCAGTAGAAGCGTAGATTCTGGCTCCCACCAACTAATATAACAAAGAACAAAAAAACCCCGAGTTGACTGACTAGCATTCTTCCCCATTCTGATGCCCTCCAGATGTGCTTAATTGCAGTGCCCACATCTGAGGAACAAATCATGAGGAAATATTTCTTTACAGCATATCTTGGGTATATTTTCCATACCTTAAATACAGATGTGGATTTAGATAAGAGGGAGAATGTTCTCTATTGCATCAGTCATTGTATCAGTCTCCCAGGCATTATTCAGGACAAAAAATGCAAAAATGGGCAAGCAATAAGAGATTCCCAGCACAGAAGACATCAATTCAATTCAAGCCTAAAGGCTTCTAGACACAGTTTTCCCTTCCTTCAATATTATACAAGATAGAAAAACAATGCCGAGCTAACACAGGTCAGGTTAAAAAAAATGGGTTGTTTGTTTGTTAACTTTAGTTAGGCTTTTTGAGGTTTAGTTTATGGTGTAAACTGAGTTAGTTATCAAGTTATGTGTAGTTTCTGTGAACAAAGCCAGTGACTGGTATGATAGAAGGGAAAAAGATTCTCACCGATCTTTCATACATTACTATGCCTTACCCTGCCCCACGTGCAGTGTGTTGCAGATTATGCCCTGTTGCCAAACAGGACTTACCTTCTAGAAGGTCCATCTGGAGCCCGCTGGCCTGCAGCTGCATTGAGTTGAAGCCTTGAGTAGGTGCTATGCACTTCTTGGCTTCTGGACTACACACATAGTGAAGAATGGTGCTTTTTCCAGCTCCATCCAAACCGAGAACCAAAACCTGGTATTCGCAGTAATGTGGCTGCTATGAGAAAAAGAGTTCAGGTTTAGTTCAAGCAGTTGTTATTGGTTAAAATGTAATGGAAAACCTTGTAACCCTGGCTTATCACTGAAAAAAATGGCTGTGCTAAAATATTCAAATGAGACACTTGGCAAGCAGGAAAAGATAATTAATCTAAGTTACGGGTAGTATTCAGGATATTCCTGCTTGTCAAGAGCATAGCTGATCTATAAATTTAGCAAATTGGTCACTTATTTTTGACAGCTTTAGGGAAGAATAATGACTTACCCTAGTCCAATTTGGAGGCTGATGGTAGATTAATTTAGGACCCCATTCTTTAAAGAAAGGATGATAAATCACACATATGAGTAATAAATAAAAGTAATTGCTCCAAACCTCTATCACTGATTCATTTAATTAGTACCACTATGTGTGACTATGAAGGATTTGGGGATGGGGGATGGAGTGAAAGCACTGGTGCCAATAAAGAGCCAGAGAGTTTATGTGGAAAGAGGGGACACTCAAAAAATCATGCCCGAGTGGATTAAGTAACCTCAACTGTCTTTGACTTCAAATAACTACCAACAAGGGAGAAACAGATTTATTTATACAATAAATCAATGGCTGCATAGAAAGAACTTCCAGGTAATTAGACAAGAAAACATTTAAAATCCTATTCATAGAGAATGACACTCGAACTCATTCACAGAAGTGCATTTAGAATAATTTAAAGATAAGATTTAAATTTCCCAGCAATCTAGAAGGCAGTTCTCCCAAGTACTTGATTAGCATTTAGACAACAGAAATGACCCAAGGTGTAGTTAGGCTTTTTCCTGTGTGGTCTCTTAATCATTGAATCATCTCAGAGGGTTCCTTGGCTTTTCAAGGAGCTCCATGAAATGAAATGGGTGAAGAGACACCTGGCTTGTCACTGGCAGAATTTGAGGAGCAAGTATAAGGAGATAGAAAACAACCTTAAGCTCAAGTTCAAGCCTACCTTGTAGTGATAAGAGCAGCAAAGCAGAACTTGTTCTCTGCCTTTCTTGCATCTGTGGAATGCCATTCAGCTGCACTGTTTAGAACATTGGTTCTCAACGGGCGGTGGGAGGATGCTGAGGGGCGGTGAACTTGTTTTGGGCGGTAGGGGGGCGGTGGGCATGTTTTGGGAGGTAGAGGGGCGATGAGCATGTTTTGACATTCGAACTTAATTTTAAAACTCCCCCAAAAATTTATTAAATCGATTATCCGGTTTACACCATTTGTACCAGCAATAAAACGAACTTACGCGACGGCTGCCCTCACGCACTTCTAAGAATGGTGAGATGAATTTGTATTCTAGGTAGGCTGATCTTGAAGAACTCGACACTACGATTCTTCTCTGATCCCAACCAGCACAGCGCATGCGTCAGCTGTTTTCCCGCGTGATTAATCGCAGCGCGTGCATTGAGCGTCCTTTCAATATGAATGTTTGATTTGACCTGGGTTTCTTGAGTTGCTTTTCGTTGGCTTCATTTCTGTTTTTTCCCCTTAGTTTCGATTTACTTTCATTGTTTATTTGGCCAGTCGGCTAGGTAAGTGCACTTATTAGTTCTTTATCGTGGTCATGAATTATTAATTTTGAGAAATAGTTATCTTTCCCTCATCATATTTTTAATTCAATGGAATTAATTTGCAGCTTCAATTTTTAATTGCCTTCCCTTCCTCCTACCTTGTCGAGCGAGGATTCAGTGCTGTGACTGATCTAATTACAAAAAAGAGAAGTCGACTCCAAATCGTGGAAAGAGGGGACTTGCGCCTTCATCTCTTTAACAATATTGAACTGAACGTTCAGAAAATGGCTCTGAACCATCAAGCACAACCGTCCCACTGACATAATCAAGCATGTTTCATTTATATTACTCTTTTAGCGTATTTTTTTGCTATTTTTTTTAAATTATCTAATTAAGAATAAAGAATTTTTAAACATTAAAAAAGCATTTGCAAAAAATTAAAAAAATAAAATTAAAAATTAAAAAAATTTAAACAAGCATCAAAAAAATAAATAAATGTATTTACAGCATTTTGAAATAAACATATTTACATAAAAGAGCATTTAAGCATTTTTTTTGCATTAGTCATTTTAATTTTAATAAAAGGAATGCAATTACCTTCCAGGGCAAAAGTATCGAGTTAAATTGAATAAATTTGGTGTGTAAGTCTACTGAAAAAAATTACTTAAAATTTTTGCCTTTTATAATTCAGTAACTCCCCCCCCCCCCGCCATACCCTAAATTACAGGATTTTCACAAAGGGTGGCATTGAAAAATTTTCCGCTCCTTAGCGGGGCGGCAGCTTCAAAAAGGTTGAGAATCCCTGGTTTAGAATGACTTGGGCAGGCTGGAAGACCCACCAAGCATAGGATATGATGGGCCGGTTATTTCATGAACAAAATTCTCATATGTGTTCGAAGTTGGAAGCTAGATGGATAGGATCCAATGAGGGGACAGAGGAAATGTTTTGTAATGTTACCTGGAAGTGGGGAAAGTTGAGCTAGTGGATCCATTTAGTGTGCCAATTGTAAGCTTTCCAGGAAAGGCAGGCATAACTCAATGTCAGTCAGGCCTTAGTTCTTGATTGAACTATTGCAATGTGCTGTACATGGGGATGCCCCTGAAGAGGATTTGGAGCATTCTAGTCCAGAATGCAGCAGCTCAGGTGCTGATGGATACACCGTGAGGCACCTATGTAACATCTTTAAGAGCTGCCCTAGTTGCCAGTTGGCTTCCTTCAAGGTGCTGGTGTTCACCTTTAAAGCTCTTTATGGTTCAGGGCCTAGGTGTCCGTAGGACCACCTTCTTCCTATAACACCAGCCTGCCTGATAAGATCCAGTCAGCTGGTAAGATCTAGTAGGGTTTGCTACATGTCCCCTCAATTTGAGACCATCACCTTCAGGGGATAGTTAAGCATGCCTTAGTACCTGCCCCCCTCCTCTAGAAAATACCCCTCTCCCCTGTATGTGATGAGGCCTTTTCATTCTGGCTTTTAGGAAGCTGTGTAATCCTGTTACTCATTCTGCCTGCCTAATCCAGAGGTCCGCTTCTATCAAGAAGTAGGACAGGAGAGAACACAGAGGAGGCATTCTCAGTCCTGGCTATCCTTATCTGGAATACCTCTCCTCCTTCACCAGAAGAGTAGGAATTGGCCCCCATCTCACAGCTTCCAGAGATTGGAGGGCTTTGGTGACTGAATAGTTGAGTGGGGTTAGCACAAAAGATGAAAATAAAATTTTTGTGAGTTGAAAGGGGGGTTTATTAACTGTATTTACCTCCTATATACTACTTAGAACCTAGTGGATTAAAGCAGTTTATAAACCTTACAGATAATAAAGGGATAACCTTTGTCATTCAAAACAAAACAAGGAAGCAGCCAACACTTAACCTTCCTACATAGAAATTCCATACAGTATTGCCTTTCTTGGTGAAAGAATTCATTAAAAACTTCCTAACATTATTATAAAAATATGGGCAAACTCATACATGGGGGTAGCAGTCCTTTAAATCCTCTACCTACCTCTGTAAGGATAAGTACCAGCACCTTGAATTATACCAGTGAAAACAAACAGGAAGTCAGTGGTATTAGTATAAGACTGGTGTAGTATGAGTAAAACAAAAGCAACAAGCCTTCCACATTTTTCACAAGTGGAAACACTCGTCAAGAGGAGTTCTATGTATAGCAAACCAGAAATGACTGAGACATGGACCACTGTGGTCAGCTCCAGCCATCAGAATGAGTTGGGCATTTATTCAAGAAATAGTTTGTACCAACATATGATGATACCTGGATAAAAGCTCAGGAAGTTAACCAACTTAGCCTAGAAGAGGCGGAGCCCTCACTAGCACTGCATCTTAAGGAATCTTTTATGATAATGAGAGAAACAGTGGCATTAGGAGAATTTTCATAATCTACACAGGAACAGAATGAGGAAGTCAACTGAGAAAGCCTGCCTCTTTTCATCTTCACCCAATTGCAGGCCCTTGTTCTCTCCTCTCTAAATCTGTTCACATTGCAAAATCCTTTGTTACAAAAAGTTATCTTTTTTTAGTGTATTACTTTTATAAGCTGTTACCACCAAAATGTAAGAAGAGCCCCAATGGAACAGATCAGAAGCTTATTTTGTCCAGGAGTTTGATCCCATAGTGGCCAGTGTCTGTGAGAAACCCACAAGAGAGGACAATACTCAGTAGTACCCTCCTGTTCATCTTCACCAGGAAACAATATTGAGAGTGGTTACATGAGGTAATTTTTTTAAAAAATCCGTTCAATTGTGTCCAGTTCTCAGAGACTGCCTGGACAAGTCCCTGTAGTTTTCTGGGCAAGGTTTTTCAGAAGTGATTTGCCTTTGCCTCCTTCCTAGGGCTGAGAGAAAGTGACTGGCCCAAGGCCACCCAACTGGTTTTGTGCTTAGGCAAGACTAAAAGTCACATTCTCCCTATTTCTAGCCTGATGCCTACACCAAACTGGTCCTATAATTGATGCTTAGCCTTCATTTAATTGACTCTAATCCTCTTTTTAAAGCTCTCCAACTTGGTGGCCATTACTACATTTTCTGTCAGCATATCCCAGAACCTAGTTATGAATTATGTGAGATCTTACTTCTTTTGCCTAACTTTCTCACCGTTCAACATTAAAGGGTGACCCTGGACTGTAGCATTAGAAGGGCAAAATCAGCACCTGATCAAAGGTGAGGTTAGTCCAGAAGAGCTTAACAGCCAAGCAATTAATCACAGTCCTCTTGACTTCCCTTCCATATATTTCTATGGTGCCACCATAGAAATTAAGATTGAAGTTTGCAATCCTATATGCAGTTGTTGGGCTCAGTATGACTCTGTGTGTGCATGTCCATGAAGTTCTACCATAAGTCTTCTCAGAATCTTTTCATGAAGGACTTTGTCAAACAGTTTCTAAAATAACTAGCTAGGGAATATTTTTAGATTTAACCTTTTATACCTTCTTTATCACTCTACAAGATTACCAAAAGGTGATGCAAGACTTTCTTTTATAGAAGTCTAATTTCCTCTCAGCAAGCTTATTTCTTAATGGCATTTATAATTCTACTACCTTTTATGATGTTTTTCAATTCTTAAATTGGGACAACTTATCTGTTATTTCCTGATCCTTGTTATTGGTCTCCTTTCAATAAATATTGTACTGGCAGCTTTCCAGCCTCTGATAAGAAGATTGCATAATTTGTCATTATCTTAAGCAATTTTATCAGATTAGCAGTTGAATTTCTAGGTCCTTAATGTTAGTGAATGATTAATTTGTCCATTAACCCTAGAAGTTCATCCTTATAGGGCTGGTCTCTTAAGCCCCACCCTCTCACCCTGATTTTTTCTGCTTTTCTTCAAAGCTATCTGAACAAGTCCCCAATTCATAAATGGGTTGCTGTTGGCTTCTTCCTATGGCTGAGAGGGAGCATGAGGGACCCAAAATCACCCAGCTGAGCTTGTGCCTAAACTAAAATCCCAAGTCTCCCAGTTTCTAGCCTGGCACCTTTAACCATTAGACCACACTGGCTCTCAAGATCTTCCTTTGGCCCCATAAACGGAGATTGTACACACAAACCACTAAGATCTTAAGCTTGTCATAGGTGAACATAACAACAGCCCCAGACAATAATCTTGTTTCCTAAAAACCTGCTAAACGCTTCCCTACAGTCGCAGCCACGCGCAGCGTCTCTGCCCCCATTTCCAAGGCAGAGGCGGATGCAGCTACGAAGTGCTCTCTGAGCAGAAGCATTCGCTCCAGGCTGCGGAAGAGCCGGCTGCAGAGAGGGGCTCCCTTACCTCCGCTTCCTTATGCGCCTCACGCGCTCGCAGCTCCGCTTCCAGCTGCTGCTCCCAGCGTCCTCTCCAGCCGACACAGCTGTCGTTGGGGTCTCGGAAGTACATTTTCCACGCAATGAAAAGGAGGGAACCGAGGGCTGCCACCGCTGCTCCCAGCGCCAAGCTCAGGTGTCTGAGGGCACCAGCAGGAGCCATGGGCCAGGGAACCGGCCGCCAGGGATCTCCGGTCGGCCGGAAGCTTCCCCGCGTTACTGCTCGGTTTAGCAGGTCCTTTCCTTTATTCGGCCGCGTGTCCCCCGGCGCAACCGAGCTCAGCAGCTCGCCTGTTAGGAAGTCTCCGACAAGCACCTCCAGCTGATCGAACCGCTCGCGCTTAATTTAAGCAGCAGCCGGAGAATTTCCCGGCCGGTGGCAACAGCGGCAAGCCGTGGGCCGAGTATAGCTGACGTCACTCGTCATCTTAAAGGGGACGGGCTCGCTCTGTCCAGTTCCCACCAAGAGTTTGCTGGTCCTCACGAGCCGTCCTCAAGGTGATGGGCTCCACATGTTGGGTGATAACTTCAAAACAACACGGCCATGCTTGTTTGGATGATGGGAATTGTAGTTCAACACTTCGGAAGGACACTAGATTAAAAACAAAAAAGCCTGTCCTGCATATACAGCAAATACGTCAGGGTCAGGAACGTTGCTTTTCCCATTGTAAGTGGAAAAATAGAGGGAATAGCTTTATACTAGTTATACTGGCCCATTTTTCTCTGTATTGAAACTAAGAGGCTGGGATTCCAAAAGATTGTGGGGAGGAATGTTTCTCTGCTCTGCTTACAGATGTCACAGATAGGGGGCCATTTGCAGGTAGAGGTGTGTGTTACTCACTGATCTAATAACCTACCTACTTGATTCAATATCAAACTTTATGCTTCTCCTGCCACCTAATTCCACTGTCTGGTGTTCTTGAAGTCCATTAGACATTTGGATTCAGGATTGCATAAGCCCTTCAACTAATTTCCAAGTAAACATGAATGAAATGTGTTTGCCTACTGCAATCTTAGGAATGTTGGCTTAGAAATGCAGTTACCTAGTGGGTGTCACATGAAGTATGTTTAACTTTGAAGTGACAGGATGCAAAGGAAGTACAAATAATTTTTATTATACACATGACTAATGAGCTGAATGCACCCAAGCAGCTCTACAACAGAGAAACAGGCCTATTTGAACCAGTACGTAGGCTCACCCCCAGCACTAGCATTCAGTATTGGAGCTCAGTCCTTAAGTAGAGTTAAGAAAGGTAACTTTGGGATAGGTGGAGTCTATGAATCTCACCATGAGCAACCACAATGAATTTTCATATATCTGGAACTAGGAAAGGCTACTGAGGAGAGTATAAGCCACCTCAACACTTACAGTTATAAAAATGAAGTTCAGGATGTAAAACTATTTTTTTTTTTTCCTTAAGAAAACCCCTTCACCATAGAAGTAGGGAACAAGGTTTTGGTGAGGATGCTGTTTGGCCTTGCTGAGACATTTATGCTGAAGGTGATTTTATTCCCTCTCTTGTTGAATAACACAATGATTAGGTTCCCATTTGGCGCTAAGCTATAATATAGGTTGCCTGATTTTGACATTGTATTAACGTATCTATTATGGTTTATAAGCCATGGTTTATGGCTTAGTATTATGTGTGAAGTCAGTTGGGGGTTATAAAAAAGATTACTGAGGAGTATGCTACCTTCAAAGTCCACAAGAGAGTTAATAGCTGAATTCACACTTGGTTTGGTTTGGGTTTATCATTTATTTATTTATCATTATCATATGATATCATATTTATATAGTCACCTATCACATACAAAGTGACTCTGGGTGGTGTACAACAATTAAAAAGAATAAATACATAAAAACAATTACAAATAAAAACTATAAAAGCACACAAAAAACTGGAGGGGATAAAATTAATAAGGGAGCCATCGCAAAATCTTCCCTGTCCCCCAGGAGCCCCAGGCCTCATCACATAGCCAGGTCTTGAGGGACTTGCCGAATGTTAAGACAGATGAAGCTAATCTCACTTCTGGGGGGAGAAGATTCCACAAGGTGGGTGCCACAGAAGAGGCAGCCTGCCTCCTGGGACCCACCAAATGTAATTATCTGGCAGATGGGACCCGCAGCATGCCTTGTCTGCCAGACCTGATGGGAGAGGCAGATGTAATCTGGGAGAGGCACTCCCTTAGGTAACCTGGCCTCATGCCATGAAGGGCTTTAAAGATCAAAAACAGCACCTTGAATTGGGCCCAGAAGCAAACTGGCAACCAGTGCAGCTCGCAGAGCAGAGGTGTAACATGTACTGCCCTAGGGGCACACATAACTGCCTGTGCCGCTGCATTTTCCACCAGCTGAAGCTTCCGGATACTCTTCAAGGGCAGCCCCATGTAGAGCCCATTACAGAAGTCCAAATGGGAGGTGACCAGGGCATGAGTGACTGATTAGGTCCCTCTGATCTAGGAATGGGTGCAACTGGTACACAACACGAAGCTGTGCAAAGGCCCTCCTAGCCACAACTGCTACCTGCTCTTCAAGCAGGAGTTGTGACTCCAGGAGGACCCCCAGACTGCACACAGGGTCTGTCTGGGGCAGTGCAATCCCATTCAGTACCAAAGATGGCATAGCCCTAGCACCAGAAGGCCCCAAAATCCAAAGTCACTCACTCTTGCCAGGGTTCAGTTGAAGCCTGTTGTTCCCCATCCAGACCCTCACAGCCTGCTTTGTGTGACCATAGATACTGTAGTTTATTTAATAAAACGTGGTTTAATGCAATAATGTTCCACAGTATTGTAGAAATGTCCTGGGTTTTTTGGAATGAATAAGAGAAATATATCTAGAATAATGTTTGATAAGTTATAGCTCTTACGTTTTTTGAAACTGATTTATTTTGTAAAGCTATGCAAAGGCCCTCCTAGGCAAATATTTGAGCATATTTAAGCACTTTTCTATTTTCATATGTTTACTAAAAGTATTTGTATACTACTCTTCCAAATATAACCATAAAAAGATAATTGTTGAAAGATAATGTTAGGGGAGTTAATGGCTGGAGAAAGCCAATATAAGGAAATGATGGCAGCACTGAACAAGATTGCTCCTACAAGACCTCTTTTCACTTTTTGATCCTGGGTTTGTTTCATCTATTCTGTCCCTCCCTAAGAGGACCAAGTCATCCTGATCAGGGCCACTGGTTGGGAATCCGCAGGTGCAATAAGAATAGGGAGTGCATGCTGTGTTTAATAAATGTATTCAATAAATTTAATAACAATAAATCATCACTGTATAGGCCTGAGTCTGGGCATACATCAATGCTTGGTCATGTTGACTTTTGGTCTTAGGCTACCATAGCTCTAGGTATTTTTTCATTTGCTTCATCTCCCATATCATGGAGAAAATCTATCTGTGGGGTCACTAGGAGTCGAAAATGACTTGATGGCACATAAACATAATAATCCCTCATAGCTTTTTGGTAAACAGTATATGGAGAACAGGACCTCCCTGAAAGATCTTACTTCCTTACAACACCAATGTAATTAAGGATGATTCTCAAGTTAATCTGATCCTGAGATGCACAGGTCTTTGTATATTAATCTGAATCTGTAGACTTGCTGGCACCGCACAGCATCCCAGACAATAACTTACTATTGCATTTTGTACAAGTTGTTATTTCAGGACTTGTCCCAAAGATGTCACCATACAGCATATTACAGTAATGCAGGGCTGCTGTTATCAATACTTGAATCAATATGGCCAAGCAGAAATGGGCACAGCTGATATACCATATGAGTTAGGTAATAGGTCACCTATTACCAATGGTATACTAGCCAGGCATAGACCACCAATGACAATAATGGTTGTAGAAGAACTCCTGAACAGTAAGTGTAACCCCATCAAGGCAAACCATGGAGAAAAAATTCCATAATCTGGGGGCCATGACAGTAAAGACTTTCTTGTGTTCCTACCATTTTGACAGAAGGGGAACAACAGGAGGGGCCTCAGAGGCAAAGAAAAGGCTCATATGAGAGGCAGTTTCTGAGATGGGTTACCGATTGCATTTAACCATGATAAAAAATGTGCCCCAGCCAATATCTTTATTCTGCTGGATTCCCATGATGTTGCCACAGACACAATACAAAGGCTAAGTGGAAGCACACACCACGCATGCAGATTCAACAAGTTACTTCACAAGAGAGAGGAATATATAGATCCTTCCTATGTCCATGATGGGTAAAAAAAAGTTGGAAAGAATTCCAGAAATCATGCTCTGTATGACTTACCTTGTTTTACGTGTCTTAGATATATGTAGTTCCCCCCCCCCCAAAAAAAAGGGAAATGCCTTGAGTTGGGAGAATAATACAGACTCAGAGGAAATGTTGAAACTTTAAAAGTAGCTGTCTCCATTTATTGAGAAATGAATTGTACTAAGATCAGTGTGCCTAATGTGTCCCTGGAAATACAGTGGGTAGCATATGTTCTGCTCTGGGTCACGTGACCACAGGGGCTTAGAAAGGAGGCCAAACATTCTGAGATGCTGCCCACCTGCCTCTTCCAAATACAGGTGTGTTGGGGGAATTTTGTCTTGATTTTTTTTCTCTGCAGCCTCCAGCCACAACCAGCCCATTTTTAAACGTAATCCTTTTCTTTGGCCACCCTCTCCCTGCCATATCAAATTTAGTCTCACTGGAGAGTTTTCCTGCAGACAGTCATCATTTCCTTCCAATCTGTTGGGTTGGAAAGAATTAAAAGAACTGCAGTAAACGGTCACAATAAAATCTTGGTGTCTTGCAAATGTACCATCTCTTCTAATCCACTTTCGACTTTTAAATGTTAATGACACCTGTATGCACTTTTGTTATCTCAGCTGCGCAACTACATGCACTAAATACAGGTGAAACTTGAAAAATTAGAATATCATGCAAATGTTCATTTATGTCAGTAAGGCAACTCAAAAGGTGAAACCAATATATGAGATAGACGCATTACATGCAAAGCGAGATATGTCAAGCCTTACTTTGGTATAATTGTGATGATTATGGCGTTGTTGTTATTGTTCAGTCATTAAGTTGTGTCCGACTCTTCATGACCCCATGAACCATATTGCACCAGGCCTTCCTGTCCTTCACTGCCTCCCTGAGTTTGCTCATTTTCATGCTCATTGCTTCAGTGATGCTATCTAACCATCTCATCCTCTGCCGTCCTCTTCTCCTTTTGCCTTCAATCTTTCCCAGCATCAGGGTCTTTTCCAAAGAGTCCGCATTAGGTGACCAAAATATCTGAGCTTGAGCTTAATTATCAATCCTTCCAATGAGCAATCAGGGTTGATTTCCTTGATTATGGCGTACAGCTTATGAAAACCCCAAATTCACAATCTCAGAAAATTAGAATATTACATGACATCAATAACACAAGGATTGGAAATAGAACAATATCGGACCTCTGCAAAGTAGAAGCATGCATATGTACTCAGTACTTGGTTTGGGCCCCTTTTGCAGCAATGACTGCCGCAGTGCGGCGTGGCATGGATGGTATCAGCCTGTGGCACTGCTGAGGTGTTATGGAAGACCAGGATGCTTCAATAGCGGCCTTCAGCTCCGCTGCATTGTTCGGTCTCATGTCCCTCATCTTCCTCTTGGCAATGCCCCATAGATTCTCTATGGGGTTCAGGTCAGGCGAGTTTGCTGGCCAATCAAGCACAGTAATCCCATGGTCATTGAACCAGGTTTTGGTACTTTTGGCAGTGTGGCAGCCAAGTCCTGCTGTAAAATGAAGTCAGCATCCCCATAAAGCTCGTCTGCGGAAGGAAGCATGAAGTGCTCCAAAATCTCCTGGTAGACGGCTGCGTTGACCCTGGACTTAATGAAGCACAGTGGACCAACACCAGCAGATGACATGGCCCCCCAAATCAACACAGACTGTGGAAACTTCACACTGGACTTCAAGCATCGTGCATTGTGTGCCTCTCCATTCTTCCTCCAGACTCTGGGTCCTTGGTTCCCAAATGAGATGCAAAAGTTGCTCTCATCAGAAAAGAGGACTTTGGACCACTGGGCAACAGACTAGTTCTTTTTTTCTGTAGCCCAGGTAAGACGCTTCTGACGTTGTTTGTTGTTCAGGAGCGGCTTGACAAGAGGAATACATTTGAAGCCCATGTTCGGGATCCGTCTGTGTGTGGTGGCTCTTGATGCACTAACTCCAGCCTCAGTCCACTCCTTGTGAAAGTCCCCAACACTTTTGAATGGCCTTTTCCTGACAATCCTCTCTAGCCTGCGGTCATCCCTGCTGCTTGTGCACCTTTGTCTACCACACTTTTCCCTTCCACGTAACCTTCTATTGGTGTGCTTTGATACAGCACTTTGGGAACATCCAACTTCTTTTGCAATTACCTTTTGGGGCTTTCCCTCTTTATGGAGGGTGTCAGTGATGGTTTTCTGCACAACTGCCAGGTCAGCAGTCTTTCCCATGCTTGTGATTCCTACTGAACCAGCCTGAGAGACCATTTAAAGGCTCAGGAACTCTTTGCAGGTGTTATGGATTCATTAGCTGATTAGAGTGGGACACTTTGAGCCTAGAATATTGAACCTTTTCACACTATTCTAATTTTCTGAGATTGTGAATTTGGGGTTTTCATAAGCTGTACGCCATAATCATCACAATTATACCAAAGTAAGGCTTGACATATCTCGCTTTGCATGTAATGCGTCTATCTCATATATTGGTTTCACCTTTTGAGTTGTCTTACTGACATAAATGAACATTTGCATGATATTCTAATTTTTCGAGTTTCACCTTTATGCTGCATAAAGGTGTAAAGTTGGCTGCAATGATACAAAACCAAGAAAAAATGAAGGAGTGTTATGTACAGGGCCTTGAGCTCCTGAAGGAAAGGCGGGAAAGTATAATAAAGAACAAGTTACACTTCCCATTATTTCAGAGCAAACGAGCTTTAGTATTATTTCTTTTTTCTTTTTTAGTGCCTCCGAGTCAGTCTTGACTCCTGGCGAATTAGTCCCTACAGTTTTCTTGGCGAGATTTCAGAAGTGGTTCGCCGTTGCCTCCTTCCTAGGACTGAGAGAGAATGACTGGCCCAAGGCCACTCAGCTGGCTTCATGCCTAAGGCGGGACTGGCACTCACACTCTCCCAGTTTCTGGCCTGATGCCTTCACCACCACAACAAAGCGCTAACCCCGTTCAACTCGCTGAACCTGGAACTTCACTCGCAGCCGCCCCCCGCGTGTAAAAACGCGACCAGCAGATTCTCGCGAGACTTTCAGCCTAGGCGCTACGGCGCCCGCTGCTGGCGGCTGTACGCCAGGCATTCGCGGTGGGCGGGCTGGATCGGGTAGCTCGATCTTCGTCTCTTCTTCCCAGCTTCATTTGCGCCATGGCGGCTCCGAGCCTCGGTGACTCAGGCCTGCTTGCGGGGAGCTTGTTGTGCCGGCTTCTTTCGACCGACGTGCGGCCCCGGCGGGTCTGTTAGTACTGGGAGAACCCGGTGCGGGGGCTGCAGGCAGCCCAAGACAGGTACGTCCTCGAAAGGCGAGCGAGGCTAGCTGCGCCGGGACCTGTTGGCGGCTAGCGAAGGGCGAGGTTGCTGGTGGTCGCTTACGGTGCGGGGCTAAGCCGTGCGAAGCGGGTCCGGGGTGGCCTGAGGGGGCTGGTTTTGCGTGACTCTGAAATCTCCCTCCCGGGAAACGAAGTGTGGGGAAGAGGCAGAAGGTGCCGCATATGGCGAACCCGAAGCAGCGAACTTGGCCGGCCCTCCTGCCACTTAAAGAGAGGAGGTCCTGTGGGATGCCCCGGGATTTGCTTCCGTGTAAACACGCCTCCCGTGGCCCTCTTCGGCTCAGTGCTTATTTTTCTCTCCTGAACGTCTTAGGGCTGGAGCAGAGCGGCTCCGCTCTCAGACACGCTGAGCTTTGCGTGCGTTTTCTTTCCTCTGCTCTACCCGCTCCGGAAAATATTTTACCTTTTTTTTTTTTGGCAGCTGCTAAGTAGTGCTTAATAATGTAAACAACGCTGAGATTTCTGAATAAACTGCACAGTAATACTAAAGGCCTTGTTTTCTTCTCCCTGTTCCAAATGCCTCAGAAGTTACTGAGCCGGAGTGGGTAGAAAGACGGAATAGGCGGTAGTTCGTGGAGTTCAGTTCAGTTCAGTTCGGGGTCGAAGCTTACTCTGCATCTCAGAGAAGCCATCCGGCTTTGACCAGCCCCGTGCGATATGGACAACACTGAACAGAATTCGCATGGGCCGTGGTAGATGTGCAGATGCCCTTTATAAATGGGCCAAAATAAGACCACTGGTGTGTGATTGTGGGGCTGAAAACCAAACTATCCAACGTATAGTGACAGAGTGCCGAAACAGAGCCTATAATGGAGATTTCGCTGATTTCCTGGCTGTGACAAATGAAGTAAAAAATTATTTTTGTAATCTAGACATATGTTTATAATTTTATATTTTATATTTCATATTCTGTATTTTATTCCTTGTGTTTTTATTCTACTGAATTGCAACATGAATGTGCCAAGCGATAAATAAATAAATGGAGTTCAGCACAGTAGTCAAGTGGATGCCCTTGGGAAGCTCACAGCCCTGGACAGCTATGGCTCCTTTCCAGTGCTGCTTTCCAGGAGCCAGCATTTAAGATATGCTGCCTTGGTTCAGGAGATAGTGCAGTAAACAGCCACTGGTAGTAGCAGCCATTGATACTTTGGTTTTCTGTGAATCTGCTGAGCCAGTCCTCTTTTAAAACCATCTAACTTGGCTGCTATTATAATGACTGTTAGAAGTGAATTCTCCAGTTTAACAATATGTTAAACCATAAACATAAGCAGTATGTTTATATATGTATCTAAATATAATTATCTGTGGTAGCGGCGATTGGTTGACTATGTGCCATCAAGTCATTTTTTACTCCTAGTGACTACCTCAACATCTTTTTCTTTCTGCCTTCTTCCTTTACTTTTAGTGAGGGAAAGGTTATAATTGTAAAGCTCAGCAGTTATTACTTAAAGCTCTTTTAAATTAGGTGGAGGGTTGCATCAGAATGAACTGTAGATGTGCTTTATGCATGTTACCACCCTGTACTTTAGAGAAGCTTGGGCAAGACTTCAAAAGTTCTAAAATGAACTTTGTTCATTTTCCTCTTATTTGCATTTATATAACAATTCATAACAGTCTCTCCTGTGTTTGTGCAGTTCTTTAACTGAACGTAAGCCAGGCAAAATGTTGGTATGAGACCATAAATGAGTATTGTTTGAGTATGTTTTATACACTACCCAGGAACTTGGGAGATGGGTGACCTTAAAATCAAATTAAGTTCCTTTGTAAATTAGGAAGTAAAATCTGTAACTTTGGTAAAGAGTGATGATGGTAGAATGATAGATGACAGACCATGGTTACTATTACTTATAGCTAGATGCTTCTATTTTTATTTTATTATGTGCATCCATGTCATTTTAGTACAGTGCTGTAGGGGAATATGTCTCTGTTAAGTCTTGGGTTTCCCTATTAGTAAATCTCTCCTAAAATAGTGGTCTGTGTACTTGAATTATGTGCTTATGTAGGTTTGTGAGGTAAATACTTGTGTTAACTTTTGAATGTGTGATAATTCAATAAGTAGATTTCTATTTTAATACCCTTATCTTGTAGTTAAAGATCTTTAAGTTTAAAATAGGTGTAAATTTATTTATTTATTTATATAAATGTTGCTTCATGTATCAGATAATCCTTATTTTGGTCATTTGATCAACAAAATTTACATTCAGTATTAAAATTAAAGTCATCCCATTGTACCAATACTTAGCTTATTATAATAACTAAAATTGAAGGTGCTAGGACAAATGAAAAAACCTAATACCAATACCATGAGGATTGTACATAGGAGAAGGATTATGAAGTTAATTATGAATGAAGCTATATAAATCTATGTAATTGGTGTACAGTACTATTATATAAAACTATATATTATACTAAAATGACTAACACAGAATATTAAATCACCAAATCACTAAAGTCTACAAGTATTTCAAAACTGAATATTAATGATGTGATTGAAAAACTATAATGCAAAAATGTAGGTAGAACATAGAAAGGGATACATATCTTTCCTACACTATGTGATTACTAGATTCTGATTGGGCTGTAATGTGCTGAGTGCTGTAATGCTGTAGTATTGTTCCAGTATTAATATGCTAACTTTTATCATATGGGACATGTGTTTTTTTCAGCTACCCTTTTCTCCCCTCCCCAACCGAGTTGAGGTTTCTTTGGTATAACTAGCTAGATATTTTAGTCAGGACCATATCAAAAGTTGCAGAATCTCCAGATGGAGGCATTTCGTGATTGGAGAATTACCCTGTTAGATTTCTTTGAAGTAGTTAAAGCAATTCTTAGCATATCTAATAATACTGAGAAAATATACACATCTGCTGCAATTTGTCATACTGCTTTAACTTTAAAAAAATTTCTTGCTTCTTAATTTTTGTTAGTCTTTCTGCATGGAAGCTCCTGGGGATGATTTGATAGTTTCAGCTTCAACACGAGAATGCTCTATTTTGACATCTTTCTGTCATCATAACTTGTGGTAAGATCTTTTAGCTATTATTTTTTCTTCTCATAACAAGCTTTATTAGGATAATACCCAAATTAATTTCTAATGTTATATAATTAAATTGTTGCCTTCAAATTAAATGTTAGCTAGCATCCATTCTTTAAAAATAAAAGATTTAGAACTATCTCATAATATTCTTGGTTTTATTATAATCCAAGATATTTTATTCTAGTCTAATTGTTACAGACCAAAATACCTTATATTTTTATTAGGTAACAGCAGTCCTGCCCTGGATTTCTAAATAGTGAAGCATCTGGAATTACAATCATGACTTCAAGACGAACAGATATTCCTGGTAAAAGTAATTGACAAAGAATTCACATATATTTAAATAGGGTGCAGTAGCAATTGTAATATTTAGTTTCCAATTCATGTTTGTCAAGAGTTTAATATTACTGTTTTGAGGAGGGCTTGTTTATATTTAGATGTATAAAGGCCCATAGAGATGGGTAGGTAGAAACATCCCCCCGCCACACTCTTCAGTGGATATATTCAAGAATAAGCTACGCAGCCTCCTGGCTAAATGTTTTCATTTGGATTCCTCACTGAATAGGAGGTTGGTCTTCATGGTCTAAATTTTTTTTTTAGCTGTATGATTCTAATACTCTGAAGTTCTGGCTCTGCTCTAAGGAGACTGTTTTGTTTCAGTTAGTTTTGAACTAACATATTATGCCTGTTAGCTTTCTTCTTTTAAATAGAGATATTAATTATTGAGATTGGCTAGCTGGATGGTAATATTTAAACTTGCAAAATGACTGGTTCTGTTATGAGAAAAATGCTATATTCTCATCTTCTCTTTCTTATTAGAGGTTTTATATGGTATCTACAGGATTATGTGTTTAATTATTCTAATGTTAGCATGTATTCTGTTGAGTCCTGATTTTAATTTGCTATTGAGCATGTTTGTTTTGATTGGAAAGCTAGTGTACCTCTCTTCCTTGACCATGTGTGGAAAAAAGTTAACTATTTTGGGACAGTAGATTAGGCTATTACATATCTTTAATTACAAAATCCTTCATGCATTTATAAGTAAGAATTTTCCAGCATTACCTTTTCATATCCCCCCCGCCCCCCTGTACTTGGAAGAAAGCAAACTGGATGTCAGAACAAATTGTGGAAATTGCTGTGAAGAGAAGCCAAAGCCAAGAAAGAAAAAAATCTGAGGCAGGAATTTAACAAAAGGTTTCAGAGAGCTGTTAGAAGAGATAAGAACAATATTACAATGGCATCTGTAAAGATATTGAAGATGGAAACAGACATGGAAAAACAAAGGAAGTCTTCCAAAAGATCTCTGAATTCAGAAGGAGAATCCAACCTCAAATTGGTATGCTAATGGATGGCAATGGACAGACAGTAATTGATTCAGAGATCAAACAAAGATGGAAGGAGTGTACTGAAATACTGTGTAGTACAGATGTACAGAGATGTCAACAGCCAAGATACCTTATATGATATTCCTTACTTAAAAGAACCTCTAGTGTTAGAAATAAGTCAAACAACAGAAGAAGAACAACCAAGCTATGCCAGCAAATCTGGAGAATGACACAATGCTCTTATCTGGAGACTGAAGAAGGTTCATCTACATCAGGGGTTCCCAAATTCTTCAGCTCATCGACCCCTTCATGAAGTTTCAGATTGTTCATTGACCCCCAAACATTTATTATATGAAAGTAATTTAATAAATATTACTTTAACTAATAGTACTAGGCATAGTAATAATAACAACAATGGATAGTCTCATCGACCCTTGGGGGCTGATACTGACCACTTTGGGGAACCCTGAACTACATTCTAATACTAGAAAAAGGAGACTTAAAGGAGTATGCAAACTTATCATATAATACGCATAATTACACATGCTAACAAAATAATGCTTAGGATCATCCAATGCAGATTAGAGCCCTACATGGAAAAAAAGATGCCAGGTGTTTAAACTGGCTATGGAAAAGGCCAAGGATCACCAGACGTTATTGCTGATGCATGCTGGATAATTGAAAAAGCCAGAGAATGCCAAAAAGAAGTCAATATGTGCTTCCTTGATTATAGAAAGGCCTTCAGTTGTATCATCATATTAAACTATAGAATGTGCTTAGAAAAATTGGAATCCTAGAACATCTCATTGTCTCACATGAAATCTATGTACAGGTCAAGAAGCCACAGTTTGGACAGAACATGGTGAAATGGACTGGCTCCAGGTTGGCGAAGAAGTGAGACAATGCTGTATACTCTCCCCTTATTTATTTAACCTAATGCTGAATATATATTAAGGGAATCTGGATTGGAAGAAGATGAGCATGGTTTTAAAATCAAGAAACATCAAGAAATATCAAGAGACATCAATAACCTGTGCTATTGCTGATGACATTACTCTGATAGCTGAAAATGCAAAGGATCTCCAAGCTCTAGTAATACAGGTAGTCCTCGCTTACTGTCCACTTGTTCAGCAACCATTTAAAGTTGCAGTGGCACTGAATGAGTGGTACTTATGACCAGTCCTTGAAGTTCCAGCTGTCTCAGTGTCCCTGCAGTCACGTGATCGCAATTTGGGCACTTGGCTACTGGCTCACACTTACTGGATGCTGGATCTGGGCCACTGAAATCTCTCCAGAGAGAGGAGAGCGCATAAGATCGCCCACATATACTCTGGACAGCTGCTACTCATACATAGACAGCAGGAACCGAGGTTTTTGTGGTTGCTTGTGAGTTGAGCAGCTGGGAGTTGAGGGATACCAACTGGCTTGCAGTTATAATGTAACCTATATGGACAAAAAGTTTGGCCGATCCTCATTTCTTAATCACTTTTGGAATTACTTTTTAAATTGTTTTTTAAATATTGAGAACCTTCAGAACGGCAAGTTTTATGGCATTCACTAGGTAAGATTACTTCAATCCTTAGCGAAGATAGTTTTAAGTTTGAATTTAAGGACTTAGAAAAAAAACTTTTTGGATTAAACAGCAAAAGGGTAATTTGAGTGTTGATTTTGGAACATTATAAGGGTCCAGATGGATTTGAAATAAAAAGTTTAAATTAATTATATAAATCCTTCCCATGGGAAACTGCTGATGTTTTTGAATTCTAAAAATAGAAGCATGATAGGGAACTAAAGATTGCAATTAAAGGAGAAGAACACCTAAATTTGACTTGCTAATACAGAATGGAGCAAAATACTTTAACATCAGATGTATTGAAAGATATTTGTAAACAGTGAACTCAGAAGTTAATTTTGAAAATATCTGCCATCATAGATAGATGATTTGTAAATGATGATGTGGAAGAGGTACAGTTTCTACTGGATACGAATGAAGTTGATTTAAATGTGGATTTGGAAATGACAGGCTACAAGAATGATATGGAAGGAGATGAAGTACTGGATATACAATAATACCAACTGAGGCTTTAATAATTAAAAGGGACATACAAATAATAAACCAGAAGAGTGATACTGGTAATTTTTTTATATTGGATGTACAAAAGAGGCCTGTTAAAAGTTTTGAAGAATTCTGTGACAAAAGGCAAAGAAAAAAATGAAAAGGAATCAAGTTCTAGGAAAGAGAACTTTCCTTTTCTGTTAAAGTTTTCAAGGATTCTGTGAGAAGAGACAAAAGATGAAAAGAAATCGACTTCTAGGATATTATTTAAAGGGATTAAAGGCCAAGACTATTGGGAGTAAGGGGAAGGAATATAAAGTTGGTTTATTTAATCAAGGTTAAAATAGATGTGTTGCTATCTCTGATAATCATTAATGTTTTTTTGCTGACCAGTACTGAATGATGAGGTTTTAAGGCTTTGTTTAGACCAGAGATGAGATAGGGGAAGAAGAGCTGATTTTGTACTTTAAGTTTATTTGATTAAGGTTAAAATAGTTATGTGGTTATTTCTGGTAAGCCTTAATGGATTTTTATGGACTAAGATTGAATGACAAGGTTTTGGGGACGTCTTTATAGATAAAAGATGACATATAAAAGTAAAAGGAAAGATTATAAAGTGGGTTTATCGGATTAAGTTTAAAATAGGTATGTTGTTACTTCTGGGAACCCTTAATGAATTTTTGCTGATTGAATGATGAAGTTTTAAGATTTGTTTATAAATAAGGAGATGAGATATGGATGAAGAGATTGTTTCTAAGAGAAGGTGATGAGTTGTAAAAATTTTTTATACTTGTGACAAGGGGGAAGTTACTTTATAAATTTTTTTTTGCTTTGCTATACTTTTTTTCTTTTTCTTTTTTCTATATTTTCTTTTTTCTTTTCTTTTGCAATCTTTAATAAAATTATTATTAAAAAACCCACAAAGACCTAGCTCCCTGGAGAAGGCTAGGAAAGGTGGAAAAAAGAGGAGAGGATGACCAGCAGCAAGGTGGATGGCTTCAGTTGCAGTGGTGATGAGTGCACCATTGGAAGACCAGGCTGGGGAAAGATCATGGAGAAAATCTATGAATGTAATCACTAATAGTCAACACCTCTTCATGACACATAATCAATGTGTGTGCACGTTAGGAAATCTGGTTCATCCCCTGTCCTAAATGTCTTATATTGAAGGAAATCAATAGCATGCCATGCTGAAGAAAATCAATGGTATATAAGATTTTGATATTAAAAAATTGTCTTTCAGTAATTCTGCATTCTACATTTTTAAAACATTTGGCTAAGAATTTTGTAGCCCTAACAATTTTCGCATGTCATATTTGAAATGAACCTACAAAACAAAATATTATATTTAAATCAAGGGTGGGCAACCATGACTCTAGGGCAACATGAAGTCTTTAGGCCAATTTTATAAGACATTTGTAAGGGATCAAGCGAGATCCTTGAAAAAAAAATCTACGTTTTCTCTGACAGTAATTCAGAGAAATTACTCTGAATATGGGTAGAAAAGATGTGCTGAGAAGAAAAGTAGATTTGGTGAGAATTAGTGTCCTTATCCACCTCTTGCTTCAGCCTTGTTTATCATTTCTAAGCAGCGTGGACCTCAATAGAAAAGATTGTGTTAAATCATGGTGTAGTATGATATAGCTTCATTTGATCATTAAGACTTAATTGCATCAAAAATGTTCCAAAATTATGGTACTGATCCTAGAAGGCCCTTAATGAAAGGAGGTTTAATATTACCTATTCTGCTTGTGAAAAGGTAAAATACTAAAAGTTCAAATCGTTGTGTGAAATCTCACTCTCTATCCTTAGCTATTGAACATGGCTCTGGAAGCCTTCTAGGGAAGATATCCCAGCCAATTGGAATGAGTCGTCGGGCATTCAGTTATGATGATGCCCTGGAGGATACAGCACCAATGACTCCTCCTCCTTCAAATATGACCTCCAATATCTTGTGGAAACAACCAGTCATTCCAGAACACAAATATGAAAAGCTTTCCCAGGTATGCAGTCTGTTGAGCAAATAAAGAGATAGTATGAGGTTTCTAGTGATATTTTCCTGTTGAGCAGGAGATGACAGTTTATTTCCTAACTAACAACTGAAATTAAGCATATTGAAGCATTTGATTAGAAGAGGTGATATATTTTTTAAAGCCATAAATCCTTAGAGGTAAACATCTTTTAAAAATGACACAGTTCTACACTGATAAGACTTGGTAAAATGTTTCTTATAAAAAGAATGAGAGACAACAGTGGAGAGGAGATATTATTCTTAGAGTACTTTGAGCAAAGGCATGTATTTAATTAAAACCTTTTCTATGAAAAAGTATATTCTGCACTGAGTATAAACTGCATGCTCTGAAGCTTATTTTGGAAATGTTAGGTTAAACTGAAGGAAACAGATAAAAACTACAAGCCCAGTTTACTCATTCTGTAAAGTCTTTATTACTGTTTTAATATAGAAGGAATTGATACTTATAACACAGACTGAAAATCTGAAATTCATAAATAAACTATACAGTGGTACCTCTACTTACGAACTTAATCCGTTCCGTGACTCTGATCGCAAGTCGAGTTGGTCGCAAGTTGAAGTAAATTTTCCCATAAGGTTCAATGTAATTACCGTTAATCCGTTCCGGCGTCCGCGGACCACGCGGCAGGGGCGGAAAAACGGCCGCTGACCACGCGGCAGGGCGGAAAAATGGCCGCAGACGACGTGGAACGGGCGGAAAAACGGCCGCGGACCACGTGGAACGGGCGGAAAAATGGCCGCGGACCACGTGGAACGGGCGGAAAAATGGCCGCGGACCACGTGGAATGGGCGGAAAATGGCCGCGGACCACGTGGAACGGGCAGAAAATGGCCGCGGATCCGGTTCGTAAGTCGAGGCGAGTTCGTAAGTAGAGGCAAATTTTTGGGGCTGGAGCTGGTCGTATCTTGAAAAATTCGTAAGTAGGGGCGTTCGTAAGTAGAGGCACCACTGTACTAGCCTTAAATAACTAAAATAACTTTGTATCTTATATAAAACAAAGAGTGTTTTTTAATAAGGGGAGGAAGCAGTTGTGGTTGTCATTCTGATACATGGTCTGTTTTTCAGAAATAGTGAATAGCCTGAAAATTGTGCTTGTCACCTTAAGCAGGAAGTTAATGACAAAAAGTGGAGAGAATTATTGAGAGAAGAGCCTTTTTATTTATTTCTGTAGCAGACTTTTTCCAGTGAAAATTAAAGTGGCTTATTTAGTGAATTCTTGTTATCAAATGGCTACAAGATTGGTGGTTTCAAAATGCTATACAGTACAAGGTAAGAACATTGTAGGCAAGAAAGTGGAAATACATCAACTTAAGAGTATTGCGTTCAATGCAAGGGTTCCAAAACTTTTCTCCATGAGATCAGGAGTTTTATATGGAATTCTCCTAGTTTTGTCTCTTTCTCCTCAAACTGTACCTGGCTTCCTCTGTACAGGTTGAGGAAGGGGAGACTAGCATGCATTCCTCTGTCAAAATTCCCTCATCTTCCTCTGAGGTGAACAAGATACCAGTAGTGAAGGCCAAAGCCACCCACATCATCATGAATTCTCTCATTGCAAGTAAGAGCTCTTGCATTCCTCTGGTAGGCAAGTTAATTTGCACAGAGAATTTTGCAATGTAGGTTGTTTCCCATTTATTTGTGAATTATTTCTGATGTTCTTCTGAATTAAGACATAGTTCTATTTGTGCAGAGGGAAAAATTGCATACCATAATAGGAGGTGACAGATCTTTAAATTCTAATAAAATGTCACAACCACCACTTTGATTCTGATACCTGTTATACCTCAAGTGCAAACTAGCCAATGAAAAACTGAAAAATGTTTCCCAACTGTTATACCACTGTATTGCACTTTTGTGATAGTATTGATCATCTACCACCATCTACCATTCATTAGTTTGGCTAACATACTTGGTTTGTCCAACAAACGTCTTCTAACGAATGGCTGGGGGAGGCAGTTTCTTGCCACTTGTGTATTGGTAGCTGGTACATCTTTGTGGGAAATAAAGAACATACTGACGTAATAGAGAATTAGGTTGAAAAATCAAAAGGTTGGCAATAATATGCACATTCTATTAATGGGCAGATAATTGGAAAATAGGCTGTGTAACTTCATAATCAGTGCTTGAATTAGGACTATAATATAATGTAATTTAAAGCTTTATACCCCTTTCTGTGTTTGGTCTGCCATAGCTTTAGAAACCCTTAGTGTGATCTTGCTATTGAGCAGATGTTCTTGAATTTTATTTATGTGATTGAGTGATACACTGCCTTTATTTTTGTGCAACTCCAGGCAGTGTACATAATGTTCCTGCCTCCTATTTTCTCCACAACAATAACACTGTGAGGTGAGTTGGGCTGAGAGAGAATGATTGGCCCAGGGTCACTCAGCTGGCTCTCCTGCTTAAGGGAGAACTCTATTTGTCTAGTAACACAACAGCATGGAAGATGAGTTCTGCAAATCTGTATCATCCAAGGTTACTTTTCTTTCCCATCTAATTAAAATTGTCTAGCAAGGTTTACTTTAATGTAGAAAATGTTTTATTTAGGAAAAATGATGATGAAATGTATTTTAATATTTAAAAACTCTGTATCTTAGTGGTAGAATATTTTGTTTCAGTATCTAAGGATCAAAGTTCATATCCTGTTGTCTCCTGCTGAAGACTGAAATCTTGGAAGCTGATGTCAGTTGAAATAGTACAGAGTTAGATTATTAATGATCTGCCTCAGCATAAGGGCACTGGGACCTCATTTACCAAAAAAAGCAACAAGGAATGGCAGTGTTTTTGACCTGAAGAGAAAAAACCTTGAAGGGTAGCATTATTAAGTTCTGGCATTCCCAGAACTTAATACTGCTCTTGTGCTTGGTAGCTTGCTACTTAGCAGTGTTTTATTTCTTTGCATAGAAACCTATATGGAAGAAATCATTAGAACATGCTGGAATAAAGCTTAAAAAATCTGACTCTAGAACAAATGGGAGAGGGAAAGTGTGTGTATTTATGTGAATGAAAGAATTCTGAGCCATTGATACAGTCCTAAATTATCTTGCTGTTATGATCTACATCAAGTCCTCATTTCCATTTTCTAAAGTTTCCATGTTCAGAATGTTCTAGAACCTTTGTTATACATGGTATAAACGGTTTAAAGAAATTCCACACTCTACTTTACTAGTTAGTGACTATGGATGTTTATGACATCGCTCTTAGAAAACTATAGTAGGCAGCACAGTTTGGAGAAATGTGTGAATGTGTATTGTTGTCCATTCTAGAACAAACCCAGGAGAGCATTCAGCAATTTGAACAGCAGGCAGGGCTAAGAGATGCCGGATACACTCCACACAAAGGCCTCACTGCAGAAGAAACAAAATATCATCGTGTGGCTGAGTCATTCCATGTAAGGTGCTTGGGCCCTACTATGCTTTAGTCAGTCAATTACTCTAGTTGGTGGAGATGGTTAGTTATTATTTTACAGAACCAAGTGTGGAGGGAAGAGACGTTTATTGCTGTGCATCTTTGACACATTTGTGATTCATTATTTTTTCTGTTATACATTTTTGGATGTGTGTTTAAAGTATGTGTAAATGGGGAATGTGCAAAATTTGTTAATCCAGGACTGGAAAATTCTGGAGAACCCTGCAACATTTCATTTTTTTCTGGACTATGCCATTCTGCAGGTGGTTTGTCAGTACCCAGAAGTAAATCCTCTGAACCAGAAGTGGCTAATGTATGATAACCCCTGGAGCATTTCAAGCCATTTCTGGCCTGCATAATTTACTTCTAGAAACCACTCCTCCAGAATCGCATGATCATCTGGGAAATGGAATATTCTGAGTGGGAACAAAATGGTCTCTTCTTGATGAATTAGTACATTCTTAATGCAAATATAGCGCTGTGAATTCTTGATTCAGTATCAATGCATTGGCAGTGAAAGTAACACTATAAGCCCCTGTTTCCATGGTATCACAATCCAGCCTTTTTGAGGAAGGGCATTTTAACTTACTGCTACTGGGAGGCAGCTATTTTTTTTTTTTTATCTGCCTGTCGCAGTTCATGCTAAACTGGCTAGATAGAAATAGAGAGATGTGACTTCAAAATGGTATGCTCTGAAATATATCTACTTATTTCCATAAAAATCTATAATCTTGAATGAAGCTTTTTTACATATCATC
Organism: Python bivittatus; assembly: GCF_059951505.1. Taxonomy (NCBI): domain Eukaryota; kingdom Metazoa; phylum Chordata; class Lepidosauria; order Squamata; family Pythonidae; genus Python; species Python bivittatus. The sequence goes on along the minus strand of NW_028277035.1, from coordinate 42,884,629 downwards.
AAATGCTTTCATAAAGCTGTGCTGACAAAAAATGTGGAATCAACTTTGATTATTGGTGGGGTTTAGGTTAAATTCAGAAAGTTTCCAAATGTTTGTCTGTTGCCTTTCTAACAGAATTTGAAGATGCAAAGTGGAGAGATGGTTAAAGAAGATAAACAGGCCTCTTCTGCCCAGTCCACACCAAGCAGCACTCCTCATTCTTCTCCCAAGCGCTCATACAGGTAAATTTCCTAAAAGGAAAGTAAAATCACAAATTGTCTGAATGTCTTGAACACCTAGATTCCTTTGCATATTTTAAGTATTCATATTAGGAATCTGTTTGATTCTCCAGATGTTGTGTTCTTACCGTTGATGGGTATTTTGTGAAACACTTCATATAAAGTTCCCCTAGATTTATGTTCTGTTTTAAATTTACTTGAAGTGAGAGTATCTGTGGGGTAGAGATGCTTGTGGAAATCTGATGCACAAAAGTCTAGTTCCCCTGTTTTGGTTTCTGGTTCTTTCACTGAAGGGGCTGGTTTAGTCATGGAACGTATGCTTCTGTCACTGGTCCTGATCGTGCTTCCATGGATTCCAACAGTGGTGATGGTGATAAAGTACCACCTGAAAAATGGAGCATTTTCGGACCTAGAGCTCTTCAGAGATCTACCACTGAGTCAGGTATAGTATTATTTTGAGAAAACATGATTTTTATATAAAAAAGAATAAATTAAATACACTTTACAGGGGTTCAGAATTAAAAAAGTATAAATTAAGATATGATCAGATATTTCATTGTAGCTGTAGTTCAATTGGTAGAGCTTTTGTTTTGCTAATAGTAAGTTCTGGTTACTTCTTCAGTAAAAAATATCTGATTAGTGGCTGGTGGTGAAGTTTTCCATATTACAATTTGATAAGCTCTTCTAAATGAATTACAATAGAATAGGAACCCTCAACTATTGAAAGGGAGTGTAAGAGTTCCAGGAGTGTATTACTGAGATATGATGGGGGAGAGTAGCAGTGTTGCTGTTTGAAAAATCTACTGAGTTGCATTTCATGATCCCAAGGTAGGGGAGGTGGGGTAGTGCTGATTGGTAGGACAGTCTAGCAGTGACCAGGAACCCCATGCTGGAACTGGTAGTCTGCTGATGCCTATTTACAGTGTTGGGCCATAGGGACAAGCTATCTTGCTTGTGTGCCATTCACCTTGCTGGGCAACAAGATCCCTTCTGGAGCTTATCACAGGTCTGGGGATAGAGTATCCTTGGCTGCTAGTGCTGGGGATCTTTATGGAATTCATGGCCACAATGGCAATCATGTGTTTGTTCCAAGTAATCTCAGGTCTGATACACATAGGCAGTCATATGTGAGATCTGGTTTTTACTTACGAATGTTGACATCTGATCTGAAATTGGAGGATGTAAGAGCTAGTCCTTTGTCTGGTCAGATCATACTCTGGTGATTACAATACTCATTTCTTCTGAGAACTTCCAGAAGGAGTATCACTTAAAATGATCTGCCTCAGGTGCCTGATAGATCTGGGATAGATTCCAGAGGCACTCCAGGATGTTCCTAGCAATCTAGTAGACAATCATTTTGAATACCTGGTTGATCTCTCGAATATGGAGGTGACCAAGGCACTTAATGCACTTTTTACTTCTCTGCCCTGATTGTGTTCCTGCAGCTCTATTTAGGGTGGTCTGTGCCTGTTTGGAATGCAGGAAGATTTTTCTGAGGACCACTTTTAAGATCTTGGGGCAACACTTGGCTGATAAAATCACTGTAATCTCCTTTGGCTTGGACTGTGCATGGGTGAAGTCAGAGGAAGTTATTGGAGTATCATTTTGCAAGGTTACTTGGAATATGTTTCAGCTTGATGACTGAGTGGATAGGATTATCTGTGGGATCCATGTCCTACTTGGTTCTTTTGGGGAGCATGGGGGAGGTGAGGGGCTAGATATGGGAGATACCTAATGTCTTCGGGAGGGAACGGTTATATCCTCCATCTTGAAGGTGGTGGTGTTGCTTCCTTCTGATGAAGACTTCTCTGGACCTTGCCAGACTTGACAACTACCTCTTGGTCCCCAACAGTCCCTTTTTGAGGATGGTTGCAGAGTGGTGAGGCTCTAAATGTAGGTTGGTTGCCCTGGTGGATAACCTGTGTTGAAACCTTGGATGGTGAGGGAGTGCACCACTGCTGGTCCTTTTAGACCTCCTGGCACCCTTTAGTACCATCAACCATGATATCTTTATGAACCTTCTGTGAGATTTGGGAGTTGGGGGTACTGTTCTGCAGTGATTCAGTCAGTAATAATGGGGTAGTTCATCCAAATGGTTGCTCTGGTTCATTTCTGTCTCTTCCTGTTATAATTTAACATTTACATGAAGATGCTGGGGGGCTCCATTCATCAGTATGCTGATGATACCCAATTGTATATAGCCATCCTGGGCTGGAATTCTGTGAAAATCCTGAATCAGGGCTCAGATGATCTTGGGGTCTGGATAGGAATAAACAAGCTGAAGTTGAATCCATGTAAGACAGACATGTTATTTGTCCAGAAACTATTTGGCAGTTTACCAGTTGCAGTGAAAAGTCTGGATAGAGAGGCATTCTTGGAAGAAGTAAGCCTGTGACTTGAGGGGTCACAGGGGTTTTCCTAGATTCATAGCTACTGCTAGATGGGAATGCCCTGGGTCCCATCCATTAAGCGGTGTTATCTGATGGGATCCTGGAAGCGTATATTTATTGCAGCACCTGCCCTTTGGAACAGAATCCCCCAGATAATGATTGCTCTTGTGGCCCTTCTTGGAACATGACGCCTTGGCGCAGTGGTCACCCATATCCTCATCTCCTCTTGAATCAGCTATTACAGTGTGCTTCATGTGAGGCTGCCTTTGAAGGCTACTTGGAAGCTGCAGTTTGTACAGAGCCCCTCTCCTGGCGTATGAGAATCCCTAGTGCAATGTACTGCCTATTGGCTACACTAGGATTCTGGGTACATTTCAAAGTGTGGATTTTAACCTATAATGTTATTTATGGCTTGGCACCTAGATATCTGCAAGACCACCTACTTTGGATTTGTATGTCGCAAATGGGGATGCTGAGGCTGTGAGATCAGGGTGAGAAGGGTAGAGTAGCCTCTCTGGGAGTATCACAGTGCTATGATAGTTTATCTTCAAAGAACTGGAAAAATTCCTGCCAACTTTGGAAGAGCTGCTATCAAACATTGTCAATAATAATGCTTTTCATTTTCCTCTTCCAGTTTGTATCTTTTGCTGAAGTTCTAGTAGTAGCAAAGGTATATATTGAAGGATCTATTATAATCTATTTTGTATTACTATATATTGCCTTAGGGGGCTTTACCATTCAGACATATAAGGGTGCTCAGAAGCCATCTCCAGTGGAACTGATGCGTGTACAGACCACCAGGATGTCAGAGGACTCTGCAGATTTCAAGCCTCCCAAGATGGATATTCCACATATGGAAGAAAAGAGGCGGTCTCCGCATTCTCACAGTCTTAAACCCCGGGACTTGAATGTGCTTGCTCCCTCTGGATTTTAGGAGTATTTCTACTTAAATGGCGCAATTATGTTCTTGCTATCTGATAGGGTAGACTCCATTCCATTCATGAACCCCTGATAAAAAAAGACAACTCTATGCCTTCTAGCTCAGAATTATAAATGGTGATGAAATGAGGTCTGGGCAGCTTTCTGAATTTATTGCTTTTCCCCCTCTCAAATGGCTCTCTGGGTACACTATAAATCAAAGTGATCCTATTAGTGAAATTCTGACAACAAATCCTGTGCTTCTTTATACAGCTATACTTCAAAAAGGAAACCTACAAAACTGTTGAAGCTGTTTTGAATATTTGCGCTCCCACTACTAGATTTGATGCTGATGTTCAGACCAGATTATCAATAGACACTGCATTATTTTTTAATATCTAAATGTTTTTTTTTGAAGCTTGAAGGGAATCCAGGAAAAAAAAAAAAGGAAATGTTATGGTTTGCTAAGGTGTTGTTCCTGGAGGAATTATTTTTCAAATGCAGTCACTCTTGCTGTTTTCATACATAAAAGTTCCATGTCTAAGAAAGTTTTAGAATTAAGTAAGTTCCCCTTCTAGACCTGTGGCATGAAATATGGTATTGTTTATGGTGGGTTTTGTTATTGTTGTTGTTGAAATCAAATGATTCAGCATAAAGTTGAATGTAGGCAAATTTCTTCATTCCTAAAGTAGCCAGACTCTTTTTTAATAAGGGAATCTAAGAACTGAAATCCCTTGGAGTTTGAAAATTGTAGCCATGCTTTCTATGAAAAGAATGTGAAACAGAATGTCATAGAAAGTACAATAGTCATTCCTATTTAGGCTTCTTTGGGAGGCAAAGGAATCCAAAATAAAATTATTTAAAAGAACATGGGAATATTTTAATTCAGCTGCTCAATGTGTGAATGTTACTATTAATGCTTGATTGAACACCTATTTTCTCAGATTTCTATTTTAGAATCATTCAGAGATATCATGAAAGATAAAAGTGTTTGGTATATGCTCTAAGGCAAATGGGCATATATTGTTTCTTTCTTTTTTAGTTTAAGGCTGTTGAATGATATTACAGTAGTGAGATGGCAACTTAGAAGCATTCCATTATATAAATCCTTTCTTTCTTTCTCAACAGCATCTCAAACAGCATATTTCATGAACCTTTTTTATGTCTAAATTGGCTCTATGTCCTATTAAATCCAAATTTTGTTTCCTATAAATTGTGGGTGCTGCTATATCTAAGAGACTTAACAATCCAGCTTCATCTTTTTTCTTCACAACATCTGCAGCTTGGACCTGTATTGCTTTGATAGTGCTGTATCAGCTCATCACTGCTTGTACCCAGGAGACAGTGATCCTGCTTCTTGCTTAATGTTTAATTTATTTGGTAGTGTTTTGTGCTCATGTCTCTATGCCTAATACTTTTGCAGAATAAACAAACATGAATTAATCTAGAGGTATGCCTATTGCATAGTATACAGATAGTCCTTGTTTAATGACCACTCATTCAATGACCGTTCAAAGTTATGGCACTGAACAAGTGGTACTTATGACTGGTCCTCAAAGTTCTTGCTGTCCAAGCACTCCCACAGTCACGTGATCGTGATCTAAGCGCTTGCAGCTAGCTTGCACTTATGACAGTTGCAGCATCGCACGGTCATGTGATTGCCATTTGCGACCTTCTCTGCCAGCTTCCACAAGCAAAGTCAATGGGGAAGCTGGCAGGAAAGGTCACAAGTCGCTCCAGTAAGTTGCTCCCATTCTTTCCCCCACCCAGCAGCAGCCACCCCCAGCCCCACCGTGCTTGTGCCAGCCACCGACATACCTTCCCCTGCCTGGCAGCAGCCACTTACCTGCCTGCGGGCCGCCTGGAATTCAGTGACCCATGATCCTTGCTTATTGACGGCAGCTGGGATTGCTGTCGCTAAACGACACGGTCATGTGACATTGTGCTTTACAACTGCATTGCTTAGCAATGGAAATTCTGGTCCCGATGATTATCCTTAACTGAGGGTTACCGTATTTTTCCGTTAATAAGACACCCCCATGTATAAGATGACCCCCACTTTTCCAACCCAAAATTAAGAAATCAATATTTTAAAGATAGTGCAGAACACATTTTTATTTAGTAATTAGGTAACATTTACCTACACTCAGTGGGAGGAGGTCCAAACTGTCTCTCTCCAGCTCTATTTCCATGCTCTTTTGCATAACTGATTACATTCAGTTTGAATTTTGCAGAGTAAGACATTAGCTTATTTATTTTTTTATTTTCCGACATCTTTATGGGCTCAGAAAGCTCTGATATTACCGGTCCCTGTCACATCTGTACACTGCCTACACGCTCTCCACCTCCAACGGGATGTGTTCCAATTGGTTTGTTCACCATCAGCTGACGTCAGTTACATAAGGCTCGTGATTGGAGGAAGTCTGTTTGCAGAGACAAGCTATCAGCAATTTCACTCGTGATTGGAGGAAGCCTGTTTGCAGAGACAAAGTATGGGCAGTTTCGCAACCGCGCGATTCTCTCCTCGGCTTATGTCCTTGCATAAGACACCCTTCAATTTTTAGTGTAATGATTTTAGAAAAAAGTATTGTCTTATAGACTGAAAAATATGGTACTTATTATAGCAAGATCTCAGCCTTGCATGTATTATCTGTTACTAAGATTTATCTGGGAGCATGTCCTATTCTCAGTGAACTGACATCTGTATAAATATAGTCCTGTACATCTATCTAATCTCCAGTAACCTGCCATCTTAAAAAAAGACAAAGTTCATTCTGCTTTTCAGCTAATAAAATAATTTATTATAAAAGGTGTACAAAACTTGAATGGCAATAAAACTAGACAGACAAACCTGTATGTTAACAAAAATTTAGAATAAACTTGACAAGTCCTTGAGCTATCCAGTGACTGGGAATACAGTGCATTTTACTGAAATACAAAGAAAGAGGGCTTAATCTTTAATTTTTTAAAAATAACTTATTACGCTTACTTTCCACTTGGAAGAAGTCCATCTTTCAGCCATCCAATAGCCCTTCTAGTTAGATATCCATAGCAGTGAAAAGCAATACTTGAAGTAGTTCAGTCTTTTCTTTGATGGATGAGGGAATTGGCAGTCCCAGAATTTGGCAGAGTTTTTTGCGGAAGCTCTTAATGCTGTGCTTTATATCCCTTTTTTCAATATAATCATGTAACTGTAGTTTGGGTTTAGCAGCTCTGTTAATTAAATTAATACGTTCACAAACTGAGCTTCTTAAGTGCCCTATAAAAAAGGGGTAGAAGCAGTTGTTGAAAGTTAGTTATAAAGATTATGCTTTACCACCAGATTGATATTTAAGGCTCTAATTAACATGTAGTAGTTGTAACAGGCAAAATTCTATTTCATCCCATGTGAATTAAAATTAATGTGTGAAAAAGTCAGTTTTTAAAAATGCTAGAATTCCAAGATACTCTGAGGATTGCATCTCTATACAATGGAATATGCTTCCAGCATGTAATTCTGTCAATTAAACAGAAGTATTTTTCCATACATAATTGCTCCTGTTTGGTATTAGTGAGTGATGGCAAACCTCTAAGGTTGCACACAAAATAAAAATAGCTTTATACTAAGTTCAGTACAAAACAGCTCCACTTGAAACACTGAATTCATAGAAGCAATGAGAACTCAAAATTATCCCTTGCTCAGTCAATGGAATGATTTAATTTTTTAAAACAGTTTTAAAATTCCCACAATAATGAAAGCAACAGTTGCTCTTCACAGTCAGTGTCTGCCTAAACAGGTTCAAAACTGAGTCCAGCAATGAAGTACCAGCAGTAAATTCATTCAATATAAACAACACAACTGTAAAAAGATTATTGGGTTGAGGCTTCTTCCAAAAACACATGGTTGTGTAATGCACATTTCTTGTATTTAGCATTGCTGCAAAGTTAAAGTAACAGCTTTTGCCTTTGGCAGACTCCAGCTCAGTTACAAAGTAAAGTAGGCAACAGATTGTGTACTTTTACAGTTGGATTGCCACCTAAAAAAGAAACATTGACCATATGGATACCTTTGAACTTCCCAATAGCAAATAATTTTAAAATGGAAGCAAACCTATCAAGCAAATAATTTCTGTTCCAGATAGTTTTTAAGCTCAAATGTATATTTACCCCTTACTTTTGGCCTGCCCTCCATTTGATTAACTCCAACCAATGGCAGCAGGGAAGAAAGACATACCTGACATTTTATTGGCTTACGCTTCTCCCAGACTCCGTGGTTTGGAAGAATGAAAGACAAACAGAAATAAGCCAATTGTAAAACACTGGAACCCCAAACTACATGGAATGAAACACTTCATTTTTATCCAAAGTTAGGGACCACATGTTAGAGTGTAAGGTGTTTTCTTCCAAGCTTGTAATACCTGAAATAGCCATTTCAGGCTTTGAATATTTTGCACGTCTCTGCGTACAAGATGCTCTATTAAGTAGTTTTCTAGCTGACAGTACAGACCATTGATCAGACAGTTATGCAGAGAAATTAATGAGCCATAAGCAAGTTGCTCACCTAGAACTATAGTACGGTAACTCAGCAACAAGAAGTTCAGTTGATTAAGCATCTCATCCCATCTCTGCCATGTTGCTTCATTGTCCTGTAAACAGAAGGGTTTTATTTAGGATTTTACAAATGCTGCATATTGATATTTTAAAAGTGTTTTTAAATAGTATACTTCAAAGAGCTTTTGGTAACAACACACTCATATTAAGCAGTGCATAAACATTGTAGGGATGAGCACAGTTAACATTTCAGGTTTTAGTCCTGTCAGTATAAATGAAGGAAGCAAGCACTGAATTTACCTGATATGGTAGCCCCAGAGAAAAGTGGTTCAGAAAATGCAATATTTTTGCCAAAGACAAAGGCTGTTTGGTTTGTATTGGGCAGCTATGTTCGAAAATGAGCTCCAACACTTTGCATCGTAGAAGGTGGGACTCCATTGTGCTCAGGAAGATGTCCCTGCAAGTGGATACACTGGATATAGTGAAAAGTTTCATTTTCTATGCTACCTTTTGACCAGTAATTTCACAGAGGCTTGTATCTAAATCAAAGGAACAATATAATGAAACAAGGAAGTCAAATGAAACAGTCTTCTCTGAATCTGCATTGTCCGATCAAATGAAACTTGTTCAGGCAAAGATAAATCAGCAGCACAGGTGGTCTCAATTCTCTGTGGATTAGAGAAAAATGCAAGCTCTTTCTATGACCAGTGAAGTTCACTTAAAAGGTTTGGTGACTATCTCTTATATACCTCAATTATTGCAGGCAGAAAAATTAAAACATGCTATCCTGCTACAGATGTTTACTTTGTGGCACCTGGAGAAATGTTCAGTCGAGGTCAGGATAGATTTCATCCTAAGCTTATCTGCTTGATTTCAATTTGATAAACAGCCACGCTTAACACTCATAGCCTGAAGGACAAATTGATTAATGTGATATGCTGCACTATAGAAATATGATAATGGCTGATTTTGAAATACTAAAACTATAGCCATAAAATTATTAAATGGAACGTTTACAAGGTGACCTGGGGATGAAACTGAAATGTGCTGCTATGTAATTTAGGCTTCTACGCTACTACTAGTAAATTTTACAACCTATAACCAGTTCTAAAACCAGCTCATTAATACTTTTCTCAAGAAACTAGGCATATGACAGAATTCTATAAAGATATTATTAGCAAAAAATGCATAATTTGTAGAATTAGACATTAACTGGAAAACTTAAGCCTGAATTTTTAGCATGTTGCCTTTAAATGTACATCAACATTTCCTAACATAGTACCTTCCAGTTTAAGTTGGGCTAATTTAAATAGATTAAAGGATCTTACAGATGCCTTTCTCTAGAACATAGCTGAATGTCAACTGTATTTTCCCTAACTGCTTTATAATTAAATTTTAACCAAATTGTGCCTTATTGCCATGGGAGTGAAGTCAAACCAGTCTTCTTCCATTGGCCATCCTTTAGGTGTGCTGAACCACACCTCAGCCTGAGGCGTATTGGGAGTTGCAGTCAAACCATCTGATAGGCACCAGACTGCAAAAGACCCATACAGATCCTGTATACTGAGTGGGTGGGGGAACCAAGTAAGCACTGGCAAATAGATTAGTTGTCTGTTAATTTTTGTTATATCTGATTCAGAACATGTTTTCTAAATTAAAGGGAGATGTTACAGAAGTTTATAAAACTGAACAAGGGCAGACAGTGGATCGCTGTAAGTATTTTTCATTCATACAATATTAGATTTTGGCATCATTCAGTATATCTGAATGGCAACAAATTCAGGTCAGATTAAAATATGTACTTTTTCTGTAAAATGTGTAATTATGGAATTTACTGCCACAAAATATAGTAGATTACCAGCAGGTCACAAGAAGTTCATGAAGAAGACATCAGTGATTAGCCATGATCCATATATGGAGGTAAAGTTGGTCAAAAGTCTCTCCCCTCATCTTCTGCGGATCTTTTTTCCCCAAGGTGGGACAAGGTGAGAGAAATTCAAATGTATTTATGGTGGAAAATGAAAGTATTTCATTTTCAATTTCATTTTTAGAAACCTTACAATTAATGAAGTGATCAGTGACTTTGATTTCTCCTGGCCACCTTTTTATAGACTTTTACAAGCTCAGCCATGATTCTGCTGTTGCTTGGCTGACCAGCCTCTGTGTGCTTTGAAAGGTCTTTTAAAAAATTAGCTTATTTTGTTACTGGACACATCTGGGAATCTATGGACTTCCAGATGTGGCTGTACTCTAGTAACCTTCATTACCGGTAATGGTGATAGAGATACTGGGAACTAGTTTAGCTACATTTGGAGATCCACAGATTTCTCTAGTCTCAAGGAACCCTATATTTGCATCATACAAATGTATCCACCTGGGAACATGTAGTTAAAAAAGCAAGGGCATGCAGTTTGTTCTTTCTGTACTCAAAAAAGTACTTTGGCATGGCTCTCCAAATCTGTGGTAGACATTTAGTCATCTTCTCTTAGAAAAAGCACAGATTCAGCACTTGGTCTTTGCTCAGAACTGCCTGTCTGACGACCTAGGAATATAATGAGAACGCTGCCAATACAGTGTTGAGCAATCAACACAGAAGTCAGTTCTGAGAAAGAGTGAACTCAATAGTTGTTTACTTATCCCTTACCTTTGGCAATGCTTGGGAATTTTCCACAGGAAATCAAACACCACACCTGCAATTTTATTGGCACTGCAATTTGGAGACTTGTCCACTTCAACTGCTATAGAAAGCATCCTCTGCAGAAGTGCCGCTTCCCTAACCCAGAGAAACCAAATGTTACTCAGCTGACCTCCACCATATAGTGGAAGTATGAAACCACAGGCTAAGGCAATCATTGCAACCTTCAGATCAGTCATTTCAGAAGACTGAGGAATCTGAGTTTATTTCTTGAATTGCGGTAGACAACACCATTTAGATCCTGCTGTTTAATGAAACTCATATAGCCTTGGGAAAGTGAATGAATGAGATGAGAGCCAATTCCAAGCAATTTGCCCCTTGAGGTGGGGTTGCTGTCAAAACTGCTTCCTCTGGTTGAGCTACCACATAGTTGGAGACTGTCTGAATGCTCTTCCCGTGAAGAGTAGTCATATCACATGTGTCTACCAATACTTCTGTTACTGTTATTTTTTGCACCACTCTTATAACAGGAGGGAGGCCCTGTCCAAAAGGATACTGATCTTTCTTTTCTGTTGGCATCAACTGAAACCGGATGAGAGGTTTGTACTGTGCAGCTCCCCAATGTACTGACAATGGACATTCTTAATTACCATTGTAATACATACGTACCTATGTATAGTATATGGATTACTGTAACATGCTGTACATGGGGCTGCCCTTGAAGACCATTTGGAAGCTGCATCTGGTGCCAAATGTGGTGGTATGGGCAGTTACGTGCACTCCTTGAGCAGCACTTGTTACACCTCTGCTTCATTGGCTACTGGTGTGCTTCCAGGTGCAATTCAAGGTGCTGGTAAAGACCTATAAAGCCCTATGTAGCATGGGATCAGGATATTTGAGAGACTGCCTCTCCCTCGTTACAGCTATCCATCCCATCAGATCTGGCAAGGGAGGCATGTTATGGGTCCCCTCTACTAAGAAATGTCATCTGGTGGCACCGAGGAACAGAGCCTTTTCTGCCATGGCACCTGTCCTTTGGAAGGTCATTCCCCCGGCATGTAGATTGAGGAAGGGCCTGAAGATTTGGCTGTGCCATCATGCCTGGGGGTCCAGCAGTAATGGCGAGCCTTGGCAATGGCAATATTAAATGGATGTATGATTTACATTCACCGACTGTGATTATGTTTTATTGAATTTTAATTGTGGTTTTAGGACAGTTGTGTTTAACTGTTGTGAGCCGCTTAGAGTCACACTTGTGAGATGGGCAGCTATATATATAAATAAATAAATATTTACATTTTAAATTAGTCACAACCAAGTGCACTCTATACCATTAACACTTTCTGAATGTGTTTAGGCCATCCCAAGTTTGGAAAGGTTTGTTTTCTCACATAAAACAACAGATACTGTTTTATTTAAGATTAGGATCTTCAAGGAGAAAAACACACTATAGTATGAATCTCAAAGAAAGCAAAATTTTGAATCTGCTTACTTTTGAATCTGAAATTGTATGGAGGCATCCTCTTTCTGTTCTGTCTTATTTAAGGGCAGTTCTGGAGAGGAGTTGCAGCTCTGAGCTCTGGATTTGTCTGTCAATAGACTTCTGGCTTCCTGTATGTATTTTCTGTGCTGGGAATTTCTGGCCCCAGTGACAACAGCTATTAGCCATTCAATCACTTCCCTGCATAGGAATAGGAATTAGAGATGTGCGCATGAGATACATATTCTCAGATACTGCTTATACATGCAGGTTTTTTTTAATAGTAATTTTATTAAAGATCATAATTTATAACAGTAAAAACTAATACAAACTGAAAAAAGAAAAGAAAAAGAAAAATAGAAGGTGCAGAAAAGAAAAAAAAGAGAAAAGAAAAAATAAGAATATAGTAAAGAAAAGAAATATATAAAGAAGTGAGTTCCCTCTTCATCACAACAAGCATAAACAATTTTAGTAACTTATCACCTTCTTTTAAAATACAACAAATGATCTCTTCTTCCCATATCCCATCTTTTCTATAAACAAATCCATAAAACCTCGTCATTTCAGTCCTGATGTCAGCAAACAGCCCATTAAGGGTTAATTGATTTCTTTTCATTTTTTCTTTGCCCCTATTTACAAAAGTCTTCAAAACTTTAACAAGCCTCTTTTGTAAATCCAATATGGGAAAATTATCCAGGTTACTCTCTTGGTTGTTGTTTGTATATCCCTTTTAATTATTAAGACATCAACCGGTTTCTTTTGTATGTCCAGTGTAACTGCTTTTTCCATGTCATTCTTGTAGCCTGCCATTTTTAAATCCACCTTCAAATCAGTCTCAATCATGTCAGGTAATACTTGTTCCTCTTCCATAGCATCTTTTAAACAAAGTCTGTCTATTCAGGCAGGTACTCTTAAAATTAACTTCTGGGTCCATTGTTCAATAACAGCCTTCAATATGTCCAATACTGAATAGCCTTCAATATGTTAAAATATTTTGCTTCATTCTGTATTAGTAAGTTGAGTTTGAGTGTTCTTCTCCTTTAATTGTAATCTTTAGTTCCTTCTAGTTCCAATTTCTAAAGTCTTATCTTACTATGTTTTCTTAAAAAATTCAAAACAAAAGCATTTTCCCACAGGAAGGGTTCTTTATAATTAATTCCAAAATCTTATTTCAAATTTATCTGGACTCTTAGTCCATTTGTAACTTTCTAAAATCAAAGTTTTAATCACCCTTCTGCTGTTTATTCCAGAAATTTTTTTAAAGTCCTTTAACTTGTATTTAAAACTTCTTTCACTAAGGATTGAAATTCACCCAATGCTGTAAAACCTATTGATCCAAAGGTCCCTAATAACTGAAAAGCAGTTAACAAGCAATTTCCAAAAGTGAATAGGAAAGGAAATATGCAAACCCGGTGTCCTTTTACAGGTGTCGACTGTGGTTTGAGCAAGATGGCTATTCTCTCATCTCCCAGAACTCTAAATCCACCGGAGACTGCTGTCTTGCGGTCTCCTTGTGAGGAGCAGCTATCTGGAGCACTTGTGGGTGATCTCAAGTTCTCTCCTTGTCCAGAGGAATTACAAAGAACAGGTCTACTTGATGGTTCTTCATTCCGCCACAGTTGTTTACTCTGCTTTCCACAGAGCCTTCTACAGTTTGCCATTTCTTCCCCGGAAGTCCCGCTCATACATGCAATTCAGTTTTGTCCAAATGAGGCTTCACTCTTTTTTATAATGTTCTAGGTGGGTGGTAGGGAACTTGCAGCCCTCATCCTAAATCCCAAAGTCCTTTGCATACAAGCAAATCAGACCTTGGACAAGAGCAGTCTGTCTCTTATTTGGCAGCCTGCTATGTGCATAGAAAGAAAAAGAGAAACAGAAAAAGCCAGAAAGAGAGAGGATTAAGTGCCCTACCTGCCATTTGCTTCACCACCACCCCCCTTCTAGCCCCATTGCTTTAGCTGACGCTCAGACAAGTTTGTTGTTGCCAAAGGCAGCAATGGGTCCAAGCAGTGGAGCATATTTGGAAATAAGAGATTTTTCCAGAGCCCCAGGATCCTGCTCTGTGAGTGAAAATACAAATTACTTGACATTTCCGAAGCACTTGTCACAGGAAAGCACTGCCTTGGCAATGGATCTGTGCAGAACATCAGTCCTGATCATCCTTTGGAAGTCATCTTCTAAGGTCTGTATCACATACTGCAAGAACAGGAGTCGGCCAGGAATCATCTCTTCCTGTGGAAGTCAGACAGTTTCAGAGACAGAATAATGAATCACAATGTTAGGTACCACTATAAAGCAACTGATCTGCCCCCATAGAGGAAGGCCCACCCAGTCAATTAGTTACTGACATAATGGACAAACTGAGGTGAAAAACTGGTATTGTCATAGGAAGCAGTAAAAAAAAGGTATATCTCAATGGCTGGGTTTGCACCATGTTCTGGACTAGAACAATCTTTTGACTGATTGATTTGTGATGTATTTTGTGGTTTTAGCATTTTATACCAGCCGGGTTTTAAAAAGGGCCTGTTGATACTTGTGAATGTTATGCATGCAGCCCACACAAAAACAAAAATAAGGGCCTGATCCACAGATGGATTTGGCTGCAAAATTTGAGGTATTTACCCATAGTAATTTACACCCAGTAAATTGTACTGTATTTACACACAATACTGTATTTACACACAGTAAAAATATATTTACCCACAGTAAATACAAAACAGTAATAAACAGAAGCATTCTAAAAAAATGGAGCCCTACACCAGAGCAGTCACATGATGGTGTCATCCCATATCTAAACTAAACTAAAAGCCCTCCAGAAGCGCTTCAACTAAATCAACTGCAGGCAGGCAATCAATATTGGGGAAATCTTTCCTCTGAGGGAAGGCTATTTCATAACATGGGGGTCATGATGGAGAAGCAATGCTCCAGATCCCCAGCCCAGCATTCTGGCAGGTCATTAGGGTGGTACTGACTGAATCAGGAGAGTCCTCTATGTTTACTTAGTGCAAAATCTGCTGGTATGCCTGCTGACATACCATGTGGTGGAGAATGGAGGTCAGGGGACATGAAAGTGACTAACAGTTGTGGGGCAAATCCCACCCCGTATTGCATCAACAACTCTGTTGCTGACAAAAGAGTGACACTTTGTGTGCAAAAAGCCAGGCTTCACCTAATGTGAGACTAGGCTGAAGCTGCCATAACCTAAAGATGATGTAAGCAGAGAGGACAAAAGCCAGGAATCTTGTCAAAAAGATCCCTTTGGGGAGGTAGATCAAAAGGAAACAAGTAATTAAGGAAACAAAGGAAAAATGTCACCTGAAGCAGACAAAGGAGGCTGGGCCTGAGGCCAGTCTCATCAAGAACTCAAGATTTGTAAATCAACAAAGCAAGGACTTTGGGGGATAAAAGGGGTCCTGAAGCCCGCTCATTCTCTGAGTCCTTCTGGATCCAGACTTGGTGGCTTCTGTCCCTCTAGCTAATGCCTGGCAGCCTAGTTGAGAAGGGTGTGGGTAAATGGGGATGAGGGTGGGTTTGAGAGAGAGAGAGCAAATGCACATTGTAATCAGTAAAGTTTTGCTGCTACTTTAAATTCATTGGGTCTTCATGTATTCCAAGGAACCTGATGTGCCTCAGTATTCCACTGAAAGTGATTTGTGTGTGTTCCTAATTATTTCCCAGCTGTTGACCAGGGATGTGTGTCTTGTCTGCTCTAGCCGCACCTATCTGGAAAACCCAGGTACAAAGGAAGGGAGGCTTACAAGATCTGCGTGCCCCAACAGGTTGTGAGTGTATGAGTGACTTACCATAAGCCAAACCTTGGAGTGCATGTAACATTGAGAGATGGTAAAAAATATAGTTCAGCTTTGGTTTAGGAAAACTTGAAATCAGATGGCTTGAATGTGAGCAACGAATGAGAGGAAGGCTACATTATGCAGAGATTTTTGCAAGAACAATTAGGGTTCTCAAGTTGAATACAGGGGACATGTAGAGATCCCCAAGGTATGAAAAGCAGACCATTTTGCTGCATCAAAACCACATATATTAGGGTTAATTTACTTCAGTTCCTCCCTGTGTGGTTCCAAGATGGATTGTTTAATAAGCTCTGGTTCACTAACAATAACTTCAGTGGCTTTTTCTGCAATATCTTCAAAGTAGTCTTAGGCAGGCTGGTTTGATTCAAACTGTTTTGCCAATAGAAGAGAAGTGTTTTGCTTTTACACAGGGCAGCTTCTGAAACCCTTAATTTCATTGCAAGGACAAGACAGGAGAAGGAGTTTCTGAGCTTTTCTTCTCATCCAAAGGGGGCTCATCAACATACCTGCACTTCCATGACCTCATTTAGCAGTTGCCAGTCCCACACCACTGTATCAGCTGTTGCTGGATGAAGTCTAAAAATTAGAATTAAGCTTTTTATATCATCATATATTTGTCAAAACTTGCTGCTAAACAGTTTAGATGTAACACATTTCAAATTAAATCCAATCTAATTGATTCCTTATGGGTCCTATTTATATATATAAAAAAGAGACTATTAATACTTAGGGCACATCAGTTTAGGGCAGGGATACCTACTCATTTTGAGCCCAAGGCACTTATGACATTTTGAAATCAAGTCAAAGAAAATGTCTGCCATGGGGAGGAAGCTTTGCCTCATTAGTTATGATCTTAATTGATACCACAGCCACAAAGCTAAAAAAGAATAGTGGCCTGATACAAAACAGCACCAAATACAGAAGGATTGGGAGAATACTTACGCCTGGATTTTCATCAACAACATGTAAGCATCCTTCTGTATCTCCTGTTGCCCCTCTTGATGCTCTGGGCTCAGCAGAATCTGCCTGACCACACAGGTTGTGACCTCTTTTGGTGGGTAGTATTGACAGGATACATAATCCATAAGGAAATCCAAGGTTCCCTGGAAAAAATTCTCTTCAATTGTGCTGGACACCATGTTTAATCTTCGGAATGGAATAGGTTGGGCTTTTAGTCTTTTATCCTGTGCATAAAGGAAATTCAACATGCATATAATATTTGGGTAGCAATTATATGGGGTGAACATTTTTCTTCAGATAATTCTATTGGTAAGTTTGCCCATTTTTAAAAATAATTTCGTTTATTAAACATAAATTATAGACATTGGTTGGAATCATATTTCTTTCAATTTTAGGCTGAAAGTGAAAAATGTTCTAATTCAGACTTCCCCACAAAGCTTGCATCATCACTAGCATTGAAGAAGAACTTGTGTGTTTGGTCTTACACTAAACCTCTTAGCTAAACTGAAAGCTCTGTGATGTTAAGCACTACTTTGCAAAGGCGGCTGTCATAAAAGGGAAGATTAGAAAATGTTTGCTCTAGTTCAGTGATCCCTAACCTCTTTTGGAGCAGCAGGAACATTTCATAGGTTCTCCAAAAAAGAGGAAAAGAAAAAATGGGTGGGGGCCTACCCATTTTCAAAAGGTTGCTACAGTAGGTATGGCCAATATCATACAATATCCATCAGCTGGCTGATGAGATGATTCCCTGATGCACTCCACAGGTATGCATGACTGGAGGGCAGGGCAAATGGATGGAAGAGTAATGACTATACCAGCATGATGGTATCATCAAACAAACGACATGGTTCATGTAGTTTTATTAAATACATGTGAGATGAAGTCATTGCATAATCATGCTATTTGCACAATGACTTCATCTCACGTGTATTATAATATCAAGCTGCTGTCTCCAGGATATTCATTATTACTATTGTTTGGTCTTTTTCAGGGCACTAGATATATTTACCAACAAAACACTGGGTTATAGCCATCTACCATTTTTATTTTTTAAGAGGTCTATATGGACTCCAAGGACTCTCTTGAAAACAGGCTGGTACTTGCTTTTTCAACAGTCTTTAAGAAATTAACAGAATGGTGTAGTGGCTAAAGGAGGTGCCCACGGATACCACATTAGGGATCTCAATTTTGGTTTATCATGCTGGATGCATTATAGTGAGCATTTATATAGCTTTGTTTGGCTCAAGCTTCAACTGATGTTGGATATTACAACCTGCTTGGCCTCATCCTCATCCTCTTTGGTGTGATGCCTTCTACCTCTTATTATCCAAGCCAGAGATTCCGTTTGACAATAAGAATCAATTAAGGTTCTGTCTGACATATATTAATCAATTAAGGAAGAAGATTCAGCAAGAAACATACACTGCTAGGATGACATGGAATTAGAACATGTATTTCAATATGAACTTCGTGCTTCCTAGAGGAAGTGAGATTGTTAGTTACTAAGTTCTTAGAAAACAAGACAAAACGGTTAAACCAGAATGTAATAAGGCATCACCTGATAGTTGAGATTTGGTAGATTTGCACATTGTGCAAACTTATGGTTTATTTCATTGTAATTTACTGAATTAGTACAGTTGACTGAATTTCCATAACATACTGAGCTAAAACCAAACAAATCACAATTTGGCTTAGATGATATCTGAACAAAATCAGAAAGGAACACTGCTTTTATAAGCTATATTTTGGAGAAGATGTTCATAATTCTTATAATAAAGCCTTGAACTGTGGAATTATAATGCTCAAAAGTCTGGCCAGGCCTGCTGAAAATCCCAGTATGACCCACTCCATCTCTATCATATGCCAAAACATTTTTCTACTGTTTTTGGACTAGGAAGCTGATGCCTTAATACTGTAATGGGGTAAAAGTAATGCCCTTGGAAAAAAGATCTTTAGTTGTGCAAACAGCTTTGATGCTACCATTGGCTTTGGATAGAAGGGAAGACTAAATCTTAGGATCTGCAGGTTCAGTAGAACAGATGTACAGTATGTGTACATAAAACCACCTACTATATTTACACCCAAAAATTATAAGAAAAACAACCTGCCAAGAAAAAATGGCTATGTTCCCCACCATGTTAGCATCTAATTAAAATAAGCTTGGTGTCAAGTGCAGGTGGCACTGACTTTTTGATGAAAAAGTATGATTTTCCCATGGTTTGTTTATGAAATGTAGGAAATGTAGACCTGTCAATTCATTTGAATTGGACAACCTCACAGCTTCCTGCATATCAAACTATGCTCTGCAATCTAAACTAAGCATATATGTGTGACGGAGCAAATGTATCTCGCTATCATTCTGAATCTTAGAAACTGTAAAATCCAGATTGTTCTCAGGATATGGATTTCAAAGTCCTGCTTGGGATATGGCTATCTCCTGCAAATTACCTTTCTTGACTCCTTTTCCAATACCACATTTTGAAGAAAGGGGTGATGCACAGGCATCCTATGGCAATATGGTAGTGTTTTCAACCAGACCTTGATATCAGTCTGCTTGGATTGTTCCTGAACATTGGATTCCATGGTACTCCATGGTCTTTTTGCCTGGAGCAAAGGCTGATCAGCTTCAGCTACAGATTTGGAAGTATTCAAAGAAGAGCAGCAGAGGCCTGGGGATAATCTCTGATGCAGGGGATAGACCCGCAAGCTAGGGTTTTCTTCAGATGGGCAAACCTGAGGAGCTTCTACACAGTCCAAGAACGTTGGGTGTTCAGTGCTATCACTGCCTGATGAGAAAGAAAAAACATCAGATTCCAGCTGAGGGCTTCCCAAAGAGCCCAAATCACTGTTGTAAGTGGTGTGACTGCTGCCTTCAGATTCCTCACTGTAGTTGGAGTGGCAAGAGAAGCTGTTACTTGGAAGGTACTCCGATTTCACTACATCCACTTTAGGGGAAGATTGCTTACAGTCCTGAACCCACATGCCCACTGGCACAGTACATTTGCTCTCAGCATCAATAGCAGTGAGAAAATTAGGAGGAGAGACTGGAGTTGAGGACTTCAGGCCCCAGGCAAAGTAGCTACAGTTCTGGAGAGAGCTGACCATGTCCTCTTCAGGCTCGGTAAGATCAATTATCTCCAAGTCACTGCATGCTGTTGTTCTCACAGCCATATCTTCTTTAGTAAGATCAATAATATCCTACAAAGAGAGGGAGGGGAAGGGAAGGGAAGGGAGAGAATTTAAGATTGTTAAAGTACTGGATGGATCCAAAGAAGCAAAGGTTCAAGTATTCACTTGAACGTGGAGTCTCTTGGTGACTTTGAGCCAGATTAGATGCAACAACAACTATCCTCCAGGAAAGCTGGGAAATAAAGAACATCCTCCAACATTAATTTCTGGCCAGCTACTTCCCCTCCTATTAATTTATTAGAGCATTACACAGGAGGGCAAACAGGAACTCAATGCCACACTAATTCCTTCTGATACAGGGATGCTGAGAACCTTAACACATTAGCAGAAGTGCTGCTGTTGCTTCAGCCAAGATACTGAGGACACGCTGCCTAAGCACAGCCTTTCTGGGTAAAGTTTCACATAGGGGAGCTGAAAAAAGAACATTCTGTTGTTGCCTATGAAACTCAGGCACCCGAGTGGCATGGAGCTGGAAAGAACCTAGTCCCTGAATTTGAAAGAGAAACACTCAAGACCTTTGCAAAGTGACTCCCCCTCCACTCGCAATAATATGAACCATGAGTACTTCAGGCAAAGCGAAAAGTGTTTATTAAGAGTGTGAGGTCAAGTCTTTATTTAGAATTACATACGTCTGACATTTGTGATAGGTGGGTCATGAAGCAACAAATCAAACAATAGAAGACCCGGTCCTAGATAACATTCCACAAGTGGCAAATTTATGGGTTGCAACCTTTCCTTTTTCACCCAGGTTTGTTTCTTTCTTAACACTCGCAAGTATATTCAAGGACTTCAGAATATACTCCCACTGTTTAGTTTCTGAGAAGGCTAGTTCCCACCCCCCCCCACTTCAAAGGAAGTGGCCTTTGGCTGAAAGGAAAAAAACATTTGTTTCCTAAAGTTAAAAAAAAGCATAGACTGCCATGCTAAAAATGCTAATATCACCTTTAAAATGCTAATAACGAAGCCTAAAATTCCAGGCAACACCGTCATGATAGTGAATCAGGCAGAAGTAGGCACCTTCAGAGGTTCTGCCTGATGATTTTCCTGAGCGGAACCTCTGATGGCATTGGCTGAGGATAAAGGTCATTGTAGTTTTCCATGTCCTGAGGATGCTGGTCTTGGGAAAGGCTGCAGTGAAGGAATCATAATACAGGAAGCAGCAATGCAAGTATACATTTAAGCATATGTGAAAAGATCAGATTTTGGTTCCATGTGAGCAGCTATAACAGGAACAACTTTCACTGCCCACCTTGAGAATTAAGTTCATTTGAGAATACAGTTGTGTTGCCTTTAAAATTCAGCCACTGTGGGGCTGATAAAAACTTAATCCCTGAATTTAGGAGACAGACTTATTTTGCAAAGTGGCTTTTTTGCCCCTCTGGATAGCATGAATGACAGCACAAATCATGAGTACTTCAGGCAAAGGAAAAAGCATTTATTAAGGGGAGTCAAGTCTCTTTATAGGGTACAGAAACAAATGATACGTACATTTGGTATATGTGATGCATCAGAAAGCAACAAATCAAACAATAGAAGACTTTAATTAGATGTTAGAATTAAACAATTGAAAACATTGATCCTAGATAACATTCTACTGTTACCTGGAATTTTAGGCTTCATTATTAGCATTTTAAAAAAGTGATATTAGCATTTTTAACATGGCAGTCTAAGCCTCTTTTCTAACTTTAGGAAAGCATGTTTTGCTTCTGGTCCAAGGCCATTTCTTTTGGTACATTTGAGAACTTGCCTTTTCAGCAACTAAACAACAGAGAGCTGCAAGTGTATTCTGAAAGTCCTTGAATACACTTGCAAGTTTTAAAGATACAAACCTGGCTGGGAAAGAGAGTGACATAACCCATAAATTTGCCACTTGTGGAATGTTACTTGGAATCAATATTTCTATTGTTCAATTATCATATGTAATCAATGTTTTTTGTTTGATTAGTTGCTTTCTGATGTATCACATACTGAATGTATGTATCATTTGTTTCTGTACCCTATAAAAAGACTTGACTCCCCCTTAATAGACATTTTTTGCTTTGTCTGAATTACTGGGTGATTTGTATTTTCAGGTAGGCTAAGAAGCCACCTTTGCAAAGGTAAAATGGTTTTCTCTCCCAAATTCAGGGAATAGGTCTTCAGCTCCATGCCACTCGGGGTGCCTGAGTTTTAAAGGCAACACTACAAGTGGCAAATTTATGGGTTATGTCACTCCCTTTCCCAGTTGAGTTTGTATCTTTCTTAATACTTGCAAGTTTATTCAAGGACTTCCCAATACGCTCCCTATTGTTTAGCTGCTGAAAAGGTTAGTTCTTGCATAGCAAAAATAGAAATGGCTTTGGCTAAACCCCCCCCCCCAAAAAAACCCACGGTTTCCTGAACTTCAAAAGGAGGCAAGGATGCCATGCTAAAATGCTAATATCATCTTTATTATAAGACTAATAATGAAGCCTAAAATTCCAGGTAACAATTGTTCTAAATCAAAGGCCCAAGCAGAAATGCATTTCCTCTGAACTGACTTGGAAACTGAAGAAGAGATGTCTAACTGCCATTACTTCAGGTATTTGAACTTCTCTTGCTAGAATCTTGTGGCATTTGAAAGCTGCCTCAGAATCAGTGGGTCAACGGAATTTCATTGGAGCAGAAAAGTGACCTGCAAATTTTCATTGAGTCTGTGCAAGAAAACATCCACCACTCTGACCTCCTATCTCCGGCTAGAGTTCCCAAAAGCCTTGATCTTAACTTATTTTTCCCAATTCCCCATTTCCTAGTCTTTCAAACTTTTGAGGGTCAACAATCAGTTCTCTGATTATTAGAATAAACTACTGAAGAGAAAAATCACACTCAGAATCCTGGATAAACATTAAAATATACAGGGAATTATAAAAAATGCAAATGCCAAATTCTGTATGCACCCACTTGTAACGATCTGCCACTCATAACTCCCAACTTCAGTAACTCTCCTTGCAACCAGTAATGGTTCAAAAAAAAGTTCATTTATTGAGAACAGGTGTACAGTTCCAAGGCATTGCTAAGACTGAGCCTGCGCGCGCCAAAAGTTGCTTTTACCTTTTTTTCCTTTCCCCCCTGCACCCCCCTAACCTCCCAGTCTTCTCACAGCCGCTCGGTGGCACGACCTTGAGCGTTCCTCAGTCCTTGATAACAGCCCATCTGCCTCTAACGGTCATTTCTTCCACCCATCTTTCCAGATCCTTCCAGCACCCCCCACCCCATGTCTCTTAATGGCAGAACTGAAGCAAGCAAGCAAGCTGGCAATTAATGTGGTAAATTGATTGCAAGGATTCTGACACCACCTGAGATTAGAAACATGGTACTCTCCAGAGATTTTGGATTACCAAAATATGATCTGATCGGATCTTGTTTTTTAATACTTTTGAAAAGTCACTTTTCAGTAGAATCTTGCTACTAGTTGTACTGACTAGAAAGCACTACATTGTTAAACTGATACCTGTATATAAAAGACTAACTGATTCTCTGAATGTGGATCCTTATGTAGTCAAAATAGCCATATCCACCCCTGTTATCCTTAAACAAGAAAGAGACAAGTAGGAGTAAGCCCAGAGAAATATCAAGGTTTGCTTAAGAGGAAGAAGGGTTGTGGGCAAAGGAGGCAGGAAGCAAAAGAAAGAAAAGTTAAGAAAGCTCAAAATAGCCCAACAAAGACTGAGCGTGTTCAGTTAAGATGCTATCTATTGAAGGGGAAAGATGTGATGGACTGGAATGGAGGAAGGGGGGTGAAAACGGTGCTCTCGTCTCCAGAGCAACGCTCTAGAGATAAGCGGAGAAAGCTGGCGCATCCCTAAACATTCCAGAAGATAGTGAATAGCTGTGCCTGGGAACTAGTGGTCAGTCTGAGAAGAATTCTGTAAACAGGCACTGGCTAATAAACCTTGCTGATTGAACCTGCATGGTCTCCAGGAGTTCTTTGGGCTAGGCCTGACAAAAATGGAGAATTGAGAGACTGGGGAAAGGAAGAGAGGGAACAATACAATATTTATTTGGTCAATGACCAGCAAAATTAAAAAAAAAAAAGAAACAGAGTGAAGCAAATGAATATAATAATATACTAACAGCTAACAAAATAAATCACAATAGTATAGCACTCCTCTATTATTATATTGGTACATTTATTGCCCTTGGTAGTATAAATGTAAAACATTAATAAGTATGAAATAAAAGATATATATATATATATCCCTAACAATTTATTAAGATGTATCAAACGAGAAATAATATTTAGATCAAAGGTAATTATATCTTTAACCAGTTTTGTCTTACTTTCACTGCAGTAACACAAAATTTAGCTACTGTACAAGTAATGAATGATTTTAAATCTTGAAGAAGATGATTCACATAAAGGTAATCTGGCCTCCCAGCAAATTTATCTATTAGGGGCAAGATGAAGATTGACCTAATGTCCCTATAAAATTTACAACGTAATAATACGTGTGAGACAGCTTCAACTTCCTCATCACCACATGGGCAGATAAGGAAGAAAGGGAATGGAAGATGGGATTCTGGAACAGGGTGCCTTTAGGAGAAGTACTCTACACTGCAACACTTCGTTGCAAGTCGTACTGTTTGGTTAATGAAATGAGTAATTATAACTGAAGTATGAAAAATGACAGGGGTTGCATTTTTTAAGAGTAAAGAAACCAGTATGCTAAAATTGGGTTCTCATTTGTCAAGATAAAAGGTCCTGATCTACCTGCCAGGCACAAGACAGATTCAAATGGGAGATTTCTCAAGGGATGAGCAGGGGCTAGTTTTGCTTATACCAACATTTGCAAGGTGGCCTACAATTCATTTTAAAAAGCAGCAAAACGCACAATATGGATATTAACAGTCCTACACAAGATGGGTTTTCCTTAAGACTTAGGCTTAAGTGGTTGTTGATTCTGCCTTATTTTTCTGGCTGCTGGTTGACACAAAGCATAAGCACTGACTTTGGCCTGGGTACAAACACTAAAAAAGCCTTACTAGAAGTGTTTTGGGAAAGCCTGATGACCAAAGCCATAGTGGGCAGCAGAGGTCATATCTATGGAGCTGTTTGGTGATGAACATGTTATATGGAAGATTTGTGACTTAGAATGTAGAAAGAGGAAATGCTAAACTGCATGACTTGATGACTCAAATCAGAGAAAGAAAACAGGTATCTTCTGTGTCTGTTTGAAGAGAAACAGGAAGGATGCAATAGATCTAAATGAGGGTGATTGATCTTGTAGAGTAGAGTTGAAGTGAAGAAATAGTTTAGTTATGAACAAAGGAGCTGAAATGTATGTCAGAAAGTATGAACTGGTATTATCCAGATTGTTATGACTGTGTAGGAAAGCAGGAATCCATTGGTTGTTAACAGCTGCATGATACATGCCAGTAAATGGTGAAAATGGAAAAAGTTTTGAGCAAAATAGAGCAACTTTTGGCATGAGTGCAATTCAAGGGAAAACTTATTTTGCTAGGACACAAATGGATAGTGGGAATGAGATTAGAGAGTACAGAAAAAGAGACTGGGCCCTTCAGAGATCCAAGACAGGGTAAGAATAGTGACAGTTTAATAAGTATTTGTTTAGAAAGAGGTCTGTTTTAAATATGTGCCTTAAACATGAGGCTTATTCATGCATACATGAAGGAATATAGTTTAATGAGATTTTTTGGGGGGGGGTAGGTCAAGAGTGGATCTTGAGAAGAAAATGGGCATGAAAGAAAACTAGTGAAAAGAATAAAAGTAAAATGATAGGAAGGGAAAGTATGAGTCCTGTATGGAAAAATATTAGAAGATAAATTCAATTGAATGAATGGAAAGTAGATTATGAAAGATGCCCTGGAAGCTGCTTAGAACTGAGTAAAAATGACGTTCCTAACTGGCATAGGAGATGTGGAGTTTTATTTATTTACTCAATTATTATTTACTCAATTATTAACTGCCTAATAAATTATACGAGTTATACAAATGGGAAGTATGAAACAGTGGAATGAAGTGAAAGAGGCTGTCAACAAGAAAAAAATTCATATAAGAGAATGCTGCAAAAATTGAGGATGAGAGAAAGATATTGAAAAATGTGTCTATAGACAAAATAGCTGTAAAGAACGTTGTCAAAGAAAACAAGGAATTGCTAACATTGAAAGAGGTTGAGAAAATGTAGAACAATTTTGATGGAAATAAAAAAAAATGTTTGGGGAGCAAGTGAAAATAGCTAAATGGGGGACCTCTGGCAGAGTGCATGGATTTAAACATAAAAATGATGACATTATTTGGGATTAAACTGAAGTAAGGGAATCCTGGAAGGCGTACTTTAGAGATCTATATCAGAATGGTATGTTAAAGAGTAGAGTTGAATGTTATAAAAATTAGTGTCCAAGAAAATAATTGGTGAAAAGGAAATCATAAATACTTTGAGAACTTTAAAAAATTGTAAACTTGGACATATTGATAGAATAATAGAAGTGTCACTGGATAAATATCAGAATCTATATGTGATTCTGCACAACTTGTTTAATGTGTGGGTGATGGCTACACCTATGTCTGATGATTGGAAGAATGATGTCATTGTTACCTTATACAAGGAGAAATGTAACAAGAATGAATGCAAAACTACAGAGGGATTATTCTATTAAATATGCCTAGGAAAGTGGCAGAATTCTGATTGAAAGGGTTCAAGAGGTGAAATGCGATGTGGCTTTATGTCAGGTAAAGGAAGTATACATCACATTTTTGCTCTCCAGTAGGTCACTGAGAAATATATGAATGTAAGAAAGAAAAAAAGGAAA
Organism: Python bivittatus; assembly: GCF_059951505.1. NCBI lineage: Eukaryota > Metazoa > Chordata > Lepidosauria > Squamata > Pythonidae > Python > Python bivittatus. The sequence goes on along the minus strand of NW_028277035.1, from coordinate 42,857,708 downwards.
GCTTATTGCATGATTTAGAGAAAATACATGATAGTTAACAGGCTTAAATTATGGGACATTTTGTGCAAATATGGAGCTGAAGGTTGGTTGCTGAATGCAATGATTCTGATGGGAATAAATCTGCAGGTGAATAAATTGCATCTTTAGCAGAGGTTTAACACTGAGCAGGAAGTGAGACAAGGATGCTTGATATCCTTTTGGTTGTTTTATTGCATTCATTATGGATAAAGTCATTTTTTGTGAGATGGGAAGCCATATACATTTGATATATAAATAAATAAAATAAATACAATGCTTGTAGTGCTGTTAGATATACTATCAATAAGAAGTATGAATCTGAACATTAATTTACTGAAAACTAAAGTAGTTCTGTTTGACAGGGAAAATGGAGTGAACAATTGTAAGATATACAAAAAATGGCAAAAAATAAGAGCAAGTAGATGAATTTATTGTACTTTGGAAAAATGTTTACTAAAGAAGGAAAATTGAGTAATTTTAAGATATGCAAATATTCACAGTATGTTAAAAGAAATTAATGTTCATTGAAAGAAATGAAGAGAGCATGAAAGTGTGTTTCCGCCTTCCTTGTTATATGACAATGAAAGTTGGGTATATCAGGAAAAACAAAAAAACAAAAAGTTGACTGCAGTGGGAATGGGTTGTGTGGCAAAATAAGAAGAAAGGGGGCCAAGAATGAATGGGTGATGTGCACTGAATACAAAAGTGAGTGAATAACCGGAAGAAGATCATACAGAGAGAATGAATGAGGACTGAAGGAAGAGTGAATGGGTTGAGAGCTTTGGATCATTTTTCTCAATAAATAAATGAACAAATATAATGTTTTTGAGTCATTTGTTTAACTGGGTTCCCTTTATCTAGTTTTAGGACTTGTGAGGAGAACAGATCACATTTTAGGTCTTATTTATGCAGAAATATTGACAATTCAAAAGGGTTCACAAACTTTTAAGCACCATTATGTCTGAGGGCATCATCACAGGGAAGGTTGCTTAGTAAGCAGCACCATGCTAAAACAGCTGTATCAGTTTGGAGGAAGAAGCAAATGAAGGCCTCCCACAGGGAATTATAGTCACTCATCTTTTGGCATAGTAATGTTATTTTTATACCAGATAATTCTAATAAGATCTGGAATGTGTAATTCCAACTTGGGAATTACTATTTATTTGAAAGATATTTATTTCTATCCATGTTTTTTTAAACAGTACCTTCAAAATATTTTAAAACGTGATCATAACTTGAACAAAAGCAAATGTTCAATGTAAAATAAAATAAAACAATTAGAACCGCCACTAAACTATACACATTCAGGATGACCTTCAACTGGAGCTAAAACAAAAATGTGTGAGACTGATTTATCTAAGAAGGGAGACAAGCAATTTTTGGAAGCAGCACTGAAAAGCTTCTCTCTAGCAACCACCCGCTAACCTTAGACAGATGGGAACCTGAAGATGTGCTTTCAAGCTTTTCTTAATTGACAACTTCATCTGGGAAAAAGCAATTCTTTAAGATATCAAGGCCACTCATGTTTCCGAAGTTCATACTAGAATTGAAACTGAACAGAAGTGAACTGGCAAATGACTGGATATATTTTAATACCAATATGATGTGTTTTCAGCAATCAGCCCCAGTAATAATCTGCCCCACCTGTATCAAAGCAGCTTAAGCTCTCAATGCTTTCAAAAGGCTGCCAATTTAATAGGAGAATCTTATTAGAGAATTAATAACTTTGGCCAATATGGTATTATGAAATCATATTGCACAGAACTCTGGGCATTAAAATTTTTATTCTGTGTCAATTCTGTGTATCCCACTGCTGCAGAAACTGTTACAGAAATTGCTATAGATTGTGATTGTTCTTTTCCTTTGGATGTGCACCCTCCCAGTGATGCATTTGATGGATTTTCTTTTTTTACAGCAAACCATATAGAGTCAGGAAACCTTGTGAACCTATTTCTAGATGTTCGCATACAGTGTTTTTATATGCTTTAATATGGATATTTCATGGATTTGATTGTAACTGACATCCATTTCTTCTTTGGTTTCCTAAGACAGTTTCTGATCTTTGCTGTCCTGTGATTTTAAATCAGGTATATTACACCACGATAACATAACACACACACTTGCAAACTCCTCCCCCACAAGAAAAATAGTAAGATTCAGCAAGAGTCACGTTACTTTCACCAATTTTCCTCCTTGGAACCAACAAGGCAGAAGTAAAATAATGTTTTTGTTATTATTTATATAGTAATATTTCAATAAAATAAACAATGAAATTGACAAGGATTTTCTTTAAATTGTCAAAGTCATCACATTTCAGTTTCAAGAAATGGTGCCAAGAGATTGCTTACTCCCCTGCTCCCAACCCTTTTAATCAAGGAACTACCAGAGGGAAAAAATAAAATAAAACAAAACAAAACCCCCACCGGCACTGGCAGGGCATGCCACGGTATATAAACAGAGAGCAAATTCCCCATTCTATTCTAGCACTGAAGATGTCACCTAGCCGGGTAATGAAACGTTTGCAAGAAAACAACCAAGCTCAGAGAACCCCAAGGACTCCCCAGTTCAACCCTGAGCTACACAGATTTGCTTCTAGTAGTACCTTTTAATTTTGGATTGTATGAACCACCTGGTGAGCCTCACGTTGGGACTGTTTCCATGTTTAATCTGTCAGCAGCACTTAGAGCGGTACAAGGAATTGATCGTTATTGGCCATTGTCATTCCTTTAAATTGTAACCACTATTTTTTTTTTTTTGAGCAGACATTTGGGGAATTACCGCAGCTGAGTGGCGGACCAAATATTTCTCCTGCAGAAAACCCAAGGTTCAGTCCCTGATCAGGTGACAGGGAAGGAGCGGCTGAGACCCCGGAGAGCTGTTGACAGTAGGACTGGGCGAGCTGGACAAACGCCTCCCCATGGAGGGCAGCTTCCTATGGCTCTGCGGTCTGCTTCAGTGCCGGTGAGAAGCCGGCTCACGGCTGAAACGAGGGAAAAGAGGATCACGCACCGAGACAGGATTCGGAAGGAGAATGCGGGGCAAGCGCTTCTCCAATAAATGCCATCCTGAGAGGGAAGGAATGCCGTGCAGGGGCCCCTGGATAAGGAAGCTGCAAAAGAGCCCGTGGGATTTCAGAAGACAGCGCAGTTTCGCCGTACAGGGCAGAGAGAAACCGATCGTTAAACGGGGCGTGTTTCCTCTCTCCTCACATCCCCACATGCTTTTCCACCCGTGTCTTCAGAGGGACGGATCCTTCCCCGCTCCCCAAAGCCCGACTGGCCGGGAAATCCGAGCCCCGGTTGCGAGCCTCGACGGCACCGCGGCGAGGAAAGAAGCGGCCGCCGGGAAGGAGCGAGGGGACGATCCGCCAGACGTGGGAAGGGAAGAATCGGGGCGGCGAGAATCGAGAGGAGTCCTCTCCCGTATCCAGCGAAAGCAGGAAACACCACCATCTTTACTGCGGGCAAACGACGCCCTGCCCTGCCCTGCCCTGCCCTGCCCTGCCCAACTCACCGGGGGCTCCGAGGGACTGCTGTCCAGCGGCTCTCGCTTCCATTTTCGCTTCTGGAGCAAGCGCCGACAGCGGAGCCGCGGGAAAGCCGCAGAGCTTTCCCCACCCGAGCTCGCTTCTCGGCGGAGCGCCGCGCCTTCGGCCATCGCGCCCCTTCCCGCGGTTCGCCGCCAGGGAGCGTAGCACGCGAGAGAGGCGTGGCCAGCCCGCCCGCCCCCGCCCCCGCCCCCGCCCCCCGGGTTGTTTCTGTTTTTTCTCCGCGGCAAGGTTTCCCCCGACCCATTCTAGACTTCTTCATTTCCTAACTTATAGTACCCTTTGCAGCTAGGACACTCTCCCCAAAGCACAGGGATCTCCGTTAAGTTGAAGTCTTCGTTTATTCCGCAAAAGGGAAAGGAACTGGCTGAAGCAAGCACTTTGCTAGAACGCCAAAATACCGTCAGGAAGCTCAACGATACAATGGGAAACAGATGAGAGGTGTCACGCGCGACTATTACAGGCTCTTAATGGAAACATTTTGTGCGGGTGCGCCTTCGAGTCAGTTCTGACTCCTGGCGATTGCCTAGACAAGTCCCTACAGTTTTCTTGGCAAGATTTCAGAAGTGGTTTGCCATTGTTTTTGATGTTTTAATTGTTAATTTCAGTTCTTATAGTTTTTGATGTTTTAACTGTTAATAATTCGAGTGGTTTTTTAGGTATTTCTTCCTGTTCTAACTTTGTTGTAAGCTGCCCAGAGTTGTTTGTAAAAGTGAGATGGGCGGCTATATAAATTGGATAAATAAATTAAAAAAAAAATTGCCTCCTCCCTAGGGCTGAGAGAGAGGGACTGGCCCAAGGTCACCTAGCTGGCCGGGATCAGAACTCATGGCCTCCCAGTTTCTAGCCCAGTGCCTTAACCACACCAAACTGGCTTGTCAATGGAAACATATATGATGCTAATATTAAGACCAGTTGCACGAAGAAACCAGCTACCCAGAGAGAGGATGGGATCACCTGTGCTGAAAGAAGTTTTAACTACAAGTTTAAGAACTTAAAAAAAAAATGTTTTGGAATAAACAGCAAAAAGGTGATTAAGACTTTGATTTTAGAAAGTTACAAATGGACTAAGGGTCCAGGTAAATTTGAAATAAGATTTTTGGAATTAATTATAAAGAATCCTTCCCATGGGAAAATGCTTTTGTTTTGATTTTTTTTTAAATAATAAGATAAGACTTTAAGAAATGGACAGTAGAGGGAACTAAAGATTATAATTAAAGGAGAAGAACACTCAAACTTGATTTACTAATACAGAATGAAACAAAATATTTTAACATTGGACATATTGAAGATATTTTTGAACAATGGACCCAGAAGTCAATTTTAAGAGTGCTTGCCTCTATAGACAGACTATGTTTAAAATATGTTATGGAAGAGGAACAAGTTTTACCTGACAAGATCGAGACTGATTTGAAGGTGGATTTAAAAATAACAGGCTACAAGAATGACATGGAAAAAGCTGTTACACTGGACATACAAAAGAAACCGGTTGATGTCTTAATAATTAAAAGGGATATACAAATAACAAAACAAGAGAGTGACTTGGATAATTTTCCTATATTGGATTTACAAAAGAGGCTTCTTAAAGCTTTGAAGACTTTTTAAAGTAGGGACAAAGAAAAAATGAAAAGAAATCAATTAACCCTTAATGGACTTTTTGCTGACATCAGGACTGAAATGATGAGGTTTTATGGATTGTTTATAGATAAGATGGGATATGGGAAGAAGAGATCATTTGTTGTATTTTAAGAGAAGGCGAAAAGCTACTAAAATTGTTTATGCTTGTTGTGATGAAGGGGGAACTCACTTCTTTATATATTTCTTTTCTTTACTATATTGTTATTCTTTCTTTCGTCTTTTTCTCTTTTTTTCTGCACCTTCTATTTTTTCTTTTTCTTTTCTTTTTTTCAGTTTGTATTAGTTTTTATTGTTGTAAATTATAATCTTTAATAAAATTACTATTTAAAAAAACCTGCATGTATAAGCAGTATCTGAGAATACATATCTCATGTGCGCATCTCTAATTCCTAAAAGAGGCTGTTAAAGTTTTGAAGAATTTTGTGAGAAGGGACAAAGAAAACATGAAAAGAAATCAAGTTCTAGGACATTATTTGAAGGGACTAAAGATCAAGATTGTTAGAAGTAAAAGGAAGGAATATAAAGTTGGTTTATTTGATCAAGGTTAAAATAGATACATTGTTATTTCTGGTGACCTTAATGGACTTTTGCTGACATCAGGACTGAAATGACGTGGCTTTAAGGATTTTTTTATAGATAAGAGATGGGATACAGGGAGATCATTTGTTGTATTTTAAGAAGTGATAACTTACTAAAATTATCTACACTTGTTGTGATGAAGGAGGAAGTCACTTCTTTATATCTTTTTCTTTTTCTTTACTATTTTCTTATTTTTCTTTCTTTTCTATTTCTATTTCTATTTCTAATTTTCTTTTCTTTTTCTTTTAGTTTGTATTAGTTTTTACAGTTGTAATTGCAATTGTAATTAATAAAATTACTATATATAGATTGCAATTACAACAGTAAAAACTAATACAAACTAAAAGAAATAGAAAATAGAAATAGAAATAGAAATATATGTATGTATATTTATAATCCTGTTTTTCCTTGTTGAGACCCAGTTTGGTATAGTGGTTAAGGCACCAAGCTAGAAACTGGGAAACTGTGAGTTCTAGTTCTGCTTTAGGCACAAAGCCAGCTGAGTGACCTTGGGCCAGTCACTCTCTCTCAGCCCCAGGAAGCAGGCAATTGCAAGCTACTTCTGAAATAATCTTGCCAAGAAAAGTGACCAGACTCACAGGAGTCAACACTGACTCAGAGGCACAAATCCATCCATCCATCCATCCATCCTTGTTGCTTGATTAAATACACCCTGTTTCCTGTGTATCGGGGTTGGGGTTTTGCCCATGAAATGTTGCTTAACGTGTCTGTATGTGCTTGACCTGGCTTTGCAAACCTATAATAAAGAGTTTGGAGACTTAAGTACTCTGGTGTCTTGCTTGAGTAGACAAAGCAAACCACATCTTGAGAAGGAGAAAAAACTTGTAAGTCGCAAATGGGATGAAACAGGAGTTCACTTGTACAGATTTTTCTCCAACAATATACTGCACACAATGTATCATGTGTACTATTACCTGCCTGCTGGTCAAAAGGTTTGTGTGTAAAGATATTCTTGATGGAATGAGCTTCTTGCTCTTAGGAAGTATCCAGTTCCAGTATATAGTAGAATAGCTGATCTGAACAAAGTTAGTGGTCATGATAGTGGTGTCACACTCCTGGGTAACAGTTCCTGTACCGTCATGGCCTAGGTCAAGAAAGGAATTTGCCCCAAAAACCACTGGAAACAAGTAGAATCACGTCCCCATTATATTATACAAATATATGTGTTTGATATTGGTTTTTGACTTGTTTTTATTGGATTGTTTTTTACCTGTTGTAAGCCGCCCAGAGTAGTTTAGGTTATTATTTTTAATAATAATGATTTTTAAAAATCTGTAGTTACTCCAAATATGCTAAACATATGGACCTTTCTGGTCTGTCTCATGTTTCTTACAGACCTAATTGTGATTCTTCAGTGGAGAATAGAATTATTTAGGCAAGGATGGGTAGAAGGAAATTACAATTTATAGGTCAGTATATTTACGAGAATCTGATTACCTAACGTCTAGCAATAACAACAAAATATTCCTCTCATCATCAGACTAACTTGCTATAAAATCATTCCTTGGCATAAACCTGAAGTGGATGTTAAGGACTTGTCAGGTTGATTCTCATACTAACTATGAATTCCAAATAAATCCAAGAGCCATCTATTCCTTAGTTCTTGATATATGTTTATTGACCTATATCGCCTATTTTGAATATAGCTGTGAATGATGGGCTTTGGAATTCTAATGAAAACCAAAGCAGTCTTTGCAAGCCTGAAGTCTGTCTTTTCTTGATTTAGAGATGTCAGGTACTAACATCCATCCATACAAAAATAAATCATTGCCTTAAGCACAAAATGTGGATTATTAATTTATAACATCTTGTATGATAACAAGCTATTGGGTATGCCTTTGGTTAGTACTGTGCCAAACTCAGGTTATGTGTTAAGGAACCTTGAAATTCAAGTTTTGCAAAATGCCTCTATTGCTGTGGCATGAACAAGAGCAACACTGATAAAACTTAGTATATGTTAAGCAACACCAAACTATTTATGAAGATATAAACATATTATACATATATCTAATCTTTCTATTGATAGATTTACAACAGTTAAATAAAGTAGGAGCACCAGATATTTATAATTGTTAGTCCTGAAGCAAGATTTGGGAAACTTTAGAGTGGCTTTGGAGTTGACTGCAATAAGTACAAAATCAGATGAGATTAGAAACTCCATGATACTGTTTTCCTAGGAATCTTATATAGCAGCAAGGATAACGAAGGAGAGAGCTTTTTAATACATTACAAAAATTGTGTAACAGGCACAATTTGAACAAATATAGTTCTTGCCTCTGAATGCTGGGAATAGCTGCAGCTTGAGAACAAAATAGCCATTCAAAAGCACTGATTTCCCCAATAAGGGCACCTGGCGACATCAAAGACTCCTATTTCAATAATGTCAAAACTTCCGCAACCTAACTTTTTTTCATGTTTGGCGGAGCGAAGGTAGCAGACTTATTGTTGTTTAGTCGTTAAGTTGTGTCCGACTCTTCGTGACCCCATGAACCATATTGCGCCAGGCCTTCCTGTCCTTCACTGCCTCCCTGAGTTTGCTCAGTTTCATGCTCATTGCTTCAGTGATGCTATCTAACCATCTCATCCTCTGCCGTCCTCTTCTCCTTTTGCCTTCAATCTTTCCCAGCATCAGGGTCTTCTCCAAAGAGATCTCTCTTCGCATTAGGTGACCAAAGTATCTGAGCTTGAGCTTCATTATCGATCCTTCCAATGAGCAATCAGGGTTGATTTCCTTTAAGATTGACTGGTTTGACCTCCTAGCAGTCCAGGGAACTCTCAAGAGTCTTCTCCAGCACCACAGTTCAAAGGCATCAATTCTTCGGCGCTCAGCCTTCTTTATGGTCCAGCTCTCACAGCCATACATTACTACTGGAAAAACCATAGCTTTGACTATGCGGATCTTTGTCGGCAAGGTGACGTCTCTGCTTTTTAATATGCTATCTAGGCTTGCCATGGCTTTCCTCCCAAGGAGCAAGCATCTTTTAATTTCATGGCTGCAGTCTCCGTCTGCGGTGATCTTGGAGCCCAAATAAATGAAGTCCGTTACTGCTTCCATTTCTACCCCTTCTATTTGCCAGGAATTGATGGGTCCAGATGCCATGATCTTAGTTTTTTTAATGTTGAGTTTCAAGCCAGCTTTTGCACTCTCCTCTTTCACCCTCATCAAGAGGCTCTTTAGTTCTTCTTCACTTTCTGCCATGAGGGTGGTATCGTCCGCATATCTGAGGTTGTTGATGATTCTCCCTGCAATCTTAATTCCGGCTTGTGATTCTTCCAGCCTGGCATTTCTCATGATGTACTCTGCATATAGGTTAAATAAGCAGGGTGACAGTATACAGCCTTGTCATACACCTTTCCCTATAAGCAGACTTATACATCATCGCTTGGAAGTAAGTCCAGTGAATGGCTCACTTCTTTGTACGCGTAGATGTTTCTTAAAAATCTTGTAAATATTTTTCATTTATCCCTTTTGACTTTCCTCTACAGAGGCAGGTTTTGAGAATTTGATGGCTTTGAAATAATTTCATACAAACATCATGTCAGTTAAGGAGGATCTATTTTGGTGTACTAAATCCAACTTCCAAGTTTCTATTTTTCTGATTCTGTGTAATACCAAACAGGGCAAAGGGATGAAACTTTCTATGTCATAAGCAGAGCGACATTAGTTAAACTGAGCAGCAGGTATAAAAAGCTACTTCTCGTTATGCATTCTTATTTTTACAATAAAATGTGGCATTCTAGTTTTTTTCTTTCAAATAGCGAGCTGTCATTTTTTCTTTAAAAGCTACAGCGCGCCTTCCCAAAACTCAATGAAGAGGAGTCCCACCAACAAGAGAAATGGATGCATCACAGGGACACAAATGAAAGAGTGTCTCTGTCCTTTTATATCTCCACGACACTCAGAACGAGTCTCCCTCAGAGTCTTCCTCCGCGGCCCACATGAATGACGCGACGGAAGTACAACCTTTGCAGCTCGGAAGGGAAAGCTTTTCAGCGAGTTCCGTTGGCTTGAGTCAGGCTGGATTGCTATGGCTGTTTCTCCTTATGTGCAGGCCATGCAGGAGCTGTTCCGAGCTAACACGCGGAGCCGTGAATTCCCTGCGCACGGGGCCAAGGTCCACTCGGTGGCCTGGAGCTGCTGTGGCCGCCGTCTTGCCTCCGGCTCCTTCGACAAGACCGCCAGCGTCTTCGTGCTGGATAAAGACCGGCTGGTCAGTCCAGGGGCGGGGGCGTGGAAGAAGTGGCGAATCAGTGACATCAGCAGCTGGAGAGGGCGGCAGGTCCATTGGGCTCTTGTCGGGGGATGTGGGGATTGGAGCATTTTTGGAATGGACGACAATATCTGCCTGGAAGTAAACCTGCTTGAACTCAATGGAGCTTGCTTTTGCTCAGTTGTTAGTCGCTTCCGGCTGTTCGTAACGGATACAAATCATTTTGCCTGGATTGTCTGTCAGTAATTCCTTCTTTGAGTTCTCACAAGCTCATGCTTGTGTTATCAGTGACGGTGCTTTCCGACCTTCTCTTCCAATTACCACTTTTTGATTGCTTTCGATTTTACCAAGTATCAGGCTCTTACCTACTGATTCCTTCCTTTCCTTTACATACTGTATCCAAAAACATTTAAACTTTAACTTCATTGTTACTGCTTCTACTGAGTTGTATAATTTTACTTTGGTTGTTATTCAAAGATTTGTTCTTGAGGTATTCTTGATAATTTTCTCCAGCGTTGCTATTGAAAAGCATTCATTTCACTGGCCCAGCTTTCATGATCATATGTTACAAAAACATGGTCTTGACAGTACATATCTTTGTTGTCAGTGTGATGACTCTAATGGAAGAGAATATAGGTAGTCCTTGACTTACGATGACTATCGGGACCAGAATTTCTGTTGCTAAGTGATGCGGTCGTAAAGCATGACCACATCGCTTAGCGATGGCAATCCCTGCAGTCCTGGTTGCCATTCTTAACTGAATCCCATGGTCGTTAGGCAAGGCAACTTCCTGCTGGCTTCCCACAACTAAAGTCAGTGGGGAAACCAGCAGGAAGTTTTAAATCCCAGGCTGGCAGGCAGGTAAGTGGCTGCTGTCAGGTGGTGGAGGGGGTGAGGGGGTGTGCAGGGTTGGGGAGGGTCTGTGCTGGGTGTGCAAGAGGTGCTGTGTGGGTTGAGGAGGATGCGTGGGGTTGTGCAAGAGGTGCCATGCAGGCTGGGGAGGGTGCGCAGGGGTACAGTGCAGGTCAGATAGGATGCATGGGGGTGCACGAGTGGCTGGTGCAGCATGAACGCAGAGGGGCTGGGAAGGGGAGACTGAACCCAGGTGGGGGAGGTGGGGGAGACTGAACCCAGCAACTTGCGACTTTCCCTGCTGGCTTCCCCACTGACTTTCTGGGGAAGCTGGCAGGGAAGGTTGCAGATGGCAGTCACATGATCTTGAGGTGCTTGGCAACCAGTCGTAAGTGCAAACAGTTGGGGTGGCTGTAACTCTGAGGACCAGCAGTAACCACCATTTGTTCAGCGGTGTCGTAACTTTGAACAGTTGCTGAATGAGTGGTTGTAAGTGAAGGGCTACCTGTATATGTAGCTGAGGGTTGAACTGTTGAGTCCTTAGTGATCTCTGAGCTTGGTTATTTGCTTCCAGTTGTTTCATTATCCCCACCAACACTGGCAGGGCAAGCTATATAAACAGGGAGCAAACCCCACACTCACTAGCACTGATGATGTTACTTAGTTGGGTAGTGAAACATGTGTAAGCAAACAAAGAAGTTCAGAGAGCAGCAAGGAATCCACAGTGTAATGACTTTTCATATCAATAGTTTGCTTGGATCTGTCATGGTCATTCTCCCAAGTAGCAAACATATTTTTATTTCATTGCTGTGGTCATCATCCCTGTGAGTTTTTGAGCCCAGGGAAGTAAAGTCACCTGTTAGCTCTCATTCCACATATAGTTGAAATATGGATTGCAAAATCTTGAACACTGTTTTATTGGTATGTGGCATAAGTGCAGTTGTCTGGTAGTTTGTGTATTCTTTAATAAAACCCTTTTTTAGTATTTATTTAGAAATAAAAATTGATCCTTTTAAGCTCAGGCCACTGTTCTGTTTCCTACACCTGCTTACAAAGCACAAGTAGCATTTCGAGAACATCATCTTGTAAAGTTTTAAACATGTTAGCTGATATTTCATCAATTCTTGAAGATTTGTTATTACCAATATTCACTTTCCAACATGTTTGGCTCCAGTTCGTTGATCAAATCTTTATATGTATGTTTGATCTTGAGATCTTTTTAAATACAGTTCTTCTGTATATTCAGGCTGTCTCTCATTTAAATGTTGTTTCTGCCTTGTTTGTCTTTTATCATCTCAATCTTTGCAAAAAAGATCCCATGATTTCTTAATTTTCTTAAATAAATCCCTAATTCTTCCAGTTTGATTGTTATCCTTCACTCTGTTTATGAAATCTAATACATTAAATTGATTCTTTACCTTCATAATAATATGGGATATTGCTGAAGCTGTATGTTGTTGGTGTGATGATTTTGTTCTCTTTAAATTGTAATTTTGCAAGAAAGAGTTCATGATGAGAGCCATAGTCAGCACTAGGTTTGGTTTGGCTGACTAATAGAGTTTCTCCATCATTGCTTGCAGAATTTGTAGTCAGTATGATTTCATTGTATTCCATCTGATGATGTCCATATGTAAAGTCATTTTTTTAGACTGTTGGAGGAAGTATAAACAATGGATTTTCTTTATACCATGCTTTTGGAATTATAGAATCCATAGTAATGACCTGGATGAAAAGGTTGAGGGCATGATTATCAAATTTGCAGATGACACGAAATTAAGAAAATTGAATGGTGATTGCCTAGGCCAGGTTTTTCAAGCTGTGTTCCATGGAACCCAAGGTTTCTATGAAAACCTGATAGGGTTCTATGAGAAACTAAGGACAAAAAGTTTACTTGAACCCAGCCAGGGCAACCATGCAGTCTTTTAAGGTAGAGCGGAAAGGATGGGGTATGTTCAAAAGCCCCACCTCCTGGGGGGCTCATTTGTGTTCATGATAGCTCATTACTCTGTGTATCTGAAAGGCAGGCAATAAGAGTTCTGGGAATATTTTTTTTAACTACAGTTTCTGCATCCTGAAAAAGTTTGAAAATCCCATGTCTAAGTCAGTGTACTTGCGTGTCCGTTATGTGAAAACACCCATAAAACAACTTTGTAATAGAGAGATGCTTTTGAAAATGACTAATCACTTCCAAGTGCTGAAAGCCTGAGAAAGTACTTCCTAAGACTTATGTTACCAAGAAAGTACTTCGTGACTCAGGGCTGGGTAATGTTTCAAGGGTTGTATGCTACAAGTCAACCTTCTGACCTTCCACAAGCTTGCAGAAGGCCATCCAATGATATGGTGATATTATCAGGAGCCATATCTTATTTTTGAGTTTTGGGGGGCAGATGGGCGAGAAAGGAGTGGTCTAAGGGAGGCAAACTATGTCACCCTGGCTTTAAAACCCTGAAATTGGTATTTGTTATGCCAATTTCCAGCTGGTATTCAGAAGTTGGGAGGAGGAAGGGTGGGATAGAGGCAGGTTAGGCCCCAGAGGCCTCTTGCTCACATTTCCACCCTTAATTTTGGGAAAGAAAAACACAAAAATGACTGTTTTACTGATGAAATTCTGTAGCAGAATATCAGAGGGTAGATGGGGTAATAATAATAATAGTTTATTAAACTTGATGGCATCATCTAGCCGACCTGAGCTGATCCTAAAATTTTAAATACAATTGGACTGGGTTAGTATTTGGATGAAAGATCACCCAAAAAATCTTGGGGCAGTAGGATAAACTGGGAAGCTAAAGAACCATCCTGGAAGAAGGCAACAGCAAGCCACTTCCATATTGTTATCAATAAACAAATTAATTATTGTCTCTAAAACATCTGGGAACAGTTGTTTACAGGGGAGGACTGTAGGACAAGGTAGTAGAGCCTCTTCTACCTTACCTAGCCAACTGTTCTGTAATTCTCTTAAAATGTACATACAGAAGGCTTGAATCAAATCCTGATCAGTCAAAGATATATAGTGATATTTAGATGATGATGAAGTGTATGTGATAAGATGATTGTGAGTCACAGAAGAGTTTGTTGAAGATTTTTGTGTTTTT